>NW_006799982.1:0-153508 GCF_000485575.1 Poecilia formosa | reverse complement strand
CACACACACACACACACACACACACACACACACACACACACACACACACACACACGTACATTCACAAACAGCTGAGATTGCTCAGTCTTGACCCACTTCTGATGGTATCATCTTCAAAGAGAGACCGGGGAGAAATGTAATGGAAAGGAAAGGGAAAATGATGAGAAGAGATTAAACTGAAGAAAAAGACGTAATTGACCACCACGGTGTAGGTAGGTATAGGCTGAGTCGCCTGGAGGCAGAAAGACTCGCCGTTCATTTACAGTTTAAAGCCTGTAGAAATTTGAAGCCAAACGCCTGCCTTCATCTGGGATTCGCCCCCGTCTGCCGGTGGCAGATGGTTATTTCATCATCATCATCATCATCATCATCATCATCATCATCATCATCACACACTCATACACATGACCACACAGAAAAAAAAATATATACAAAGTAGCCAACATGTTGAAGAAGCAGGATGAATGTGTGTCTGTGTGCATAAAGTGGATGTGGGGTTCCAAAGCATCATTCTTTTAACACGATTTCTTATCAAGACCGCCTGGATTTAAAGAGTTAACGGATGGCATTGAACCTGATGTGCTTTGCTGCACATCATGTTTGAGAGGATCAAGTGGATGCCTGAAGAAAAAACAAATATTTTCAAGTTTTTATCTTTTGCTTATGAGTTTAAACATTCCAAACAAAAGTAGAATTACTTATTCTGTTCATATTTGCATTAATCATTCATTATTTGACAATATCCCCATTCTGGGTTTGTAACCACATCGCAAAAAACATAAAATCTTACCAAGTGGTTTTGGTCTACTTCCTAGGGCAAATATCTTACTATACTTGAAATAAGACAAAACTAAGTTACAAGTTTTCTGCATGCTTATCCCACCTCTGTGTTTCCCATGGGAATGATGTGGTCAGAGTGACATGTAGCTTTTTTTTTTCCAACCAAAGGCTAAAACATTCAGTTGCTACCTCATCTGACCAGAGGACCTTCCTTCTTCCACATACATTTGCTATTTCCCCCTAATGGCTCTTGGCAAACTGCAAAAGCCACAACAAATTCCTCACATGTTTAAGTTTTTGCTCATGCAACTACAGAAGCTACATACAGTCTGTTCACACTGTAGCTATTTGCCATTTCATGAGTCCCCAGAGTCAACCCTGCCATTAAGGCCTCCGGACAAAACACTCGGCAAAATCTACAGACAGGTGGAGTGGAAAACTTGCCAGTTCAACCACTATTTAAATCAAAACCTTCTGAACCCAAAATATGAGAAAAAGTTATGACTGATATAACGAGCTGCCAAAGAGATCAGGTCTTAAATCACATACATATAGCTGAATTTGATTTTTAAATACGTGTTTTAATTAGCTCTCTAAATGAACCGAATATGCTGCTGAATATGTCTATAAAGACTTTACGTTTTTTCAACATCCCCAGCAGGTTTGTGTTTGTTTCGGCAGCTCTTTGGTGGTAAGTCGTTGTTTTATAAGAGATGTATTTGAAACTCTGCTCGGAAGGTCAACAGCAGACCAAATCAGCTCGCAGGAATCAAAGTAAAGAAAAATCTCAGAGTGAACTGTGCCCCAGAGGCAAACTCCAAATTTGGCTGTGCTACTGCATGAGAGCTGCTGCCACCTACAGCAGAAATGCGCCCCGTCTGCACCTGGTAATGAATTCAGCTCAACACGGAGAAGCTGTCAAAAAGCCTGCGGCCATTGGGAACAGAGGTTCCTAAATCTGCAGCAATAAACCTCAATCATACGCCAGTTAGACTGACTGACAGTCAGTCGAAACAGAGGCACGAGTCACTAGATTAGAAACGGGGGGGAAAAAGCTGAAAGAGGTTGAAATCTGAAGAGTCACTTATTTGGCAGGTCTTTTCTCATAAAACCCTAACAACTGTGAAATTCCCTTCATCTTCCGTGTATCCTGAAGGATTACAGTGTAAAGAGTCCTGAAATGCTGTTTGAGAATTCTGTGGATGTTTTTTTTAAGTGGATACCAAGGATACCTTACAAAAAAAAAAAAAAAAAAAGGAGCATCGCAAAAGAGGTTACAGCCCTAGAAATGGTTCACATTTGCACATGTTGCTGACACAAACTTCTTGGTATTTTATTTTTAGATTTTTAAGTGACAGACCAACACAAAACAGTTTATTAAATTAACAAAATAATGAGAAGTCTCAAACTGTTTTTTAACAACAACAACAAATCTCAGACATGAAAACTGATTTAATCCAAACCATTCCAGTTTAGTTCTGGCCGTATATTTAGTGTCGACCTGTCTGCCGTTCTCCTTGGTCTTCATGATGTTTGCTCACTAATGTTGTCTGAGAAACCTCAGAGGTTTTCACAGAACCGATGCATTTATACTGAGATTAAAATACACTCAGGTAGACTCTATTTATTAATCGGGTGACTTTTAAAGGCAATGCGGTTGCACAGATTTTCTTTTTTTAGTGTATCAGGGTAAAGCAAACTGAATACAAAAAGGTACGATTTTTATTAGTAACATTTTCTCTTTCCTTCTGCTATTCCCCCCCAAAAAAATAGATTAAACTTTACGGTTGTAAAGCGGCAAAATGTGAAAGGAGTTCTGTGGGTGTAAACACTGCATGGACCATAATGTGAAACATAAATTTGTTTATAAGAGACCTACTTTTAGGCTGGCCACACCAAACTTGGATGCTTCTTTGTACATTTCTGAGTTTCGGCGTGTTTACCCATATGGTCCTTTGGGATCAAGACAAACACGTAGAAAAAGAGAGATAAAGAACAGAAAAGGTGCGAATGTGTGGGACCGTATACTCGTGCCCTTTGCAAAAGGAACTAAATAAATCATCCACCAGTATGGTGAGTTATTACCTCGGGGTGAGGCAAAAAGACAAACCACACACTGCAACCCGATAAAAGGTCAAGGGGAAGCAACGAGGAGAAGCACTGGGAAAAGGTCGGCTTGCACCACGAAAAATTAGTTGCCTGGGAAGAAAATAATGTGGCGAAGATGAGAACATCCTGTTCCCTAACTGCAGCAAAAAGGTGAAAAACAGCAGGTTAGTGATGCTTGATGGAAATGAGGAGAGACTTGATGAATATGTAAGAGGCAGATGCAGTGAAATAATCTGTGGTTTGGAAATAATTTCTTTTTTTTTTCTGTTGCTGGTCTAAAAAGATTCGTAACTTCAGATTGATTTCCAGATTGATCTATTTTTTTAATAACTGGAATAACTGGTAAGAGAAGCAAGATGATAAAAATAGCAATAAATAAAAGAAGACAAGAAAAATCGTGATATTTATTCAAACTTTACTGTCATTTTAAACATTATAGAGGAAATATATGCTGCATTATATTTACTACAATAGTCAAAGTTTAGAATTTAATTTCTAAGTTAGAAAAATTACCCATGAAGTTGGTAATTCTGATCGGGAAGGTTGCAGGTTTCTTACCAGCGTCGATCCAAATATACAATATGAGTATACAACTCATAAACTATATTAAGAACTGTTTCTTTTGAACTTTTTAAAGAAACAGATCTTTGATGTGTACAATATAATAGGCTATATAACTAACAGAAAAATATAGGGATGTAAAAATTTATAAGACAGGGGTCAAACTGCTGTAATATTTTTGCTTGCTTTACTTTTTCATCAGACAATTCTATTTTTCATCAACAGAAGGAAGATCATTGCAAAAAAGACATTCTCCTAACTTCCTGTGTAAATGATCACTGGCTTCTCTGTAAATAACCACATAATACAAACGCGAATACAGTTTAAAAGCTGATGAAACTACATAAACCCCTAGGAGGCATTTGAGTTTGGAGTTGTTTTTAAGACAGCAGAAATCCCCCAAAGTTTTTTTTTTTCTCTTGCACTTAATGTACCTAAATCAGGGGTCCCCAAACTACGGCCCGTGGGCCGGATCCGGCCCGCTTCCACATTTGGTCCGGCGCCCTGAACAATACCAGAGAGCATTCAGATTTTTTTTTCATTTATTGTATTTCCGGTTTATATGTGGATTTTTCCTCAACCACCAGGGGGCTCTTTAGAAGGAAGTGTGTCCTGTAAACTGTGGGGCGCATTGCTGCCATCTGTTGGACTTTTAGGGAACTACTTGACTTTATGTTATTTAATCAGTATGGTTGTTTGCTAGCGGTAGAGCAGATGAACACACGTGTCTGTTATGAACCCCGCATTCCAGGTCGAGTTCTTCGAAGCGATGCCTGTAAGTAGCAACTTATAGCCTACTTCAAAATGAGCCTTTATGTTAACATATGAGAAATTAATATGTTAAAGTTACATTCCCTCAATGGAATATATACTAGTCAGTCCCAGTGACCGCTTCACTCATGGGTTTTGCCCATGTGCTTTCTGGGTAAAAGTCAATCGAGAAACGACCCCCCCCCCATGTCCGGCCCCCCACCAGAGAAGGGAAAAGTTATTTGGCCCTCACAGGAAAAAGTTTGGGGACCACTGACCTAAATGTACCTAAAACTCCTCAACACAGCCATACTTTAAAAATCCTAAACTACACTTGAGAATATATTCTAAAAGTTTTCCTAATTTCAAGTTAAATTCGACCAGGAGTATTTTTGAGGTTTGGACAGGAAACCTCAAACACTGCTACGACAAAGACTGATGGCTCCCACAACAAAGCCGTTGTTACATAAACCATAATGAAGCGAACACACACAAAGCCCTAATGACATTAAATCATAAACACATCCTCAATTAATCCATCACCTTCAAGTCATCCCCTCAAAACACACACCCACACGCGCACGCACTCCCACACACACAATTAAAGTGCTAAGTCGGAACATGATTTACATCATTATGATTACGACTGTCATAATTACAAACGCTGTTATCGCTCTCATTATTAATAGCAACGACACTATTATTAGCCTGACTGCTGGCGTGCTGCTTAGTCTGCAGGCTAATTACTGCGTCTGAGTGTCCAGGCACGGTGCCGGTCCACATCTCTGAGGTCAGCAAAACTCTCCTCCTCTCATCGACGAGCTCTCACACTCACTTAATTCTGTCACTCACGATCTCTTTTAATCTCGTTATGATGGAGAAAGCTCTAATTCTCTCACACGCAATTTATTAGTGCGTGTTTGTGCTTTGGAGACCTGATAGAGCATTACTGTCATAGCTTATCCAATTAACGGGGGGGATGTATCGAGCCGGGCCCGAGGTGTGGGGGAGAAAAGAGAAGGGGAGCAGGTACAACGTGCGGAAGACGCCGCACCCCTCGCTGTGTTGTGGGCACATTAGGAAGACTCCCTTCCTGCGTCTCCTGTCTTTTTTATCAGTGCAACCAAGGCCTGAATATTAAAGAGTGAGATCACAGCAGAGACGGCGGCAGAGCAGAGAGTCCCTTTCCCGTGTGGATTCTGTGACTGTACATATCTGCGCTGTATGCAGGGCGTAGGTGTCTGTATGTGCACTACATGTGATTGTTTACACGGCTGAGGCGTTGTGATGATGGGGTCCTTCTAGAGCGGGCCAATTTCACAGACCATAGAGCAAAGACGGCTTAGATGATCAAAAGCCCAAACCGTCTCCCAAACACACACACACTTAGTTTTCATTATCCCCACTCACCTATAATGGCTCTGATGAAACCACATCGCACGGCTGTTTAAGGCAAACTCACTTCTGTTGAACATCATGGAGGACCTGAGTGGAATCAACATGTCAGACAAAAAAAAAAAGAAGCACCTGCCTTTCAGGACACCGATCACCTCTCTTACGCATCAAATCTACAATTTTCTGTACAGAGCTTAACTAAAACATGATTATATGGCTTTCTAAAAGGGCTGTAATTTCGTAGTGACCCAAATACACAAAGTATGTGTAAGAAAAACGAAACAAACAAACAAACAAAAAAACCCAACCAAGTTAGTTGCTGAAAATTTCCCACAATCCCCTAAAATGCATGTAAAGTACATTGAAAAGTACCTGTTAAACACGTTAAAAAGAAACTTTAATGTGTTTTAATTTCATCCTGTGACAGGCTAACAAAAAGTAGGTTGTGTTTTGAAATGGAAGGATAGTAACACAATGTTTTGGGATTTTACAAAGAAAAACCTGAAAAATGTGATGTTAGAGAACACAAGTGAACAAACAAGCAACATTATGACAAAAGAACACAGCAGAACCATTAAATCAGGGTTAAGTTTTGAAATTATATGATTTAAGCATGTCACAGACAGAAAACGGAAAAGAGCTCGACACAAGTGCAACCATACCAACATGTGACCAGATCCTGAGCAATGAGAGCAATATATTTCAGGCAAATTAGACTTTTGAGATTTTCACTTGTGATAAAGGTTGTATTTTCCTTCCACTTCACAACGACGCGCTACTTTGTTTTAGTTAATTACACGAAATCCCAATAAAAGACATTGTAGTTTGTGCTTGTTACGTAACAAAACCAGTGGCATAATTATATTTACGGAGTTCTGTTTGTTGCACAACCCAGTGGATTTATGCCAAAGCCTACAAGGCGCTTTATGATAATTATCTTGAAAAGCATATGCCCATTTAATTGAAAAGGAAATAATCATCGAAGAGATGAGATTATTTATCTCGCTGAAGCAGTTGGATTTAACTCATTCAACTGATTATGCACGGAAACACAGACTGTTTGCAGAAATTGATGTGATGGCAATTAGAACCAGGGCTTTAATCAAAGGAAACAGACAGGAACCACAGGGGACAAAAACAACAGGTCATCTGCCAAAACTGTTTTTTTCTCTCATCTCTGAATTTAACGGCAGAACAGTGGAGCATTCTGAGTCCGTTTCAGAAAAATACTGCTCGAGTGAGTGCGTTTTCAAAGGTATTAAATGTAATTTGAAGTTTATTGTATCGTGGCCTGCAAAAGAAAAAAAAAAATAAAATAAAATTCACGGTTCATCGCAGGGTTTCGTTTTTTTTTTAAAATGACGCATTAACTGTGGAGATCAAAGCAAACCATCCACTCGCAAGCCCGCTGGAAAACATTAGCACTCACTCGCCAACTGCGCATTGGTCCTCCCGTGTCCTCTTGTCTCCCATCTTCTGTGGGAAGAGGACAGAAAAACAGAGCTCTTGAGACGGTGATGAGGCAGCCAGAGTGATGCGTAATAGCAGGAAAGAATAGATTTAGTCGGCAGTGTAGGATTCTTGTAGGCTCTTGGCTGTCGGCGCCCAATTTTATCAATCAGCGCTATTGTTCCGGTCTCCTGGCAAACGCTGGACATTCATGGGAATCAGTTAGTGAATGTATCTGCTGTTTGGTCTTTGAGCAACTTGCACTTGTTGTGACTGCACTTGTGGTTTTGCAAAATGAACCCTTCATCAACACTGACGGCGGATGAGGTCAGATCTGTTGCAGATTCATGAGACTGTCAGTGGAAATGAGATGGAGATCAGTGAAACCGGTAGAAAGTACATTGTTTCAGTTATTTCACCCAAATTCCTCAAAATGTAATAAAGATGCGCAACTTGGGTTTGAAACAAGATGATTTTCAGCTTAATTGGCTCCGACTAATGACTCTAAAATTGTACCACTTACCTGTCTGCAAGTCTCCTTTTCAAGGTGTTCAGTTTTAAAAGATTTATTTTAACCAGACTCTTCATTTCAATAACAGACTTCTTCAGAAATTGCCACACAAATCCTGCAGATTGTTTCATCAGAAGATAAAAGAACAGTTCAGCAGCTCTAACACATAGCATTTGCTTTGAAATGAAAGAGCAACAAACACTTCATGTTGATCAAGGATCACACTGTATTCATCATAAAACACGTCCTGTTCAATACATTGTTCAAAGAGCACAAATGAATGACCATGACAAATATTTTACAATGAAATGCTAGATTTCTCTGAACTCCAGAACAAAATCCACTGAATTTTGTAAAATCACACAGAGTAAATGCAGAGCGGAAAAGGCAGCATGCACTCTGGTTGACAAAAGGTAGCGAAAGAGGGGTCAAGGTGTTTCTTGAGATACAAAAGCCTTTTTCTTCTCGAAAATCCATTAGTGACTCAGTGTGCTGTTATTATCAGCAGCTGCTTAAGCCTACAACATCCCAGCTATGATGTTCGTTTTTAGTCGTGTCTTGGCATTTTCCCCAAGAGGTGAGCTTGAAAATATCACACGAAAGTGGGAAAAGTGGCGAGGAAGAGCTTTCTTCAATGGAAAAAAAGTCTCTCTGCGAACACTTTAAATTAGCCATCACGCCGCTTTTGTGGGAGGACGTATTTTTGGGGCTCGCAGGGCAGGAGGCAGGGTAGAAATGTCTATTTCTTTTACGATGTAATCAGGACACAAAGGAAAATCTCAGCAGACAAATCAGAGTTTGAGTTTGTGGAGGTAGAAAAAATATCAAATTACACCAAATCAAACATTTCAAGGGAGAGACGTGATGTCAAAAAATAGCTAACAAAGGCCAACTTGAACACAGACAGAGATAAAACACACAATTTAAGCTGTTATCCAATTTTCTGTTCCTGTGATCTGGATCGTCATCCTCCTCCCTCCAGCTCATTCATTCTCTTTTTTTTTTCTCAGTGTTAACATGCTGCAGCATATAATGTAAAGTATTGCTTACTTAGTAGATTTGGCAGAATATCTTCCAGAATTATACCACAAGCTAGTTGATGGCAGAAAGAAATCTGTAGCTACCTGGATAATTAACAAAATACCAGTGACCGTACATTTTCTACTAGATGAGATACAAAAGCAGAAGAGCAGGCACTCCGAGTCCTTGATATAACCCATACTTACTGAATGCTCGTTTATTTTTATACACGCAAACTCTTTCTGGGGAAAAAAAGCTATATAAAATGGAAAAAGGGAATATTAGGATCTTCAAAAAGAAGAACATTTTCTTTGCAAGCTGAAATATTTACTGTATCAATTAAAAAGTGCAGCTTTTATTCGAACCACATAATAATTACTATGTCTGAACTGCTTCACATCTGTGTTGCACCAAGTCATGTTGTTCATGCCAAGGACAACTGGACCACATTCCACTAATCAGCAGTTCTTGGCTTCTTTCTCCATCAGAAACAGAATATTTGATGCCCAAATACACAAGTTTTCTGTTGGATCAATATGACTTTGTCCAGGAAATAAACAGAGAGCATTGAGCAAACAGGCAAACTTTCTATTGAGAAAGAAAAACAAAAAAAAAAAGAAAACAGAACACACATGTTGGTTTTAATAACAAGGAAGCATAATAAATTATTTTTTTGAGGCATTATTTTTGTTATTGACATTTTGTCAGGTTATGTGTGGCGTAACATAAAGTAGAATTTCCTGGACACCTGTTATGTAAGAACCAGTATTGAACTGTAATAACTCTATTTATGACTTGGTACATGAAAGAAACACGTCCAAACACAGAAGTACTGAACAAGCAGTCCTCTACTGCCTGAAAGGAAAAGAAAAGAAAAAGAGTTCACCTAGCTAAAGACAACAATACCTCCATCAATCCCCACCTCCAGTAAAAAGACTCACTTCCTGCTGAGAGCCTGGCTGATTCTCATGACTTCTTTATTGAAACTGATAGTGCTGCGAGTTTAACAGGCAACAGTTCGAGATGGTGCTTGAACAGCTATGAGATTTTTTTTTTATCTAATTGTCTTTGTGGATTTTATTGTTGATCAGTAGCAGTAATAGCCTGATACTTTACATCAAGACAAGCCCTTTTAAACTGCTGCAAGTCTATTAAATTGGCTGTTACTTTCTTTTTTTCGATGGACCTCTTATACCTGAGAGTAAGCTTCATCATTTAGTCAGATGAAAAGATCAATCTCTGATTATTTGCAAGCTCTTGCTGTCATTTTTCCAGCTTCACTGTGAGACTGTACAGATATAAACTGTAAAGAGAAAAATGAACTCTTGCAACTCCATGTGCAGCACCCTGATTAAAATTAACCTTTGCAGTTATTACAGTTGATGCTAATTGGACCCGCAGCCAGTTAACACCCACGGCTTCTTTGTTAGAAAACTACTTGGTGACTAAACAGTCTCCCATTGCACTGAAAAGACAATTAACAATAGGTGTTAGGTGTTTTTTTTTTTTTTTAAACTACAAAAATGGCTGAATGTCACAGTAAGACCGTTAGGCGGCTGGTGCTGGACTGGGACATTTTCTTGCACAAACACTTTCAGAAAGCCCCGTCCGTTGGGTTTTATTCACCAGTTTTTGTCTAAGTGAAAATATTAAACAAAAAGCATTAATTAGGAAACTTTAACTGCATTTTAAACAGAGCTCAGGGAAACACTCGTGCTCGTTTCCTGCAGTTACCTTGACATTGAGATGTAATTAATAAGGTATTTTAGAAAAAAATGAAGGGGACATATTTAAAAATCAATGCAGAATTAATAGATGAGATTAAAGGTGTAATAATGTTTTAAGACTCATATAAAGAGATGGTTCTTTGAAAATGGAGAGTGACTTCAGTTTTCGGCTCCATCAAGGCTGATTTATTGGCTGGCCAATTCACCGATGCGCTTGTCATCCAAAAATATTTTCTACTTGTGGTATTTTTTCAAGATCTATCTCATCCAATTCAAATGAAATACTCTGAAGTTTGTGGAGCTAATGTGCCAAAATGAATACACATGACACTGCTTACATGTACAGCTGGTGTGCGTGTGTGTTTTGCTCGTGATTTGGTCACACCATCACACAAAGACGTTTAAAAAGATCAAAATATGTCATGATAGAAGAAAATGCCAAGAGGCCAAGAGACATAGACAGAGACTTCTTGTAACAAGTGAGAAAAGAAAAATAGGATGAAGCTTTTTTGGGGGTACTTTGTTCAGCTTGGAAAGAAATTGGATAAATCAGCAGGTGTCTCTCTGTGAAAACAGCCAAAGATGAATGTGAAGGTTGGCAGAGTCGCTTATTTGCCTCAGACCTGTAATCATTCCAACAGAAAGAAAAACACACAGAAATAAAATAAGAAACATTTTCTAAAATTGAAAAACCGGTGCATGTGTATTCGGCCGGTGGACTCTCAGAAAACC
Organism: Poecilia formosa; assembly: GCF_000485575.1. NCBI lineage: Eukaryota > Metazoa > Chordata > Actinopteri > Cyprinodontiformes > Poeciliidae > Poecilia > Poecilia formosa. Next base: position 142,474 of record NW_006799982.1, on the reverse strand, counting down.
ACACAAGACCCGTTAAAAAACAGAGACATACCCAGACACGGCCTCATTTCACTGCCCTGCGACACAAAATGGGATTTTTGTGTTTGAGCAGAGGGGGGTCCGGCGGCTGCACAGAAACACATCAAGGGGTGAGGGCTTCAAAATCGCTGGTGCCAGATTGGATGTCAGCTGCAGCATAAGTGACTATCTATCATCGGTGCAGTTCATGTGAAGAGTGCTCTTTATAGACAGCACAAACAGCCCAGAAAATCCTCCTAAATTCAGCCAACTCTGGCCCCCTGCAGGGAGGGTTTGCACACATGCTTCTGCATTCATCCACATTGCACAGACACACAGGATTCACATGGATGGTTTCAAACATTGATGCATAAGTAGTGGATCATTTCAAAAGATATGCACATCTGTATATTCACACAAAACCAGAGGTGTTGTTGGGTCTCTTTTAAGAACAAAGCTTCACACTAGTTTTTATTTATTTATTTATTTTTATTTTTATTTTTTTTTGTTTTTGTATATAAATGTGGCGCATAGCTGGCATCCATAGGACTATGGAGAACAGTCAAAGCAATTTGCCTTTAGCTATTGCTCACTTGGGTTGTGCATCAGGGCAATGATCTAAAGCACATGCACTAGCCCACATCTGAATGATGCAAAAAAGGAGAAAGATTTGGAGTAGTCAAGATGCTATGAGTTAACCTTAAATAAACTGTTTATGCGCAAAAAGCCTGGATTGAATTAAAGCAATTCCTCAAAGATGAGCGGGCCAATTAAATGATGTAAAAAAACGCATTGTTGGTTACCGTGAACACCAGATTACAGTTGTGGACAAAGTGAATTGCTGTTTCGCACAGGGCAAAGTTGCTATGGAAACCCGTTTCCCAGTAACAAATTAAATTTTCATTTAAACACTGCTCTTTATATTTATTTTGGTTATTTTTGTCTGAGGTTAAAATGTTTATAGTCTGAAACATTGAGGATGTTAATAAAAAAACAGGGGGGGGGGGAACAGAAGGAATTTGTAATGGGACATGTTTTATGACACTGTAAATATATTTTAAATTGTAAGGCGTGTCTAATCGGTGGATCTTGACGACTTCCTTAAAAGAACCAAAGAAAGAAAGAGAAGCAGAATCAATACATCCTCTCTAATTACATTTACGGTTTCTTCACTAAATCATGACAATAGTTCACTCCTAGATATTTATGTCCCTGTGTGGATGATCTTTACATGAACACCATGGAGTGTGTTTGTGTGCACTCTGCTGCAGAAGCAAAGGCAGACACTAATCTGTGCTTTGACTTATCTGCACTTCCTGGACCATTAAGCTCATGTAAAGGGATAATAAGAACAGGTGGATGAGATATGATGATAACAAGAGTTAAATATCAGGACCAGCTCTTAGCCTTAACGCCAGCTGTCCCTCAGAAACACAAACCCCAGGCACCACCAGTGAGATAACTATGAAAACCCAGAGCTTTTGTATTAATAACATTCCACTAAATTGTCTCAAATCTTTGAATTTGCTGTGGGATTTGTTGTTTTATGAGGCATTTGAATTGCGTGACTGCAAGTCTTCCCTTTTTGCCTCTGGTAATGAATAGTGTTATTTACTGATGTGCCTTAAATGCTCCTTTTTTGTTGCAAAGAAGCTAAACTCAGTGGGATCAGACTGAGATTGGACTGAGAATGTCTGATCAGGACTGTTAAAGTCTAGTCAATGATTCTTCATTTGATTTAAGTTTGAATTTTGACTGAGCTTTAAAGTGTTTGCACTGAATTTTATATATAAATCAATCAATCAAGATTATTTATATGGCACATTTCAGCAGCAAGGCAGTTCAAAGTGCTTTACATCATAAAAACACAAAAATACACTTATAGTCAGTTTATGAGTATCAGAGTAAAATTATCTGAACAGAAATGCATAATTTTTATTTTTTTGCATTAATTTAACATGTAATAAATCATGTATCCTTATTCTTTCCACAACAGGAAAAGCAAAGATGCTGCTTAGAGATGATCACCACAACCTCTAAAGTTCTCCTAGCAACAAGCAATCTCAAAATCATCTCTGTGTGAGATTTCCCTCCTTGCCAGGTGCTGAAGCAGCATGGCAGCTGTAATCTGCATGCCACCTGATCTGACCAATGAAAGGCCGTCTGGATAATCATTTCATTTAACTTAGCAACCAAGCGCACCCAGTGAGCCTTTGACTGGCAGGCAGTAAAAAAGGGAAATAAAAAAAGACAAGAATATGTCCCTGGGATATCATAAGATCAAATGCTGAAGAAATAGCTAACAAGGCACATTTTCAGGTCTTTTCTTTTATTATTTTTTTAATGACCTGCTCACTCAGCATGAGCGAGCCTTCTGCTTACTATTGATCTTACACTATTTAATACAAAGCCACAGATTCATAAACGATAACCAAACACCAACAGATTTAAATTTACATGAGGGTTAATTTTTTTTTGTCTTGTCCTATTAGACATGAACTAGACTTTATGCTCAAATACATAAAGCAGTGAAAAGTATTTTGCATTCTCAATATCCATCAAAAATAACCGGAGTAAATGCAAAAAGCAGTAATTAACCCCTAAACCTAATAACTTCATGTGTTAACCTCTGAAACAACTGTGATCAAATGTAACTAAGAATATATTTTTTATATTTTTGTGAAATAATTTTGGCCCACTGTTTGGAGAAGTCAGTCCAAGTTTTTTTCATTAACAGAGGAACTTGCTGGGAATCATTGGATCACTATCATGCTGCGCGTTCCTGATATTAAAGTAGTAAAGTGATGGTGAAACTTTTCCTTTCAGGTCTTTCTGGAAGAGATCAGATTTTGTAATTCCATTAATTCCTGCAAAACAACCACTGATGACAACGCTACCGTCTCGATTAAATGATTAAAAAGTTCTTTTTCCAAAATTGTACCGTCATAGTTTTGCTCCAGATGTAACATGAGTCTCACCTTCCAATTTTGTCTCATCAATCTAAAGAATGTTTTCTCCATACTTTTGGGGATAGTCAATATATGTTTTTTTGTAAATTCAAAATTAGCTTTTGACTTATTTGTTTGTTTAGAGGTAGGACACTACCTCTGGTCCTCAATCACCTTGTCTTCTTTCTTATTCTTGAATTGTGAAAAGGCTCGTAGCATCTTAGTTGCTGTTCTGGTTTTTTCATACCTCCTGTAGGAGTCATTGATGCACTTTTGGGGCAACTTTTGTAGGCAAGCTACTCCTGGCACGGTTCACAGTTTTTCCAAGTTTTACTTCAAGGATATGTGGACAACTCTCAATGTTTGTATTGGCACCGCTGGCCTCCATTGAACAGTACCTGGACAGGGGAAAGGGCAGAGAGAGAAGGGGAAGTCATGCAACAAATGACCTGTGAACAGAAATCGAAACAGGAAAATCTGTGTTAAGGACTGCAGCCTCTGCATGGTGCACCATCTAGACCACTGTGTCATGTGGCACTCCCTCCATCTCTCAGAGTGTTTTTCCCAAAGCCTTAGAAAACGCTTTATAACTGTTTACAGACTGAAAGAGGCCAGTGACATTCTCATCTGTTCTTGAAATTCTGCTTTTTGACATCTTTAAGCTCCCATCCTGCTGGAAGCAAGGATTTCTTGATCTAAGCACAACTTTCCAAAATAAAAAACAAAAAAAATAAAAACGTGGCTCATCACAATCAATATGGTTGTCTGATATTAAAATTACTTTGATGAGATGAAACATTTAAATTTGACAAAAATGCAAAAACAGAACAAATCTGTAAAATCAGTAAAAGCATTAAAGTTAAAGACAAGAAATCCTTCCCAACCAGCTTCGAACCACTTTGAGCGATAAAATGAAACGCTGAGAAGACAGAGCGCCCTGCCTCGGCATCGCTGCATCCCTGAGTTGAGGTTGCATTTCAAAGACAAGCCGGCCTACTGAAGTGTGGCTTCAAAAGAAGCAGAAGGATGACTGCATGTTGTTTGAAAGGGGCTTAAGACATATGGTGCACACATACACAGACACGCAGGCAGGCTCCTTTACAGTAGGATCCAGCTGAGGACCCCTGGCTACAAAGGAAGCCTGATGGAGCTGAGCAGACAAACAGAGGGGCTAAGAGAGGCGACTGAACCCAACACATGACAAAGGAGCTAAGCTTCAAGCATCTCCTAGAATAAAAGAGATAAAGGTTAATGGAACGATAGGGTAGGGTGAGGAGGAAGGAAGGAAGCCAAACTTCCTGTTTAGCATTTGGTACACCTTGATGAAGTTATTTGCAAAGTAATTGTAGAAAATGAAACGAAGCAGAAAAGGTAAGGTGGAGCCAAAAAAAAACAGAGGGCCTCTCTTAACAACGTCTGTCACCTTTTGCCCCTCCTGGATCCTCTCATCTCCATAATAAGCTGACCCCCCATGTTTCAGCCTCATTAGGAAGGCAGACAGCTGGGCGATGCGGACACACTTTTGTCACCTCTCTGCTCCCACCAGAGACCTCGGTGACACAAAGACAAAAGACAGACGAACGGAAAAGCGGTCGTCAAGGAAGAGATGGAGGACGCGGAAGGCTGGACCCCAGGTTTGATCAGCATGGGGGAGAGTAAAAAGAAAACGAGTTTGACCTGTTTCTAAGAGGTAACACAGAGAGTACAAACTAAAAGGGAAGTCGAGTGGGACTGTAAATAGTCATACCTGGAACATTGTGTCACCAGAGTGGCACACCCTGAGGTTACAACAAGAAGCTAACACTGTGGTTAAATCTGTTAGAGTGCATCACCACTGCATACTTGGTTGAAAACATAAAGATAACCTATGAGAACGCCACGACTGTCAAAACATTACTTGCTAATTATGCTAAGGTTGGTACCCGCTTCAAAGGATACTATAAACATTTGGTTCCTCTGCTAAAGGACAGTTTGAGTTTTCAATAAGACAAGACTGTGTCTGTAACACTTAAACTTCAGGAAGCTTAGAGGTGAGCTGACAGTTAGTTCTCAAAAACCAATTTCACTTCATTTAATTGAGCGGTCTAAAAGTGTACAAACACTCTGGACTATGCGGTTTAAATGTGTTGCAGAGTTGGTGCATCTTTTCTACTTTTTCTATTAACAGTTTTATATCCCATAGAGCTGCTCATATGACAGAAACACGTCAAATAAAGAATGATGACAAGCCTCAGCTGTATCTGTTGACTGGCAGGCGGCCTGGTTGCATGGAACATTTACAGCTTGTTGGAGACCCCCCCCTCCCCTCGCCCTCCGCTCCCTGGGGGACGCCTTGTTTTATTAAATGCTGCGTCTGCCATTGATTACTCCGGCGTTCCTACGCCAGACTCATGCCTTACCAGGTCCAGATGTCAAAGGTCGAACCGTTGGTGCCAAGGTCGGTGACCTCATCCTGCTCTTTCACCATCAAATTTTGATCAGTCACTTCATAGCTGACAGACTGGTGGGTTAAATCAATACTATGTCTCGCCTGCATGAAAATTTGGATTAAATCTTGTTATTCTTAAACAGTGTTTCAGACAGGAATAAATAAATGAATTGTTCTATGTGAAAGGACCATAAAAATATGACCTATTTTTCCTCTTTTCCTGCAGCCCTGCATCATCCCTCATATTCTTCTGTTTAGTCTGATTCTCTTTTCATTGCTAATTTCTGTGCTCATGCTCTCTGTGCATCTGCCAGTTGAACACAAAAACACACTTAAGAACACAAAATAGGATCTTTTTTTTTTAGCAATTTTCCAATTGCAATTGGAGTAGTTTTTAAGAGAAGAAGAGATGGCTAAATTATCATTCTGTTGGTTATGATGTCCGTTTAATCTCCGGTACAACCCCCCATGCAACCATTCATTCATAAATGCTGTGCTTTTGAAAAAAATTTACATTTTATAGCAGTGTCTTATACAAACATATAAAATCTATCAATTTAAGATTTTTATATGCCTGGACACCTTCAAAAATCATCATCTTAAATAGCAGAGAAGCAACAATAAAATGTTTATTCCACAACTCAGGTCTTCAGTTTATTAAGCTACATTTCCACATCTTGCTCACCACAGGGGTTTCAAAGGACTCAGTATTGAGAACCATTTGACAGACAGAACATTACCTTCCTGGGCCCAATCATCAAAAGATTGCTCTCTTTATCCTGGTATAACCCTGAACTGAACCTATGATTCTCTTCAGCATTTCCCTTTGACTCATAAATAGCAACTAAACTAATGAGCTAATAAGTCCAAATGAATACAACAACATAAAAATATCTTTAACTCTACTTGACACCCTCTCTAATAACAATTATAACTGTCTATCTTACTACTTTAAACATTAATACTCAAAGTAGAAAGTGTCATTGTGCCAACTTGGTGTTACCTATGACCTGGTGAGAATGGAGGCAGGTTGGCCTGGGGATAATTGGTGCGCTAATCCAGTCTTGAGGGCATCATATTCCATCCGTAAAAAGGGGGAAGCATATTTTAATATGTCTTTGAAGACATATTGAAAAATCATTTTTGTGAAAAGGTTTGGAGACTGCTGTCTCTATCCAGCGGTCCAAGCAAAGCCATACCGTACTCACGCAATTGCATACCAGGCTATTGTTTCACAAAGGTGTAGGAAGAAATAATATCATAGGAACAAACTGCAAAGTTGTCGCCTTATGATGCATTTATGACTTGTAGCAACACTGACACAATGTTTTGAGGATATGTCAAAAAATGCTGCACGTCATGGGTACTTCTCATGTGCATCACTGTTACACAACAGATGAAAATGTGACCCTGAGGCCCGATTACTTACTATTAACATCCATTTATCTCATATTGCACTATGCAGCCTCCACTGGTGAGTGGATTTACTCACCAGTGAATCCACTGGTGAGTAAATCCACCAGTGGATTTACTCACCAGTAAATCCACTGGTGATTTACTGGTAAACTGTACAGTTTACCTATACAGGTAAACTGTACATACAGGTAAGCCTGTACAGTTTACCTGTAAACTGTACAGGTAAACAGAGTGTACAGTTTACCTGTACACTCTGATAAAACTGGCTGACCCCTACATACACAAAGCATTAAAATTTTACCACCTGAAGCAGCAGAATAAAAGATAAGTGACACTACAGCGAAAGTAATGTACCCTGTCCCGATGCAGTTGAATACTATGAATTCCACACCATTGATACCAATACAGATGCACTATTCAGAGAGCGCATCAAAAGTGACACTTCAAAGACGGAACTCGGTACTCTACAAAATCCTTTCCCTTCCCTCCAATTTAGACCCAGGTATCTTTATTTAATTTCTTATCAAATCAGCTTCCATGGCAAGAGAGGAAACAGTAAGACAACAGCTTCAGGTATGGTGAGGTGCTCTGCCATCGCTACGCTGAGGCCAGTCTCAGTTCAGACTGACGTCTTTTACGCGTCCGTGATGGCTAAAAGCGCTACCAGTGACGGTTAAAGGCGCTACTAGTGACGGTAGCGCCTTTAACCAGTGATATTCCTGAATATCACTTCATTGTTTGGTGAAGTTTCCCTTCAAGGAACCGTTTAAGACTTCAGACAGAAGCATATGCTTAATAGACGAATGACAAAATGTGCAAATGAAAAAAAATAAAAAAAAGGAAAGACAACATCAAGGCTCCCCCTCTCTGAGCCCGTCCCTTCCAGTGTGCTGCTTGCTTTAATCTGGCCTACCTTGAGCCTTGAGCTCATACTTTATTTTGATGAATTGAAGGGGAAGCGCCACTAATAAATCAGGCTCCGTAATGAAGAAAAGCTCTGAATGGGATATTAAGATTTATATCAGAGATTACAGCTCTACACTGACATGTACACAATTGCCTCCTCTTCTTTCTGTCTCTCTTTTACTCGTCCTATCCCGCTGTCTCTAACGCTCTCTCTGTCTAAAGCTCAAGTCAAATTGTCCTCGCTTCCTTTATAGCGACGACAGGATGATTTCTTACCAGAGCACCGGAGAGGAGAAGCAAGGGAAGAAAATATGAGAGGGTGAAGGGAGTTGTAGAGCAAGAAGTGGAGAGAAGAAGTGGGGGGTTCTCTGCTGTAGTCTTTGCGATATTGGCTCGGTGGTCAAGTGTGAATGCAGCACACAGAGCTTCATTATGGGAGCGCAATGGCTATCTGTGTGACAGGAAGAAGGATGGTGGGAGTGAGCGCGTCGGAGAGAGCGTAGACGTGTGTGATCTACATTTGCAGCGAGATGCAAGATTGAATTTGTGTGCCTATGTTTCTTGGAAAATGCCTGTGCATATGTGCGTGTATGTACGAGTGTGTGTGTGTGTGTGTGTGTGTGTGAACGTGCAGACAAATGTGTGCCTCCCTCAGATCTGCAGTGTGAGCACACACACTCACAGTGACTTATTTACTCCAGAGGCGAGGCTATAACCCCAGGTACAGAGCCCTGCACAGAATAATTGCTTTTTTTTTCATCCCCCTGCATCATGCTGCCTCTTTGTTCCTAACCGCTCACACACAAGAAGCAAAATCTATTTGTGAGTGAAAACGTGTCCGCATGCATATGAAGAAGTAAGATTGGGTCTGTCTGAGTGGGAGTTTGCGCTTATGATGGATATGAGCCTCAGAATGCGCTTGTACACCCTAGTATTTCCGTATTCAATTGCCAACCCAGCAAGACTTTGATTTGAATATATGTTTGTGTTGTCTTTGGTGTGAATGTAGCTTTATATGAAGTCTAGATTAGAGAGAGAAAACTGAAAGCATTGAGAAAATGTTTTTATCTCTGACAGAACTGTAAAAAGCAGTTTTCAAAATGAAATTTTTATTTATTGAGAGGAATGTTATGATATCTGCGTTAAAAAAGTAATTTCCCCCTAAATCTATAAACTGGCTGAGCCATTCTTGCCTGCATCAACTTTAGCGATAAGTAACAGAGTCTTTTACATCTTTGCGGGTGAATTTTGACTCTTCTTCGCAGGATTGTTTGAATTCAGCCACATTGGACCCAAAACCTTCATTTTGATTTTCTGAGCCACTCAGAAGTGAATTTGCTGTTGTGGTTTGGACCATTTTACCTGCTTCATAACCCGATTTTGCTGCTATTTAAGATCACAAAGTGATGGGCGGACATTCCTCTGCAGGATTTTGTTTTTTTCCCCAGAGAGCAGATTTCTTACCAGTCAATTGGTTTTTCACATTTTTACACTGTGCCCAGGTGGTTTGGACAACTTTTAACCAGTCATTAATGAAATATAGTTATATAGTTTGCTACGAAAATATCATGAAACACTTATATGTGACAAAAAGGCTCTGTGGGGGAAAATATCCTCATAGCAATGCATTTCCTTCAAAATGACTCCTTCATGCAATGTGCATAGAAATGGAAGAAGAAAAAAAACCAAACGTAAACATGCAATTTAAATGTGCAAATCTGCAACAACTGCGAGTAATTATCATTCAAGCATTTGAGGATAATTTTATTCAGTTTTCAGAACAAACTGCTCTAATTTCTGGTCTATTAGACTGCTGAGTAATGCTTTTAACTCACTTTCCATAATTAAACCCAGTGTACGATTGAGCGGGCGGGTTACTTGTGTTATGTAATGATTGCAATTAAGGGTCACGCACAAAGCTGGGGCTGCTTTCGGGAGCCACTGCGCGAGACGCTGGCAATTAATTGAAAATGCAAATACACAAGCTGATGAATGAGAATTGTGCCGGGTCTGCTGTGCGTGAAGAGACTGTCTGCCTCACTGCTCGAGGCTCGGGGTGGGGGAAGGCGGGCGGGAGGAAGGGAGATGCCCCTTCCACTCCTTCAGAGGGGAAATCAAACAAATTGGATGTGATGCATTGCTGTGCCTCTGCTGAGAGTGTGTTGTTTTGCAGAGATGGATGCGGCAGACTGCAGGCCAAGTAAAAACAAAATGCTTTTAGACAACAATAGGACTACGGAAGCAATGTTCTCTGCACTGAAGGTGTAGTTGTTCTGTATAATCTGTAAAAGAAATTACTTATTTCTTTATTATTTTTCTTCTAAACTAGCCGATGACTGCCAATGGAAAACAGGAAATCATCATCAGAAGAAATTAAGAGTCTGTGCTGGAAACATGCCAGCACATTGTTTTTATTATTTACATCCATAAATAATTTTTATCGTCGGACAAAATTAAAACATAAATCGTGCGGATCTCTGCAGACATTGCACATGCATGTGACACATGTTCGCATGAGCATGGTTGTTAAAGTATGGCTATACGTTCCAAAAGCACTCGGTTGTTGCGATCCGTCCCAAAAGATACTCAAGCCTCTTTGGACGCCTGTTGCAATCCCATGCAGTGTATTAACCGCGTTATAGTCTTCCATACATCTCAGTTATAAGTCTCTTTGGGTAACAGCTTCTGCTAAATCAATGTAATGTAATAAACCGACACACAGAGAAGTTGCAACTGTGTCCCTGCAGCTTCATACACGCTGTGTGAATAAACAGCTGAGCCCTCTCTCACTGAGAGGACGCTATCGGTACTGAAAAATAAAGCAGAGGAGAAGCAAACTGAGCATAGCTGAATTGTGCTGCACTAACCCTGTTGCACAAAAGCAAAAAAAAATATGGGTGAAATTAAACATCCTGCTTTGTGAATTGTTTCCCATGTTTTTTTGGTGCAAGAAAAACTTTTTTATTATTATTATTTTTTGTTAGACTAAGATAAAGTACTGCAGAGTTGCCATGGAAAATAGTATGTGGTTTAGAAAAGTTTACAAATATTAATCTAGAAAATCTGGCATGCATTTATTTTCAGGCTTCTTTACATCAATGCCTCTAAATGAAGCTCAGTTCAACCAATTACTTTTTTTGTTTTAGTTTTGGTTTAAATCTGATTGACATGCTGCGAAGTGACAAAAAAACAAAAACAAAACAAAACATGAAGAACACCAGGCACCTTTTTCCTTTCATTTCATAGCTACAAACTACTTTGTGCTGGTCTATCACATAGAGTAACTGCTGCTTTGTTTCTGCAGAAACGTGTCTGCGCCAGGGTGTAAACTCAGCTGTGCCAAGATCCGACGAGAGAAACTTCCTACACACGACCGTCTTCTCCACAGCGTAGCCCTTTACAGCATTGCTGGACTTGGCACAGACTGCCACACCACCTGGCTGATGCCAGCAGCTATGTATAGTTCTGCCTTGGCAGGGTCTCACCGCACTGTGACATGGCCGCATCAGGAGGGCGCCCCTGGCTTCATGAAGAGAAGACACTGTGCAGGAGGGGCGGGCCCGTTTCAGTGCGATGAAACACACACACGCACAAATGCACATACGGAGCTTGTCTTTGTGTGCCAATGGTGACAGATGGGGGATGAAGCTGTCAGACCCTTACTCGGTGGTGCTGTAGGCCCTTGTCGGCTGGCTGCTGCTTGTTAATGTGTTAATTAGACTACATGCTTGCCCTGTTTGGTAATCACAGTCAGTCTGGGCCAAGCTACTCATCAGGGGCCACTGAGTGCAAGACAGGGGAAGAGTGCTGACATATGGCCAAGGTGGTGTGTGATGCATGACCTCGTGAAAAGAGTGCAGACTGTTACAGAAACTGAGCAGATACATCGTAACGAGAAGGGAAACAGTGTTGAAACACCTTGAAGGAACCTTTTGGCATGTTCATCGTTTCAGCTGCAAATTATGCATCTAAATGTTTTTGGTAACCGATTAAAAATGTCAACCTTTCATAGATTATTCAACAGCCTTGTCTGGGGGATGCGGGGGAGATGTTACCCACATTTTCATTTAGATCTGATGAACGCTGGATCGTCTGGAGCCAAAAATGATGGACGAGCCAAGACCGCTCTTCAATTTCCCCAAGCCATATTTAGCCCACTATTGCAGTGATTTAACTGTGACTCTGCTGGCTGTTGATATTCCTTCTGCAGAAAGTTTTTCATGTTCAGATGACACAAACATTGAACTATTTGACCACAGTGACAAGAAGTGTGTTTGGAAGGGGAAAGAGGAAGCTTTTAAACCTTAAAACACTGTATAATCTTTCAAGCATGGCAGTGGCAGAATCATGCTGTGGGGCTATTTCTCCACTGTGGTACTCAGGCATTGCACAAAGACAGCTGGGTCGCTATGACATATATAAAGACAGGATTGAATTATTTAAAGTTAAAATCATTACACTCTCACTGCTTATTAGGCTTGTTGGCAAGACATGGAAACTGCAAACCGGAAACAATAAAGAAATCAAAGAAAAACAATTTAAGTAGCTCAGCACAAATAATCTAATTATTGCTTTCTTCAAGCTATACACAAAATGACACTTTTAATAAAATTGTTTAACCTCTTAATGACAAGCGAGCTGCAAACATGATAGCCAAAGACGGGCCTCTGGTAGGACTCAGGAGAAATCTTAGTCCTCTCAAATCGGAATGGCATCTAATTAACATTAGCTTCTTGTCTAAGATGGTTTTATTTTTTATTATTTGTAGTCTGCTTCTGTTGATTTTGTTTGACATAAAGACTTATTTGTTTTACAAATGGAGTCCTTGGCTGGTTGCATCATTTGTACTAATTAGACTTGCTCTTGTGAAAAGATCTATTGAGGGGTTTAAAAAAATTTTTAAGCTTCATGTGTGGAGTCATAACAAAGGATTAACAAACACAGAAATTACATTCCCGTGGATGGACCTAATAAGTACAAAGCGTCGTGTCTCAGGCTGCGGAATGAGGGCCACAGGTAGAGATAATGTGCAATTAAAAAGTGTGAGGTGTGCAGAAGCAGGAGTGGATATCAGATAAGGAGAGGAGGAATGATGCTGGCGACCGTTCGTCTTTGCCGTTATCTCCCACCTCGGCTCCAGCTCTTACCTGCAGGAAGCAGCAGCTTCCTGCCTGGATGAGAGCCTGGCAGAGCCAATTAAAAGTGGTTTGTTTTATAGACGTGGGCTAATTGACTCGGCTGGATTGCTCGATCGCCCGGTTCGTGCCTTCCATATTTCCTTCTTTATATCTTGACACTGCAGCTGCCTGACCCACCTTGTTTACTGTATTGCTGCGTAAAGTGAGGAGGGACTTCGCTCCTACGTCTAATTAGACCCCTCTCCATCACTCTCCGTCTGCCTTCTTCACATCTATATCCTTGCCCTAGAGGTCTGGTTTTGCCTATTTCCTCTGTCTCTGTGACCCTCTTCTCATTATCTGTCCCTCTCTACTCTTCCTCTACTCACTTCTCCATCTTATCCCTCCTTCTTTCTCTGCTCGCCACTATACCTCCTGCCCTGTCCTTCCCAGTGAGTTAATTAGGCTCATCTCTGGCACCCTTTTGCCAAAGCCTGTGCCCACAGGGCCAGCCGCACGACTCTGCTCCTGATTGGGGAGGAGGGTCTATTTTTAGAAGACAACAGAAAGAACTGAGGAAGAGTGGAGGACAGGGATGGCTGAAGGTCATCTGGTGCCTTCAGTTGGAGCATATCTCAATGAGTGGAAACGAAAGAGGGACAGAAAAGAACATAAATCATGAAGCACCAATTATTTTGAGAGCCATAATCGAATATAATTGTGCCGTTTCTTTCGAATGGCAATATGTTTACTTTGCCTCTTATGTTGTAGCATGTCCCACCGTGTTTCTCAGAAAACTGAATTTTGTAATGAGATGAAGCTTTTTAGAGCGCTGAATGCAGACTGCAGCTGCACACACTCCACAGCTCATTCTCAGAAAACCTTCCATCATGAAGGTGCACAGGGTTTTCTGATACGGTTTGTGCCGTTGCACTGTTGTGTATTTGCTTAGGTTTTTTTCAGTGCTGAGGGAAGCCATGCTGCTTTAGGTCAATAACGTTCCAGCTGCATCTTCATATGAATCTGAAGATTTGTTTTCCTGTATAACTGGAAATGTGGGGCCACAACCTGAATGACCTGAATGCGGCAAGACCTTTTAGGCAACAATAAAGAACACAGAAACCATTATATTATATTAAGGAATAATCTGCCTCTCATGAAAAGAAACTAAACAATTTTTTTTAACTAAACTACATTTTTATTGGATAAAGATGAGGATGATGTTGAAATCTAACTTTTCATAGTTGAGAAGAATGCAACATGTTGAAAGTGGAAAATATTCTTCTCAAAGACTTTTCGAATTGGATTTCCAAAAAGCAAAATGACAAAATTTTAGTACAATGACTCATTTGACTGTGAGCTATGAGAGGAATTAGCAAGACACAATGACAGCACACAGAATTAAATGTCATCCACATTGACCAATCAGTGTTAGGTTTGTGGTTTGTCTGCATATATAGCCGCATTGAAATATGCTACAAGCTAACTATGTCCTTATTCGCAGTGAAATAAGTCCTGAAATAAGGTCTTCTTAAAAAAAAAATAAAAATGATCAAAGCACCGGCACAAAAAATACACGCAAAATAACAAAAAGACAAACAGACAGTGGGACGTAGAGGAGGCAGTGTGAGTGTAACCACCAGAAGTTTTTTTCACCCTCCGTTTATAATAAACAAAGCAATCAGGAACCGTCAGACACACAATTATGAAGTAATTACATCAAATCAGGGATTTTCTCCGTTTTTTTCATTTCTTTTTCATGTCTTACATAGGTACTACCACATGTACCAACAGACAACATGAACCCCCTCCTCCACCATGCAACTGTTATCCAAAGCCCCCCACACACCTCCCCCACCCTCCCTCCCTAAACACATACTCACATTCATCTCCACGCTACACGAGACTAAATAAATGCACAAGTATGCAAAATGCACGCAGATTTATGCGAAAGGTTATTCATGCGACTGCGCGCTCTCTCTGTCACACAGAGTCATCCCCTGCCCTCCCAGAGCTTGTCTTAATTAGCAGCCGAGTCGTCTCATGGCAACACACTCGTCAATCTCCCTCTATGCAGATATGCACTAATTAACTGATCTAAATGGGAGTGTGCAGCGAAGTGACAAGGGGTGCAGATTCTGTTGCCTTTCGTAAAAACCCCCCTAACCTCCGCCTGATTTGGCTGCAGATATATTCTTCACTCATTCCCCGACTACTTCTTGTTCATCCTACTGCACATCCTCTAGAGTATTTGATTACACTTATCAACGTGGGCAGAATCATCCTGCTGTAAACGGGTAAAGCACTGCGCCCCTGAGCCCAAACGGTGTGCTGGAAGGGGCACTGATGCTCTTTTCACAACATG
This sequence comes from Poecilia formosa, assembly GCF_000485575.1. Taxonomy (NCBI): domain Eukaryota; kingdom Metazoa; phylum Chordata; class Actinopteri; order Cyprinodontiformes; family Poeciliidae; genus Poecilia; species Poecilia formosa. The sequence continues at coordinate 127,297 of NW_006799982.1, read as the reverse complement.
ATCATCAACATGAGCAGCCCCACAGGGAGGAGTCTCTCTAAATACGTGAATCAGAGCAACTCTGGAGGAGTCATGAAATATGGAGGGAAAGAAAATGTTGCACGGGAAGCTACTTAAGGTTCACAGGTGTAACTTCGGTAGCATCCTGGCTATGAAAGTGTAATTTGATGAGTCATGGGTACATCTCAGAGTCAAATTATGCCAGCAGCTATATATTGTGAGTTAATGCAAAAAAAATGAAATTTTATTTCCATAAATTGAAATGTAAGAAGCTCTCTCTAAATAGTTATTTAGAGAGAGCTGCAGGAGAATCCCTTCTGGTTTGGTGGAGTATTTATAATCTGTGTAGCTTCCCACTAACCTCTTTCCTTAAGCTAATTTTGACAAAGTGGATTGATTTAAAGAAGATAATCCCTCGATTGGATTGGATTGGATTACAGTTAAAATGTAAAAGACGTTTAACACAAAATACTTTCTTTATGGAAGAGAACTTATTTCTGTGTGGTTTGTCTGCACATATAGCCACATTGAAATATGCTACAAGCTAACTAAGTCCTTATTCACAGTGAAATAAGTGAAATAAGTCCAAATAACTTTAAACTAAAAACATCAGCCATCAGCCAGAAGGTTTAAAGTTCAGAAATAAATGGGTCTTTTAAAAAAAATAATACTAATAAAAAACAACTCTCTCAAAAGAAAACAAATGTAAACTTCTTAATTTAAAGATAGTTTGAAAAAAACATCTACAACATATTTGTTCTCCTTATTCTAGCTTATAGCAGATAGATATTTACTGTCTGATTGCCAAAAAAAAAAAATCTGGCTTAAACTGCATTTCTCTCATAATGTGAACCTGGAATTGATAACATGTCTCTCTCCGTACTTTGAGCCTAACTTTATAATCTGAACTGTCCTGTCTTAAGCATTAGCTTTAATAGTAAATCATAAATCTGTGCCCATCTCAGGTGATGCAGTCTTTGAGGAATTGTGAAGGGTCTGTGGTTGGAGAACAATCACAGTTCCTGGGACTTGTAGGTTCCCTGAAGGCATCTCTTGTGCTGCTCATTTACAGCTAGGAAGGATAAATTACATTGCAGACATCAAGAAAAAGGACTGATGGCTCCCCATTCACGCCACATTAATATTTCAACACTTTTTTGCTGTATTTTATTTTCTTGTGACAGGGAATTGACTGCAACCTCTGCCCTCCCTACCATCTATCCCAAATACAAAAGAGATGATCTCAGGTGGAGTTTCAGGGGATATTTTGGAGGAAGCACAAACTAAGTTTGAATAAAAATCTTAAAGGCTGATCTTATGAATCAGAACCTGATTCAAGAACTAATTAGGAGATAGTGTTGATATATATAGGATACTAATTAGGCATCTCATTGCATCACCTAAATTAGTCGTCAATGTTCTCTTGGAGTAATTTTGATTGGCCATTCCTGGGAATGTTTTCCATGTTTTCTTCACTTACTGGAGATCCAAAGCCTTAGAAACTGGTTTTGAGACTTTCCAGATGGATAGTCAACACCTCTGTTTGTCAGAGTTCTTAAGTAGGGTTAGGTCGTGATGTGTTTTTTTTAATTTTGCAACGTACTTCATGTTGTCAGGCAATTTCTACTTAAATGGTTTGTTGTTTCTGCCGCTCAGCAGCACTTAAAATGACAATGTGACATGAATTTAAAACTATTATTGAGGTCAAGATTTCGTGAACAGAGTTTAAAGCCCCTGCTGTTCAGTTTTCTGTTGCACTTTTCATCCTTTTTTATTGCATATTTGACGTCCATCTGACTTTCTGAAGCAAAAAATCTAAACCTGTGATGAAATGAAAACATCTAACAATCTGTAAAAATGAAAAACAAAACATTCTTTTTAAGATAAATAAACTGCATTAATTTTTTTTACATTAATGTCAACCTGTTCTCTTGCCACTTAACAGGAAAACAAGGAATCAATCAGGAGAACATTTGATATGTAATTTTATTTTAAGTAAAAGAAATTACCTTCCGCTAAAACAAGACTAAAAATGAGCACTACATTTAGCTAATGATAAAGTTTTATTTTTAACCTCTATCACCAGGATCAGGTGTGGGCTGTACGGATTTATAAAATTAATGTTTATTTCTGGGAAAGATTATGAGTTTTTAAAACGACAATAGAAAACAAATACAGCATTTATGCTGGCTGCTTAGTATTGTCTTGTCATTTACTCTTAAATTGCTCATTTTGATGACGTTTCTGACAGGAAAGCTTGTTTCTTAGAATGTTTTAAAGACACTGACAAATAAATTAGAGCTTAGAAGTTATAGGAAATAAGATTAGGGAATGGAATCAGCCATGACAGTAAATAACTGGGAGCCCAAGCCTGAACGATAATGTTCAGCCATTTATCTCACAGATATCCAATATTATTGGAACAGCCACACGCACGCACGCACGCACGCACACACACACACACACACACACACACACACACACACACACAGCACACAGCTAAGGTTTTAAGCTGCCTCCCTCCCCCTTGAAATGCCCTGGCTCTCCAAAATGGCCTGCAGAGCCCAGTTTCTCAGCATGTAGCTAATACTGGTTTTATCTCCGAGTTATATTGGCCTCTCTGCTCGCACCGCTGCCTCCATGCTGGGATGTTCTGAGCCACAGGATGGAGATGGCAACAAGGGGGTGAAGGGAGGGCGAGGTGGGTGGTGCTGGAGCATCAGCTTGGTGGAATTGATTTTCCTTTGTGACCTAAGAGTTGTGGCAAAAGCACACACACAAAACTGCTTTTACGCTTCAGAAAACAAAACTGACGTAAGCCAGCAATTTGTTTTCTACAGACTTTTTCTAACTGTAGCCATAACAACCTGACCCTTTTCATATCTTAAAAATAAATCTCATCCTCACAGCAACATTAAACCCATTGTTCAGCCTTAAAATTAATAATACCGATAATGAAATCGTGTCTTTTCCATTTTAGATTGTATGCTATGAGTAAAGGAATTGCTCATGCGGTCGTAGAACTTGTTTTTGGTACAAATAAGAAGGGAGGCAAACGTCCTCAGGTGCACAGGTCAGACAAGACAATCACTATTGTCACTGGTATTGTCTTAACATTGCATCATTCAAAATGTATTCCTATCTATGCATAGAATAGATACACAGAAAAGGCAGGTAGATAGAAAAAGTGGATTTCAAAAGTATTCATAAGCATTTTTACTTTTTTTTTTTCATTAAAACCACAATAGCAACATATTTTATTGAATGTTTGTTGGATATTTTATCTTTTTTTTTTCTGAAATATATTCATTTGCATTTTAAAGATATGTGAAGTTGGTGAGGCACACAGTCTCTCAAGCCCTGTCCGATTTCATCTGTTATCCTGTCATTTTTATTTTATTTGAACTTTCAGATCCATAATGCACCGTACCATGTCAAGTAGTATTGGCATTTAATTTAAAATTTTAATACCAATAGACTAACATTATAACTCCACGATCACCCACCTCTCCAGGTTTTTACCAAAGCAAAGCCTCTCTTGCTTTCAGCAGGATGCAGATTTTGGAACGTACCACGGCCCGGTAAAACGCCCCACTGCTCCACATCAGCCAAGCGCTTCTAATGGCTCCATCCTGTTCACACAATGAACTGAAATTGAATGTTGTGCACCACACCAGATCTAATAGGTAACACTCGAGCATTCCAGTGAAACAGGGGCCATATCCCCTGATGCCTATCTGTGCTGCGTTAATGAAGATTTATGGTGCAGGTACAGTGATGACATTTTCATGGGCAGTAGACACCTTCCATCTGCCCCGAGGTATCGGCTCGTACCACGGCTGTCTGCTCTGCGATGTGGAAAGTCAATAATTTCGGACACAGCAAGAAACAGGTGATAGAATATCTGATAGTTGTCATATGGAAACACTGCAAGCTGTGACATGACAATTTCATCATATTACTTTTAGATGTGAAACAATTGTATTATATTTACTGGTTTATGGGGGGGCAGAAAAAATCTGATAATTGTTAAGGCATTTGGGTTTGTTTAAAAGCTTATCAGAAACTCCATGGAGTGAAACAAAACATTCCTACTGTCAATAGTCTAACAGCAAAAATATTACCAGATAAAGAATGAAAATAAATTATTTTAGGCTTTAGGGGAACAGTCACAGAGGCTCACAATTAATATGATCCTTATTATGGCACTTCGACAAAAAGAAACAGTCTAAATGATATTTGCATCTGTCTCCAACCAAATATTCTTCATGTTACCTCAATTATTTCAACAATTTGGTCGATACGAAGTGCATCACTTGACTGAACCATTAGGATCTGGAATATTTTGACAAGATTCTCTTACCAGAAAAAAATAATGACAAACAGGAAGGACACTTTAATTTGAAATAAAAGTGTCACCAAAAATGAATGAAGAGAATCCTAAGTGTATCATATTTATATGTTTAAAAATGGAAAATGTCTGGCTTGGAGAAGGACTTAGGCACATAATTCTGCAATCATATGTTGTGACTTAATTACTTATTTATGTTCTCCATTTCATCTCATGATGCAACTATGACCATGCATGTAGCCAAATGACAGTAGAAGTATGTGTTCAGCCTAATACATGCCTTGATGTGTTTTGAGTAGTTTGTCAACTTTCATTCAGATCTGCAATATTTTCCAGCCATCTTTGAGCTATTTACTTTCTTTAATTTTCCTTTTTTTCTGCACCTCCACCAACACTTCCCCTGGTCTTATTTCTGTGGCTTCCCCAATATCTTTGCCCGAATGCGGTGATACCTGAGAGGACTCGCTTTGGCGTTGAATGACGGATGTAGCTGAGTGTGTCGCCATGGCGCTTCTTGATAGGTAATGCTAAGGAAAAGGTGACTAAAGCTGGCAACCTACCAATGAGCACAGGGAGCAAAATTAGATCCTGGAGTTGGCGGGGTGTGTGTTGCTGTGAGTGCGTGCTTACGCAGAACAATGTTGTCCAATTTAGTAAACACACGGGCTCAAACAAAACCTTACAGGCATGCATGCACGTAAGCATGTGCACACACTTTCTTTTATGCAGAATTAAATCTCAGCGCTTCCAGAGGTGGTTCAGTTGAATTATTTATGGCTGCCCGTCTCTGAGCGGGGCCGTAATAAAGTTACGGCCAAGACTAATTTGCAGTTTGATGAGGTGGGCTTTTAGCGGCAGATATTAGACCAACATTAAGTACATATTGTTTTTAGAGATTCGATTACCTTTTTATTGTTATTTTTATTAATGTGTCGAGTGTGTGTGTGTTGGCTGAGAGCACACACTCTGTCACTGTTTGCAGCTCAAAAGGCTCGACAAAGAAGAAAGATGAAACTGAAAGAGCGAACGTGAATGGGAACCGTTGGAAATGTACAGCATGTAATCTCGTGTTTAAAATTCAGAAAAAGTGGCAGCTCAACACTTTTTATGGATACCTAGGGGCAGTCCGCTCCTTAATATGTTAGACTTAGTCATGAATTAGGTCTGAATTGGACATGAGCCACATAGCAGCACAAAAAACACATACACACGAGAACATGCACACACATTATACACAGGACCTCCATGAAAGTAGGAAAGTTTAAGAGATGATGTTGGCACTCTCTGGCAGTGGATTAAGGCTAATGGGAAGATGGTGTTGAAAAAGCCCAATTTAGAATCTGTGATTTACCCTGGCTAAACAAAATTCAAGTCTGCATATTTTCCTAGGCTCATCACTCTGTCAGGCAAGAAACAACACCCTGTAAATCCGAGGCATAAAATGACAATGTGTTGCTGGGCTGTGAAAAAGGAAGTTTCATGAGCTATTAGAGGATTAGAGCCTGTAAAAATGTGATAGTTATTAAAACATAAAAAGAAAAGTGGGGTTTTACTGCACCTCGTGGATGCCATTACATCTCTTATTCCTTAGCAAAAGCAAGCTTGCATCGTATTTACCCTCCTCCGGACGTATGATAATCCGCTGATTAATGACGCACAGCACATTTAATGCTTAATATGTAGAACGGGAGCTGACAAGCCAAACAATTAGATCAATTACTGGGTGACAACTATGTTGTGCTGGGTTAATTACTGGAGTCCTTGATCGTGGAGGGCTGGCGATTCAGGGTCACTGGAACAAGTTCAAATGTAAATGAGCTTACTGACAGTGCAGGAGCCAGCATTAACATGTCTTATGCTAACAGGTGGCTGTGTACAGATATAATTGCTTGTGGAGCTCAACAAAACTGTGCTTTTTGTCCCCTGACAGGTGATTTAATTATATGCAATTCTCTAATACGTTATCTAACTATTAAAATAAGTCGCTACCTAAATTTAACAAAGCCGATAGCATTGAGACTAATCACAGCACGGCCAATTATCTTTCAGCTGGCAATAAGTTATTAAACCCCAGCAGATGCAATGAGCAGCTTCTTGTTTTTTTTCAAACAAACACATGGAAAGAAGCATCCTGTACCCGTGGAAAAAAAAAAGTTAGCTTGTTCAAGAAGGGTCATATAATTGTTATCAAGCAGAGAAAATATCTGAGCAGTTTGCAGAAACTACTAAAATCGGCTTGAAAACCATCTAATAAAAACTGGAAGGAAAGTGGGGAACCATCGAACTCAAGGGATTGGGACTGAGCACAAATGTAGCCTTCAGAAAACCAGTAATGAGGCTAACCAGAAAAAAAGGTTACAGTTTGCAAACGAGCATAAAGATTGGACTCTGGAGCGATGCAANGCACCTTTTTCCTTTCATTTCATAGCTACAAACTACTTTGTGCTGGTCTATCACATAGAGTAACTGCTGCTTTGTTTCTGCAGAAACGTGTCTGCGCCAGGGTGTAAACTCAGCTGTGCCAAGATCCGACGAGAGAAACTTCCTACACACGACCGTCTTCTCCACAGCGTAGCCCTTTACAGCATTGCTGGACTTGGCACAGACGGCCCCACCACCTGGCTGATGCCAGCAGCTATGTATAGTTCTGCCTTGGCAGGGTCTCACCGCACTGTGACATGGCCGCATCAGGAGGGCGCCCCTGGCTTCATGAAGAGAAGACACTGTGCAGGAGGGGCGGGCCCGTTTCAGTGCGATGAAACACACACACGCACAAATGCACATACGGAGCTTGTCTTTGTGTGCCAATGGTGACAGATGGGGGATGAAGCTGTCAGACCCTTACTCGGTGGTGCTGTAGGCCCTTGTCGGCTGGCTGCTGCTTGTTAATGTGTTAATTAGACTACATGCTTGCCCTGTTTGGTAATCACAGTCAGTCTGGGCCAAGCTACTCATCAGGGGCCACTGAGTGCAAGACAGGGGAAGAGTGCTGACATATGGCCAAGGTGGTGTGTGATGCATGACCTCGTGAAAAGAGTGCAGACTGTTACAGAAACTGAGCAGATACATCGTAACGAGAAGGGAAACAGTGTTGAAACACCTTGAAGGAACCTTTTGGCATGTTCATCGTTTCAGCTGCAAATTATGCATCTAAATGTTTTTGGTAACCGATTAAAAATGTCAACCTTTCATAGATTATTCAACAGCCTTGTCTGGGGGATGCGGGGGAGATGTTACCCACATTTTCATTTAGATCTGATGAACGCTGGATCGTCTGGAGCCAAAAATGATGGACGAGCCAAGACCGCTCTTCAATTTCCCCAAGCCATATTTAGCCCACTATTGCAGTGATTTAACTGTGACTCTGCTGGCTGTTGATATTCCTTCTGCAGAAAGTTTTTCATGTTCAGATGACACAAACATTGAACTATTTGACCACAGTGACAAGAAGTGTGTTTGGAAGGGGAAAGAGGAAGCTTTTAAACCTTAAAACACTGTATAATCTTTCAAGCATGGCAGTGGCAGAATCATGCTGTGGGGCTATTTCTCCACTGTGGTACTCAGGCATTGCACAAAGACAGCTGGGTCGCTATGAAATATATAAAGACAGGATTGAATTATTTAAAGTTAAAATCATTACACTCTCACTGCTTATTAGGCTTGTTGGCAAGACATGGAAACTGCAAACCAGAAACAATAAAGAAATCAAAGAAAAACAATTTAAGTAGCTCAGCACAAATAATCTAATTATTGCTTTCTTCAAGCTATACACAAAATGACACTTTTAATAAAATTGTTTAACCTCTTAATGACAAGCGAGCTGCAAACATGATAGCCAAAGACGGGCCTCTGGTAGGACTCAGGAGAAATCTTAGTCCTCTCAAATCGGAATGGCATCTAATTAACATTAGCTTCTTGTCTAAGATGGTTTTATTTTTTATTATTTGTAGTCTGCTTTTGTTGATTTTGTTTGACATAAAGACTTATTTGTTTTACAAATGGAGTCCTTGGCTGGTTGCATCATTTGTACTAATTAGACTTGCTCTTGTGAAAAGATCTATTGAGGGGTTTAAAAAAATTTTTAAGCTTCATGTGTGGAGTCATAACAAAGGATTAACAAACACAGAAATTACATTCCCGTGGATGGACCTAATAAGTACAAAGCGTCGTGTCTGTGTTTGAGGCTGCGGAATGAGTGCCACAGGTAGAGATAATGTGCAATTAAAAAGTGTGAGGTGTGCAGAAGCAGGAGTGGATATCAGATAAGGAGAGGAGGAATGATGCTGGCGACCGTTCGTCTTTGCCGTTATCTCCCACCTCGGCTCCAGCTCTTACCTGCAGGAAGCAGCAGCTTCCTGCCTGGATGAGAGCCTGGCAGAGCCAATTAAAAGTGGTTTGTTTTATAGACGTGGGCTAATTGACTCGGCTGGATTGCTCGATCGCCCGGTTCGTGCCTTCCATATTTCCTTCTTTATATCTTGACACTGCAGCTGCCTGACCCACCTTGTTTACTGTATTGCTGCGTAAAGTGAGGAGGGACTTCGCTCCTACGTCTAATTAGACCCCTCTCCATCACTCTCCGTCTGCCTTCTTCACATCTATATCCTTGCCCTAGAGGTCTGGTTTTGCCTATTTCCTCTGTCTCTGTGACCCTCTTCTCATTATCTGTCCCTCTCTACTCTTCCTCTACTCACTTCTCCATCTTATCCCTCCTTCTTTCTCTGCTCGCCACTATACCTCCTGCCCTGTCCTTCCCAGTGAGTTAATTAGGCTCATCTCTGGCACCCTTTTGCCAAAGCCTGTGCCCACAGGGCCAGCCGCACGACTCTGCTCCTGATTGGGGAGGAGGGTCTATTTTTAGAAGACAACAGAAAGAACTGAGGAAGAGTGGAGGACAGGGATGGCTGAAGGTCATCTGGTGCCTTCAGTTGGAGCATATCTCAATGAGTGGAAACGAAAGAGGGACAGAAAAGAACATAAATCATGAAGCACCAATTATTTTGAGAGCCATAATCGAATATAATTGTGCCGTTTCTTTCGAATGGCAATATGTTTACTTTGCCTCTTATGTTGTAGCATGTCCCACCGTGTTTCTCAGAAAACTGAATTTTGTAATGAGATGAAGCTTTTTAGAGCGCTGAATGCAGACTGCAGCTGCACACACTCCACAGCTCATTCTCAGAAAACCTTCCATCATGAAGGTGCACAGGGTTTTCTGATACGGTTTGTGCCGTTGCACTGTTGTGTATTTGCTTAGGTTTTTTTCAGTGCTGAGGGAAGCCATGCTGCTTTAGGTCAATAACGTTCCAGCTGCATCTTCATATGAATCTGAAGATTTGTTTTCCTGTATAACTGGAAATGTGGGGCCACAACCTGAATGACCTGAATGCGGCAAGACCTTTTAGGCAACAATAAAGAACACAGAAACCATTATATTATATTAAGGAATAATCTGCCTCTCATGAAAAGAAACTAAACAATTTTTTTTAACTAAACTACATTTTTATTGGATAAAGATGAGGATGATGTTGAAATCTAACTTTTCATAGTTGAGAAGAATGCAACATGTTGAAAGTGGAAAATATTCTTCTCAAAGACTTTTCGAATTGGATTTCCAAAAAGCAAAATGACAAAATTTTAGTACAATGACTCATTTGACTGTGAGCTATGAGAGGAATTAGCAAGACACAATGACAGCACACAGAATTAAATGTCATCCACATTGACCAATCAGTGTTAGGTTTGTGGTTTGTCTGCATATATAGCCGCATTGAAATATGCTACAAGCTAACTATGTCCTTATTCGCAGTGAAATAAGTCCTGAAATAAGGTCTTCTTAAAAAAAAAATAAAAATGATCAAAGCACCGGCACAAAAAATACACGCAAAATAACAAAAAGACAAACAGACAGTGGGACGTAGAGGAGGCAGTGTGAGTGTAACCACCAGAAGTTTTTTTCACCCTCCGTTTATAATAAACAAAGCAATCAGGAACCGTCAGACACACAATTATGAAGTAATTACATCAAATCAGGGATTTTCTCCGTTTTTTTCATTTCTTTTTCATGTCTTACATAGGTACTACCACATGTACCAACAGACAACATGAACCCCCTCCTCCACCATGCAACTGTTATCCAAAGCCCCCCACACACCTCCCCCACCCTCCCTCCCTAAACACATACTCACATTCATCTCCACGCTACACGAGACTAAATAAATGCACAAGTATGCAAAATGCACGCAGATTTATGCGAAAGGTTATTCATGCGACTGCGCGCTCTCTCTGTCACACAGAGTCATCCCCTGCCCTCCCAGAGCTTGTCTTAATTAGCAGCCGAGTCGTCTCATGGCAACACACTCGTCAATCTCCCTCTATGCAGATATGCACTAATTAACTGATCTAAATGGGAGTGTGCAGCGAAGTGACAAGGGGTGCAGATTCTGTTGCCTTTCGTAAAAACCCCCCTAACCTCCGCCTGATTTGGCTCCAGATATATTCTTCACTCATTCCCTGACTACTTCTTGTTCATCCTACTGCACATCCTCTAGAGTATTTGATTACACTTATCAACGTGGGCAGAATCATCCTGCTGTAAACGGGTAAAGCACTGCGCCCCTGAGCCCAAACGGTGTGCTGGAAGGGGCACTGATGCTCTTTTCACAACATGATCATCAACATGAGCAGCCCCACAGGGAGGAGTCTCTCTAAATACGTGAATCAGAGCAACTCTGGAGGAGTCATGAAATATGGAGGGAAAGAAAATGTTGCACGGGAAGCTACTTAAGGTTCACAGGTGTAACTTCGGTAGCATCCTGGCTATGAAAGTGTAATTTGATGAGTCATGGGTACATCTCAGAGTCAAATTATGCCAGCAGCTATATATTGTGAGTTAATGCAAAAAAAATGAAATTTTATTTCCATAAATTGAAATGTAAGAAGCTCTCTCTAAATAGTTATTTAGAGAGAGCTGCAGGAGAATCCCTTCTGGTTTGGTGGAGTATTTATAATCTGTGTAGCTTCCCACTAACCTCTTTCCTTAAGCTAATTTTGACAAAGTGGATTGATTTAAAGAAGATAATCCCTCGATTGGATTGGATTGGATTACAGTTAAAATGTAAAAGACGTTTAACACAAAATACTTTCTTTATGGAAGAGAACTTATTTCTGTGTGGTTTGTCTGCACATATAGCCACATTGAAATATGCTACAAGCTAACTAAGTCCTTATTCACAGTGAAATAAGTGAAATAAGTCCAAATAACTTTAAACTAAAAACATCAGCCATCAGCCAGAAGGTTTAAAGTTCAGAAATAAATGGGTCTTTTAAAAAAAATAATACTAATAAAAAACAACTCTCTCAAAAGAAAACAAATGTAAACTTCTTAATTTAAAGATAGTTTGAAAAAAACATCTACAACATATTTGTTCTCCTTATTCTAGCTTATAGCAGATAGATATTTACTGTCTGATTGCCAAAAAAAAAAAATCTGGCTTAAACTGCATTTCTCTCATAATGTGAACCTGGAATTGATAACATGTCTCTCTCCGTACTTTGAGCCTAACTTTATAATCTGAACTGTCCTGTCTTAAGCATTAGCTTTAATAGTAAATCATAAATCTGTGCCCATCTCAGGTGATGCAGTCTTTGAGGAATTGTGAAGGGTCTGTGGTTGGAGAACAATCACAGTTCCTGGGACTTGTAGGTTCCCTGAAGGCATCTCTTGTGCTGCTCATTTACAGCTAGGAAGGATAAATTACATTGCAGACATCAAGAAAAAGGACTGATGGCTCCCCATTCACGCCACATTAATATTTCAACACTTTTTTGCTGTATTTTATTTTCTTGTGACAGGGAATTGACTGCAACCTCTGCCCTCCCTACCATCTATCCCAAATACAAAAGAGATGATCTCAGGTGGAGTTTCAGGGGATATTTTGGAGGAAGCACAAACTAAGTTTGAATAAAAATCTTAAAGGCTGATCTTATGAATCAGAACCTGATTCAAGAACTAATTAGGAGATAGTGTTGATATATATAGGATACTAATTAGGCATCTCATTGCATCACCTAAATTAGTCGTCAATGTTCTCTTGGAGTAATTTTGATTGGCCATTCCTGGGAATGTTTTCCATGTTTTCTTCACTTACTGGAGATCCAAAGCCTTAGAAACTGGTTTTGAGACTTTCCAGATGGATAGTCAACACCTCTGTTTGTCAGAGTTCTTAAGTAGGGTTAGGTCGTGATGTGTTTTTTTTAATTTTGCAACGTACTTCATGTTGTCAGGCAATTTCTACTTAAATGGTTTGTTGTTTCTGCCGCTCAGCAGCACTTAAAATGACAATGTGACATGAATTTAAAACTATTATTGAGGTCAAGATTTCGTGAACAGAGTTTAAAGCCCCTGCTGTTCAGTTTTCTGTTGCACTTTTCATCCTTTTTTATTGCATATTTGACGTCCATCTGACTTTCTGAAGCAAAAAATCTAAACCTGTGATGAAATGAAAACATCTAACAATCTGTAAAAATGAAAAACAAAACATTCTTTTTAAGATAAATAAACTGCATTAATTTTTTTTACATTAATGTCAACCTGTTCTCTTGCCACTTAACAGGAAAACAAGGAATCAATCAGGAGAACATTTGATATGTAATTTTATTTTAAGTAAAAGAAATTACCTTCCGCTAAAACAAGACTAAAAATGAGCACTACATTTAGCTAATGATAAAGTTTTATTTTTAACCTCTATCACCAGGATCAGGTGTGGGCTGTACGGATTTATAAAATTAATGTTTATTTCTGGGAAAGATTATGAGTTTTTAAAACGACAATAGAAAACAAATACAGCATTTATGCTGGCTGCTTAGTATTGTCTTGTCATTTACTCTTAAATTGCTCATTTTGATGACGTTTCTGACAGGAAAGCTTGTTTCTTAGAATGTTTTAAAGACACTGACAAATAAATTAGAGCTTAGAAGTTATAGGAAATAAGATTAGGGAATGGAATCAGCCATGACAGTAAATAACTGGGAGCCCAAGCCTGAACGATAATGTTCAGCCATTTATCTCACAGATATCCAATATTATTGGAACAGCCACACGCACGCACGCACGCACGCACACACACACACACACACACACACACACACACACACACACAGCACACAGCTAAGGTTTTAAGCTGCCTCCCTCCCCCTTGAAATGCCCTGGCTCTCCAAAATGGCCTGCAGAGCCCAGTTTCTCAGCATGTAGCTAATACTGGTTTTATCTCCGAGTTATATTGGCCTCTCTGCTCGCACCGCTGCCTCCATGCTGGGATGTTCTGAGCCACAGGATGGAGATGGCAACAAGGGGGTGAAGGGAGGGCGAGGTGGGTGGTGCTGGAGCATCAGCTTGGTGGAATTGATTTTCCTTTGTGACCTAAGAGTTGTGGCAAAAGCACACACACAAAACTGCTTTTACGCTTCAGAAAACAAAACTGACGTAAGCCAGCAATTTGTTTTCTACAGACTTTTTCTAACTGTAGCCATAACAACCTGACCCTTTTCATATCTTAAAAATAAATCTCATCCTCACAGCAACATTAAACCCATTGTTCAGCCTTAAAATTAATAATACCGATAATGAAATCGTGTCTTTTCCATTTTAGATTGTATGCTATGAGTAAAGGAATTGCTCATGCGGTCGTAGAACTTGTTTTTGGTACAAATAAGAAGGGAGGCAAACGTCCTCAGGTGCACAGGTCAGACAAGACAATCACTATTGTCACTGGTATTGTCTTAACATTGCATCATTCAAAATGTATTCCTATCTATGCATAGAATAGATACACAGAAAAGGCAGGTAGATAGAAAAAGTGGATTTCAAAAGTATTCATAAGCATTTTTACTTTTTTTTTTTCATTAAAACCACAATAGCAACATATTTTATTGAATGTTTGTTGGATATTTTATCTTTTTTTTTTCTGAAATATATTCATTTGCATTTTAAAGATATGTGAAGTTGGTGAGGCACACAGTCTCTCAAGCCCTGTCCGATTTCATCTGTTATCCTGTCATTTTTATTTTATTTGAACTTTCAGATCCATAATGCACCGTACCATGTCAAGTAGTATTGGCATTTAATTTAAAATTTTAATACCAATAGACTAACATTATAACTCCACGATCACCCACCTCTCCAGGTTTTTACCAAAGCAAAGCCTCTCTTGCTTTCAGCAGGATGCAGATTTTGGAACGTACCACGGCCCGGTAAAACGCCCCACTGCTCCACATCAGCCAAGCGCTTCTAATGGCTCCATCCTGTTCACACAATGAACTGAAATTGAATGTTGTGCACCACACCAGATCTAATAGGTAACACTCGAGCATTCCAGTGAAACAGGGGCCATATCCCCTGATGCCTATCTGTGCTGCGTTAATGAAGATTTATGGTGCAGGTACAGTGATGACATTTTCATGGGCAGTAGACACCTTCCATCTGCCCCGAGGTATCGGCTCGTACCACGGCTGTCTGCTCTGCGATGTGGAAAGTCAATAATTTCGGACACAGCAAGAAACAGGTGATAGAATATCTGATAGTTGTCATATGGAAACACTGCAAGCTGTGACATGACAATTTCATCATATTACTTTTAGATGTGAAACAATTGTATTATATTTACTGGTTTATGGGGGGGCAGAAAAAATCTGATAATTGTTAAGGCATTTGGGTTTGTTTAAAAGCTTATCAGAAACTCCATGGAGTGAAACAAAACATTCCTACTGTCAATAGTCTAACAGCAAAAATATTACCAGATAAAGAATGAAAATAAATTATTTTAGGCTTTAGGGGAACAGTCACAGAGGCTCACAATTAATATGATCCTTATTATGGCACTTCGACAAAAAGAAACAGTCTAAATGATATTTGCATCTGTCTCCAACCAAATATTCTTCATGTTACCTCAATTATTTCAACAATTTGGTCGATACGAAGTGCATCACTTGACTGAACCATTAGGATCTGGAATATTTTGACAAGATTCTCTTACCAGAAAAAAATAATGACAAACAGGAAGGACACTTTAATTTGAAATAAAAGTGTCACCAAAAATGAATGAAGAGAATCCTAAGTGTATCATATTTATATGTTTAAAAATGGAAAATGTCTGGCTTGGAGAAGGACTTAGGCACATAATTCTGCAATCATATGTTGTGACTTAATTACTTATTTATGTTCTCCATTTCATCTCATGATGCAACTATGACCATGCATGTAGCCAAATGACAGTAGAAGTATGTGTTCAGCCTAATACATGCCTTGATGTGTTTTGAGTAGTTTGTCAACTTTCATTCAGATCTGCAATATTTTCCAGCCATCTTTGAGCTATTTACTTTCTTTAATTTTCCTTTTTTTCTGCACCTCCACCAACACTTCCCCTGGTCTTATTTCTGTGGCTTCCCCAATATCTTTGCCCGAATGCGGTGATACCTGAGAGGACTCGCTTTGGCGTTGAATGACGGATGTAGCTGAGTGTGTCGCCATGGCGCTTCTTGATAGGTAATGCTAAGGAAAAGGTGACTAAAGCTGGCAACCTACCAATGAGCACAGGGAGCAAAATTAGATCCTGGAGTTAGCGGGGTGTGTGTTGCTGTGAGTGCGTGCTTACGCAGAACAATGTCCAATTTAGTAAACACACGGGCTCAAACAAAACCTTACAATCATGCATGCACGTAAGCATGTGCACACACTTTCTTTTATGCAGAATTAAATCTCAGCGCTTCCAGAGGTGGTTCAGTTGAATTATTTATGGCTGCCCGTCTCTGAGCGGGGCCGTAATAAAGTTACGGCCAAGACTAATTTGCAGTTTGATGAGGTGGGCTTTTAGCGGCAGATATTAGACCAACATTAAGTACATATTGTTTTTAGAGATTCGATTACCTTTTTATTGTTATTTTTATTAATGTGTCGAGTGTGTGTGTGTTGGCTGAGAGCACACACTCTGTCACTGTTTGCAGCTCAAAAGGCTCGACAAAGAAGAAAGATGAAACTGAAAGAGCGAATGTGCATAGGAACCGTTGGAAATGTACAGCATGTAATCTCGTGTTTAAAATTCAGAAAAAGTGGCAGCTCAACACTTTTTATGGATACCTAGGGGCAGTCCGCTCCTTAATATGTTAGACTTAGTCATGAATTAGGTCTGAATTGGACATGAGCCACATAGCAGCACAAAAAACACATACACACGAGAACATGCACACACATTATACACAGGACCTCCATGAAAGTAGGAAAGTTTAAGAGATGATGTTGGCACTCTCTGGCAGTGGATTAAGGCTAATGGGAAGATGGTGTTGAAAAAGCCCAATTTAGAATCTGTGATTTACCCTGGCTAAACAAAATTCAAGTCTGCATATTTTCCTAGGCTCATCACTCTGTCAGGCAAGAAACAACACCCTGTAAATCCGAGGCATAAAATGACAATGTGTTGCTGGGCTGTGAAAAAGGAAGTTTCATGAGCTATTAGAGGATTAGAGCCTGTAAAAATGTGATAGTTATTAAAACATAAAAAGAAAAGTGGGGTTTTACTGCACCTCGTGGATGCCATTACATCTCTTATTCCTTAGCAAAAGCAAGCTTGCATCGTATTTACCCTCCTCCGGACGTATGATAATCCGCTGATTAATGACGCACAGCACATTTAATGCTTAATATGTAGAACGGGAGCTGACAAGCCAAACAATTAGATCAATTACTGGGTGACAACTATGTTGTGCTGGGTTAATTACTGGAGTCCTTGATCGTGGAGGGCTGGCGATTCAGGGTCACTGGAACAAGTTCAAATGTAAATGAGCTTACTGACAGTGCAGGAGGCAGCATTAACATGTCTTATGCTAACAGGTGGCTGTGTACAGATATAATTGCTTGTGGAGCTCAACAAAACTGTGCTTTTTGTCCCCTGACAGGTGATCTAATTATATGCAATTCTCTAATACGTTATCTAACTATTAAAATAAGTCGCTACCTAAATTTAACAAAGCCGATAGCATTGAGACTAATCACAGCACGGCCAATTATCTTTCAGCTGGCAATAAGTTATTAAACCCCAGCAGATGCAATGAGCAGCTTCTCGTGTTTTTTTAAACAAACACATGGAAAGAAGCATCCTGTACCCGTGGAAAAAAAAAAGTTAGCTTGTTCAAGAAGGGTCATATAATTGTTATCAAGCAGAGAAAATATCTGAGCAGTTTGCAGAAACTACTAAAATCGGCTTGAAAACCATCTAATAAAAACTGGAAGGAAAGTGGGGAACCATCGAACTCAAGGGATTGGGACTGAGCACAAATGTAGCCTTCAGAAAACCAGTAATGAGGCTAACCAGAAAAAAAGGTTACAGTTTGCAAACGAGCATAAAGATTGGACTCTGGAGCGATGCAAGAAGGTCATGGGATCGGATGAAATCTGTGCAGAGGTCAGACTCTCCCATCATCAATACAAGATCTTGGCGAGAAGTCAATGTGATGCTGGATGGAAATACATTTTGAGGCATTGCAGAAGCTTATTGAAATAATGCCAAAGCAAATGTGTGCTATAGTCAATGCTAAAGGCGTAGAACAAAATATTAAAGTGTGTGACCTTTTTTTTTTGTCCAGACTGTGTATCTCTGTGTCTTTAGTAGAGAGTCTTGCAGTAGTTTTCATTCCCTTTTAGCTTTGTCACACTGGTTCAGGTTAAAACCAAAATTAAAAGTTTGATGGAATTAAAGAACAAGGCCACACAGCAAGTAGGGCACAATTGTGGTGGAAAGAAAATACTACAACAGATTAACAGCTTTTACAAATAAAAATCTGAAAATTGTTTCTTACATTCCTATTTAGTTTCTGTCAGTCAATCTTTCAGGTTACAAAAAAAGATTATGCTTAGTCACATTGGATGGTATGTACCTGCGAACAGCAGTTTTTCCAGAACACCAGAATGGATTAGTTTGCAGAGAGGCTGGTAAAGCTAGAGCTTTTTCCACCAGGATAGATTAGAGCAGTGCCCACATTACTGCAGAAAATTCATCCCTTGCTTTATCTTACCAACTCTCATTAAAAAACGATACATATCTTTGCATTGATTTGCAAAGGATTTGAATTAAACTCCTCTGCTTGAGATGCACTGAGCTCTGACCTGAGAACTGTGGCCTGAGGCTCAGAGGAACTGATTCTCATTCCAGCTGGTTCAAACTCTGAGGTGAGAACTCCAGCACTCCTTGAAACATGAAGCTGCTAAAAGAACCACATCATGTGCAGAAATAACACAGAAATGACAATGACATATGTATTTTTTTAGAGTATTTACACACTGTTCTGTGACAAATAGACAAAACGCTTAAGAGAAGAAATTACTGGGGTCCTGCTGGCAACATTCTCGGTCCTTAAGAGCCGACAGTCACTGGAAATGTATTAATTAATCAAAGTCGGAACATTTGAACCGGTCACAACCGATGCACAAGGCCCATCATGTCACCATTTTCTCCCACGCACACCACTGCTCAGCGCATTAAGAGAGGTTGACACGGGAGCAGAAGAAAGTGGCGGAGGTCATTTCCATATTCACTTAACAGAGAGTTGCCTCTCTCTTTTCTGCTCTGCAGCGCTTTAATCAAAGCAGGCGGCACTGTCACCATTCCTAAATGGCCCTGGAGCACCTTTGAAACACACTGACACCAGTGTCATGCTGAAAAAGGACATGCTTTTTATCCTCCTAAAGAGCTTGTAAAAGGGTCCCATTGACTACACAAGCAGCCGACACGTCCATGCCTCCTTACCCAGGACTCCTTTGTACTTCCAAGCAAATCTATCAATGATACTCTTTGAGCACAGCCAAGCTGTTCAAGTAGGCTTTGAGCATTTGTGAATGGCAAATATTTATTTTGGTCTTCAAAGACACTTGTAGTGGAAATTGAGGAGGTTTTAATGGGAAAGAAAGAAAAAAAAAAGAAAGAAAGAAAGAAATACAGGGAGAGACGTTGATATTTCATTGGAGTTTACACACACTGACAAAAGTGATGATACCATGAAGACATACACAGTCAAACCAGAACATACACATACACTGAAGCCCCTACAGCATGGGCATCCTTCATGTATGGCAATACACTGTGAAGGCTATCATCCATCAAGAGGTATTGCCTGTCCTTATTAGAAAGTCCTAATCCACTTGTTTCTACAGTCTATTCTCCTGGTAGTCACCCCACACTAACATTGTAATGGGCCCACGGCGCTCACAAAACACACACACACGCACATAGTAACACATGGCCACACATACGTACAAACTGATTCCTTTATGCTTGTGGTTTTGTGTTGGGGAACTGCACCAAAACTGTACCTGTTTCTGACAGATTAGACAAATACTAGTTGAGTAAACAGAAACTCATGACAAAAAGTTCGCTACAGTTCATATTAAGAAATTGTGCATTGGAAACAAACAGGTAGGCTGCTTAAGATAGAGCAGCAAATCATTAGCATAATAAGAAACCAGATGATAGAGTGGATTTTTTGACTCTTTAGCAAAAAATAAAAAAAATAAACAGTACACTGACTACTGCCATCTTTTTTTTATTCTTTGCTCATGTCTTGATGTCTTCTTTTCAGAAAAGGAAAGATAAAAAAGAAAAAGTGGCCATTTGTAACATAGTTTTCACACTGTAGTGGATAGACTACAGTGTGTTATTACTGCTAGCTTAGCTACAGACTAATATAGCTAAGCTAACAAACTAGAATCTCCTTAAAGTGGCAGAGTATGCAGAAGATTCTTCTTCTACTTTTTAATTTTGTTCTTACCTTCTCTATTACTTTTAGTTATAAAAGTGTTGACCAAAGTGTTTTGTAGTGATGTAACTGTAATTTATTTATTTTACAGGAAATGACAGAACCTCGAATGCGACATGGACACACCAGGATAATTCTCACGGTGTGCGTGTGTGTAAGCACAACAGAAAGTGTACGGTACAGCCATAAGGCACCATTTGGTGGAGCCTTACACGGCTTCGTGTGTTCTGGTGTTTGCTTGTGCATCTGTTGCAGAAGTGTGTCTGTGTGTGCACTAGTGAATAGGTGTGTAATTGAGCTGGTGTAAGTTGGCCCCTATCAACTTCTCCCTCTCTGTAGTCTCTGAATTAGGTGGAGAGTGGCCCCATGGGGAGCCATTGTTTGAACAGCAGCAGAAGACAAACAAGACCGCCACCGCACACAGTGACTCCCCAGGCAACACTTAGAATGCTGCAGTCATTCATTGAACAGCTCCTGAATGTGCACGCACACATATGCACCCCCAACATTTGCATATGCTTATCAATGCATATAGGCACAAATAAAAACAATGAAACAGTGAATATTGTAATGTAGGCAAAGCAGTTCATATTTGATTAATTGAAAGGATGTGCAGGTCTACAAGCAAAACATGGACAATGTGTGCACACACATGCAATGTTACACCGCAGTGCTTCCTAGTAAATAGAGCAAAACCACAGATCCAGGGGAAAAACAAGGGCACACATGTTTACACACAAATTGCCCCCCAAGGACTTACTTAGCTCAGTTTCTGAAACAAAAAGCCTCAGCATGTTAGATTACACAGTGTGCGCGGATATTCCCTTATGCATGTTTACTGACACCTTAATAACTGCTACTGTCCTGGGGCCTCTAGCTAAATGAACCAAAAAGATTCTACAAAGCAGAGAAGTGAAGGAAAGATTTCTATCACAAACCCATGCCAGAACCAAAAAAATTAAATCAGAAGAATTATCAATTTTTTCAACATTATTTTTTTTACTATGTTTCAATTAGAGAATAAAAATGAAAAGTTGTTTCTAGACGACCCCAGTGCAGAACCAGAGAAGCTGGGAGGATGGTGAAAAGACGATTTAAAAGGAAAACAGGATGACAAAGCACAGGAAGAAGAATCCATCAGTGAGTGACAAATAGTCAGGAGGAGCTTAAATCCTGGGGAGTTGATTACTGAGAAGATGCAGGTGGGTGATTACACACAAGGTACAGCTGCAAGAGGCGACAAAAAGGCAGATAGGCTGAGGAAAACAAACATAACCAGGGCTAGAACTCATCCAAGGAAATGAACAAATGAAATATAAGAATACACTATGAACTGAATACAAAGAAGTGATCTGAAATAGTGAGATTTAGGCAGAATGTCAAGTCAAGTGATGTTTATTTATATAGCACTTTAAAAACAGGTGTAAAACTGCACCAAAGTGCTTTACAGGAACAACAATAACATCAAAAATATAAGCACAGATGAAAACTAAAACCAAAATATTCCCATATTTGTGATCATTTCAACTCTCGTATTGAAATCCACTCTTGTCTCATTCCAAGGATCCCCCCCATAAAACATATTTTTTTGTTGTTGTTTTGATAAAACAAATAATGCAGTTGACTTTTCCCCAAATGGTTTGTCATTGGTGTCAAACTCAGCCATCTTCTTATGAACTTTACAGAAAGGGAACAACAAACAACAGCAACGGGCCAAAGGCAACACACTGGACGTGATGACAGCGACAAAAGTTGGACATTTTTCAACGTTCACATGCTGAATGTCTATGTGCACTACCTCAAAATTTCATATGCATGACTTTTGCTGGTTGCTTGGCTGAAGGAGGGAAAACAATTGTCGTCTCATCTTGGAAATTAGTGGAGATGTGTGTTGGGCGCTTCAGTCTTTAACGATGAAATCAGAATCAAGAACTCAGAATATTGACTTGTTTCACATTTAAAAAGGCAGCGAGTGCCGGTCTGCTCTTCACGTTGACCCAAACTGCTTTGAAGATGATTAAATCGCTTCCCCCCCCCCCCCAAAGGTTACAAACTTTAACAACGTACATAAATTTCAGATTGGTTTACTTTTAGTTTTACTCTTTTAATCTTTTTCCTCCTCATTATCTCCTGCCATAATAAAACTTTTTCTCTGTAGAGAACTTTTTTTTTTTTAGATCATAAATGTTTTATAGGGGTCATAAAGGTTACAACATATAAAGCCAGCTCCTCCGAGCTTACACTGCGGCGCTCTACAACCATTTCAAAAGAAAGGCGTTCAGTCAGGGAGAGAATTACTGTGATCCATCCACTTGTCTCATCTTACCAACGTTATTTTCTCTAAACGTTCTTTTGAATTTCTCGTGCGTTTCATGCCGCCCTTCATGTAGAGTATTTCTGCCGATGGCTTGAAAGAAGAGAATCCTAATGACAGAACTTAAGGAGAAGAAAGCCAACTCAGACGTTGTAATATGATTCTTTATTTAGTGTCCAGCTTTAGATGGCGCAGGTATTGCTTTGAATTATAGTCTAAAGTGCATGGATGTGTTCCAAGGCTTTCAGTGCCACATTAAAGCACAAGGATATTCATTGTTATGTACCACGATGCAGATATACACCATACTTTCTTTTGTGAGTATCTCCATCTATTTTTTCCCCCGCTACAAATAAGGAAATAACTTCCACGTATTACATGGAGCTACAAATGGAAGATGACAGTCATTCAGTCGAACGGGGCGGCAGCCGACTCCTTCTCCCCAACCTATGCAGCAAGCTGTAAAATAACAAGTGAGCAAACAACAAGAGAAATAAATGACTTTCTGGACAAAGGCGGCAGGAAAGCAGAAAGCATTTCTCCTGAGGCTAAGGGGGGGGAATGAAAGCGAGATGGAGAGCTGGAGGAGGGGAGGGGATACATCACCTTGTGCAGCGCTCCATATAATTTGCATGGTTTATACTCTCCGAGGCCCCCACCATGCAAATGACTCATAAAACAGAAATAGAGAGACTTTGGAGCTGGTGTCAGGAGTGAATTTATATATGATTGCCAGGCGGGCCCTCTGTCCTAAATCATTTTCAATTAGATGACACTTTCAATATCGCGCAACTGATTTAGAGATATTAAAACTTCTTCTGCCTTATTCTCTACAGAGTTGCAGGCAGGCAAGCTTATCAGCCGCCCTGCTTACCTCCTCCCTCTCCTTTTTTCCCCCGTTTCATCCGTGTTTTCTCATCCTTCTCCGCTTAAAAGGTGCGTGTCAGAGGGATTTCTTAAAGGAAGGATTCAGCTCTTCAACGGGTTAAGGGCCCCCTCGCCACACATATGAAATGAGGGCGATTTGAAACTCATTTGAAATTCACCATGTCATTGTCTGAGCTGGCATTTGCAGAATTGAAAGAGAAAGGAATGCAATATGAACTGGGTCTTGAAAAACTATTCAAAACGCCTGATATTTTGTATTGTCACATTATAACCACAAACTTTAAAGTATTTTAGTGGGATTTTGTGTGATAGATCAATGCAAAGTACCGCATTCAGTTGTATCTCTATAAACTAGACTATAACTGAAAAGTCCATTTATTTCATTAACTCAAGTTACAAAGTGAAAGACATTATGTAGATCAATTACACTATTTTTATTTTTATTAGTTATGATGAATTTTCTGCCTAAGACTAATGAAAACGGGGGCTTTAATGAGGATAAACCTTAGAATATTACATCAGACCAATAAAAAATATCACAAGAATGTGGACTTAGTGAAAAATGTGTTCTATACCTGCTTAAAGATTATCTTCAGTAGGTAGTTTTAATCTCACCAATGAGCTTCATTGGAACACATTTTTGTACCTGTAATGTTAAGCAGAAGCAAAAACAATTAGAAATTTTGACCTAATAAAAAAACTGAAAAGGTGTAGCATCAAAATTTCTGACAGTTTCTTATTACAAAACAGCTCAAGCTCAGTCTGACTTGAGCCATTTTAACAGATTCATTGGTCTAAGACAGTTTACTGTAGGAAGTATCAGTTGGACACTAGCCCAGTAGTGGCTTGGAGGGAACCGCTTGAGTCTGTGGTCACCAAAAAGTATTTTTGACCTAGCAGGCCAAGAATGGCGCAAGTGTGAACATCGGCTCAAAGTCGCTTCTTCCACTCTCCCACCTAAAATGAGCTAGTTTGTGTCAGTCTATTGCAAAACCCCAAAAATATCTATTACTTTTTTTGGTTTATGTGAAAAATTTGAAAGGAAAACAAAACTTTTTTAAGGAACTGTATTTGGGTTATGATGACACAGAACTGGCTTAACTTCACCAAACGTAAAAGTTTCACTGCACTTATTCTGCCTCTTCGCTGTCACCTTCATCCACTCCATCTTGCTCACACAATATCAAGACAAGCCTTGATCCTGAATCTCTTTAAATTGTTCCCATTCATTCGCATTCCTCTCGTGCGCCCCTCTCGACCTTTCTCAAGGCTGCCTTTTTAAGCATTCATTGTGGCGCTCTTAACAGCTTTGCTACATCTGCCCTCGCTATTTTGTACACCCTCCGAGTTAAAAGGTAGCCATTTTAACAAAGTGCACCCCGACTTCCCGTCTTCATCCAAACCTCTCTCTTCAAGGCAGAAAGGCTGAGTGAAACTGACAGAACGGGATCCATATCAAAAAAACTTTTGTCAGTAGCGGCAACGGCGTGCGCCTTATCTCGTCAACACCGCGCAGAACACACAGTCCATTCGGAGGCAATAAAGACGGTATCTTAATGGACGCGCACTAAGAGAATGTCCCCTCTGTAATGCATCTAAATGACATCTCCACCCTGCCATCATCGCAGTCTGTTCACATTTGGTCTAAGCGATACCCACACCCACTCTCACCCCCTCCAACCTTTCAGGAACAATAAAACCGAGGCTTAGATGGACATCTCCCATACCTACACTTCCCTCTACATGCTGCCCCCCACCTCCTTTTCCTCATTTCATTCAGCCTCCCTCTTGCTCCATCTCCCCCCACATTCAACCACCCTCACATCCCCCGCCTCCCGCTTTTCCATCTCCCTCCTCATCTAAACACCGGGTGCCCTCCCCCCTTCTCTTCTCCTTGCGTCCTCGATCTTTCCCTCTATCCGTCCTCAACGTGATCGTGTGCGAGGTCGGTACTGCTGACACGCCTGGGCAGGGCTGATAACGTGGGGAGCTGAACAATGGGGGGAATATTGTAAAGCCTAATGGAAAGGAGCTAGAGGTGGTGGGATCAGGGACATAAATCAGGGCGCTTGGCACTGATGGAACTTTTCAGCAGCAATAAGAGAAGTAATACCTCTTGGAGAACCACAGCCGTGGATAGAGGAGGGGACCTATACTCCTTACCACGTCTCGGATCAGGAAGGAAAACACACATATGCAATTTTGCAGACACACACACACACACATGTACCGATTGTTAATGCCTCCAAAAGGGAGATTTAAAATGTGGAAACACAAGGACACAACCTATGTGTACTTTCTGAAGGACTATGTTAAGCAGGAGCTGTGTCAATCTCCCTAGGGACAGATGAGGTGGAGGGGGGGCTGGCACCAGTACGCCGCTGTGTTTGATAACCGGCAGGGATGGATGAGTCACATTTTACTTTTATGGTGTTCTGCTATTCACTGTGCAAAGATAATGGACGAAGCCACTTAGTAATCAGAGGTGGAATTAAAGAGCTTCTCTCATCTCCATTCTGACTCACTACAAAGCCTTTCTTATTCCATCACTCCTTCCACCCTCTCTTTTTTTTTTTACCCTCACCTGCCATCATTTCTAATTATCTGGCAATAAATGAATCGCTTTCTGCATTCGCCAAAGAAGGTGCTGCGTGCGCTGTTTTATCTGACCCAAAGCTTGAGCGAGGGTGTGAACAGTCTGCAGAGTGACAACTTGTGTTAGCGATGAAAGGCAAGGAGAGGCTGGTTTTACATGATACTGTCTGCTGCTAGCAGTGGGGCTGCTACAGGATTTGAGTCTGCTATTTAAACATTTCAGAAACAGAAAGGTGTTGTGGGGATTGTTCCTGTGCTGTCACACTCAAACTTTGTGCAGTCAGAAAGTTTCAGTTTTGTGTTCAGTGTTGGTTTATGTTGGCATTGCTAGACCAGACTTAAATTTTGCTTTTCTTTCTGAGAAGCAAACCCTGACGAGAACAACAGCGCCTTGCAAAAGAATTCAGTTGGTGCAGTTCACAAGCCTGATCATTATGGAAGAAGAAGAAAGTCAATAAGAAGTCCTGTAAGGAACAGCAAACCTGGGAAAATGACGTGTTCTGGTTAGAAGAGACCAACATTTACCAAATTTTAGGCCACACATCACTCTGAACGCAGACTGTGAAAAATGGTCCAACAGCATCATGCTGGGGAAAACACACTAGTAGCTACAGTTGTACCGTTTTTGAAAACTATGAATAATTTTCCTTCTATTTCACAACCAATTATTATGCTGATCTTTACATAAAAACCCAACAATAGCATAGAAGGTTTTGGTTGTACCAAAATGATTTTTAATCTATGGTAGCTTACATTTTGGCTATCCGAGCTGTTTGGTTATGCTTAAGCAACTAAAATTAATAAATAAAGAAAAGACGATGCTGAGTTTGTGAATCTCTTTTGTTGTTGGGTAAAAACAGTTTTTTGATTCTTGGCAACTAACTCCTCATACTCTTAACCTGATTGTAACGCAGGTTTTATGAATTAATTTTTAGATCAGCTACATTTATGTATTACCCAGAACATCACATTGCTGAATAATTTAGATTAATTTGCTAGAGACATTAGTTACTGAGCTTAATAATAAAAACATAAGGCCATTATTAAACCGTTAGCTAAATGAATAGACCAAGTGCAACAGAAGCCAATATGCAATATAAAGAACAATCACCGTGTGACAATGGGCAGTGTTGTTAGTTTCTGTTTGGATATCTGAGCACAAGGTCTGAAAATAAAATGCGGTGCAGTAAGGCATCCCTCATGGTCTGTAACGCTCAATTAATCATTCCCCTCAAGTCATATCCTCCATGCCGCCACAGATAAGAGCGTTGTATAGAAGAGAGGCTGGAAAAGAATCGAATGTGGTGGAGAAAGGGGGAGGGGTCCGGGGGCGACCACAGACCTGCTAAAATAATAAGCTGCTTCAGAGCCACGTGGAAGGAGGCCCTGGTGAGATGGGACATGCTGATTAAATTAAAGGCTCATTAATCAGCCCTTGACCATGACTTCCTCATTCCTCTTGTTCAGCCTGCACTACTGACTTCCAACATTTTTTTTCCCCCTCCTCTCCTTTCGGCTTCTCTCTTGCCAAGTGGGGGAACCCCCCCAAGGAAGGGTCAGGGTTAAGAGTCAGCAGGAGAGTGGGGATAAAGGGGCAGAAGGAACTGGCAAGCTTTTACCCCTGATTTGCCTGGAAAAACAGATATCTGGCCTCCTGCTATATTGGCTGCCTCCAGATGAAAGCCAGAACAACAGAGGGCACCTGATTGGCGGGCGCCAACCGCATACGCACGCTCTGTCTGGCTCAACCAGAATCACACAGAGCCTTGTTGCTGCGATTTGGCTAAAGATCTGGCAGCTGCTCCACTAATCTGTCAGCCCAACTGGTGCAGAAGAGGATCGAGGAGTAAATGAGCGCTGGCTGTAGGCATGAGTAGGTAACACTTTGATGATGGAGTGGTTCAGGGAGCCGAAAGCCTGTGTCATAATGGCGGTGATTATGCTGAGGTCATTAGAACATACACATTACATCATGGCTGAGCGTAAGGGGACCCCCGCCCCACAAGTTTACCTTAATGGAGAAAAATGGGCTTCTTCCCATTACAAAAGCCATCACTTAGTCAGTCCGATTATCGATCAATCAGTAAATCAAAGTTGTCCAAAAAGAAAATGATCCGCTCTTGGTGTCTTTCGACGCACTTAGTGGAGAATAACATTCTGCTTTCATTGGGGCTCAATTAATTAGTCAGTTAGCTCATTAGTACTAGAGCCAACACTGAAATATTAAATAGTAATTTATTTTTCTTTCCTCTGTCTATGGTAATGATTTATATAACTTATGCTTTAGGTAATTTGAGTTTATCACTGTTAAGAAAATAAATTTAAGATAAGCTAGTTTTAAAACTTAACATGTCTTGATTCAAATGGCCTAAATTGTGGCTTTAAATCAGTAACTTATTCTGGCCTATTGACCTTTATGTTACCTGTAGTTCCAGCAGATGGTTTGCTAGGATCGTTTGAACTGCCTTTTGTCTGTGTGGGAAAACAATACAGGAGAAGTTCCAGCTTTTCACACTCATCTGTGAAAAGCTGTAAACACGGCAGGAGTTCCTGGCTTTAGAGAGGGTCAGAGATAGCTCCTGGATTGGATGAGCAAAGATACGCCTTATTTGAATAAATTAAAGATAAGAATACGCCTTTTACTATAAAACTTTCCACACAGAAGTAACACATTAGATTTTGCTCTTGCAACTTCTCCAAAGACGTCTTTGCTTTTTGTTTGTCGTTTCCATCTTTTGTCTTTTTCTCTCTCAGGTAAATTCATGTGTTGTTTGTGCTCTGAGGTTTCTGATGTTATGTGATGTGCTTGTCTGGTGATAGTATGCATCTGTCTTGAATAAATGCTGATTATTGTGACGCTGTTATCTCTGTGTGATCTCAGTCTTTGCGCACAGCATTTTTCTGAACCCGGGCGTAAGAGAGGATTTAACGAGTCAAAAGGTTTTTAAAGTTCAAGAATTTTTCCTCTCTTAAAATCACCTTATCATGTGTTCAATAAAGTTTGAATAAATTAGGAAAAGAAGACAAATCACATTGTAGGAACTCAGTTTCATTTATGTCAGATATAATCTGATTCGAGGCAACAGTGGAGAGGAAAACTCCTAATAAGGAGGCAGGAACAGCCAGCAGAACCTCAGCTGCTGTCATATTGTGTCTTATTTAGCCATGTACGCAGTTCTTTCAGTTACACCAGACATTTATCCTGTTTAAAAAAGAACAATAAGACATAAAGAAAAAAATGTGTTTTCTAATGGAAGGAAAGGAAAACATTAGGAGATCGTACTCCCCAATGGAGCTGATTACAAATGATGTCACCTTTGCTCATTCATATTTATAAGCGGTTGCCTGCATGTTCGAACAATTAGAGCACAAACAGAACGACGACATCTGAAATGATTATAACTTTGGAAGATGACGAAGGTCCTGGGAGCTTCGCTCGCTTCAATATGTTTCAATACTGAAACATGGTGTACCGCCGCTTCAATGTTGGTTGAAACGTAGAGGACTCAAAGTGGGTGAAAAGAAAACGGTGTTGGTAGAAACCACTCACTAGTACAAAGTTATCTGGGCCTATCCAGCCAGGAAGACAGGTGTCAAACTATTGATTTATTAATGCATTGGAATAATTTTTTTCCCATTGAATATCAATTCAGAATCATTTCAGATGTTGACATTCTGTTTGTACTCTGTCCAAACATCTGGGCAACTTGCGCATTTATGAATATAAATGAGCAAATGTGACGTCATTTCTGATCAGTGCCATTCTGTCAAGGCTGCGGTCATCATCAAAATGACAAAATGCAGGATATTTACCTAAATAATAGTCGAAATATAAATTTTAACTTCAAATTGAAGTTGTTTTCATGAAAAGGGTTATTCTTTATTTTTATAATTTTTCTGATGAACCTGTTGGAACAGTTGGCAGCGTTTGTTGTCTTTACGCCACCATTTATGCACTTATCACAATAACTTACTTCTTTCCCATAATTTCATCTGAGGTTGAAGTGGAGAGTTTACACAAATGATTGCAACCAGATCTGAACAGCTGGGAAAACAAAACCACAATGCGCAGTAGATACTTTTATTTTAATCTCTCTCAAAGGTTTTAGTGGAGGGCAGGATGTAAATAGGAAAAAAAAAAAAAGTAGTACAGATCCATCCATACATTCTGCAACTTGCCCCATGTGAACCCCGTCAGTATAAGTTGATAAATTGAACAGGACTCCCCTGACATCTCTGACAGCCTCCTTTTCATTCCTCCGTCGGCCCCGTCGCTCGCCCTTCTCACGCCGCGCCGAGGAAGAGGGAGGAAGTAATAGGATCGCAGGGCTACCTGACCCCCGGCACGTGAACAGCTGTGGCACACAAAGCAAAGAGGGAGCAGCCACTTAAAAAGGAAATGGAATGAGCACGGTGGAGGAACAGACTGGGAAGGTGGGAGCATAAGAGTGAGACAGAAAAGTGAAGAATGACGATAAGGAGCGCATGGAAGAAGAAAAAAAACAAGTGCCCAGCCATGTGTGAAAGACATAATTGAAAATGTCAAAAGAAGTAAGGAATGACAGCAATGAACTGGCTGAGCGTGGCAGTGCAGGCTGTCAGTGAGCTACTACCTCCATGCTGAATAGCTTCTCCCTTTCTCTCATCTCCTGCATACATTCTCTGTTGCACACACTCACAGTTAAAACAACCAGCAATATTCTCCTGTACTCCTCCGATTTTATTCACGTGCTCTTAGTCTGTGCGGCTGTTTGCAGACCCACACATGTGCACTCAAAGCCTCTAAAAGTGTGAGGAGGAGCATACTCGTATAGACGGATTTCAAAGGGAAATGTGATGCTAGATAAGCACTTGACCCTGATGTCAGCTTTATCGCTTATCCCCCCCCTCCTGCTCCTCACTTTTCCTCTTTATGGGTTGCCCTCCATCTTCTTTTCATCTTTCAAGATGAAAACGAGATTCGCGGCCCATATTGGCCGTAGACGATGAGGCGAGTAGACGACTTATAATTCAGCATATCTGCCTGCTGTCAGGTGTGTTTTATCATGTACAGGTGCAGATTCTGGGGGAGGGACAGTGGAGGTTGTCAGATTTCAATGCAAACGCTTGAAAGCATTCTGTAGCCATGCAAACTTATTAATCACTAGAAACTGAATGTTAATGAGCAAAGAGCTTTACTTCAACTTACACATATGTAACGCACAGTACAGAAAAAAACGATGGGCAAAAGAACCAGCAGGAAATTATATTTGAAAATTGTCAGTCTTCAAATGGTTTTACAGGAAAGGCTTTGTAATCTTCCATACTTATTTGTATTGCCTTGCAAAATTTTCCATGAACTTTTACAGGATAACTGCAGCTACAAACCCGAGTGGATTACTGGGAATTTTAAGTGACTGATCACAAAGTAGAACGGAAAGCAGAAGAATTTAACATGGTCTTCAGGTTATTAAAAAATAAATAAATAAAAAAAAACGTTGACGTCCATTTGTTTGAGTCAATTTTTTTTCAGATACTACAAAATAAAATCCTGAGAAACTAATTGCAGTTACCAGCGAGAATTCATCAAACATAAAGACCCCACTTCAACAGTAAATCTAGGCATAGAAACCTTAAGTAGAGAAGCAACTAGAGACTCACTGTGATTCTGGAGAAGCTGCAGAGATCAATATCTCATGTGGGAGAATCTGTTGATAGAACAGCTATAAGTCATCCACACCACAAAATCTGACTTTTGTAGAAAAGTGGCAAGAGGAAAGCCATAAGAAGTCCTGCTGGATATTCATCAGGAAGCATTGAAGAAACACAGCAACCATGTAGAAAAAACTTACCTGGTCAGAAGAGACCAACACTGAACGTTTTAACCAACGCTCAAAATATGTGTGCATATACAGGAGAAAGAAAGAAAACTTGTTAGAGGCTGCAGCAGACTTGAGGCTAGTATGGAGGCTCATCTTCCAACAGAGGTTTCTATGTTCTTTTGACTTCACACTCACAAAATAAATAATAATAAAAAAACATTGTAATTGGTTTAGTGTGCAAGTGCTACGAATGAACTAAAAGGTGGTTCTACAGTTAAGCTCCTGCAATGACAAAAGCCACGTCCAAAATAATTTTTTATGCATTTGTAAATGCTACTTACATATCTGTAGTCACATTTACAGAACAAATTTCCCCCCCGCACTTGTTTTCACACCTTAAATGAAATCTCAATCCCACCATTGGGTATCCCTCCTCTAGCAGAGCAACAGCCCCAAACATACAGATCAATCATGTGTTAAACTGGCCTAGTCAAAGTCTAGATCTAAATCTTATGCGGAATCTGTGCTTTAGCAGAGCACTGTAAATACAGGAAAATACATGTAAGGATTGCGATAAGTATGAAATAAGACTTAAAAACGCAGCAGTTTCTCACTTGAATTCACATTAACATGTTTTAAATCTACTGCACGGTTCAGTGCAGTTTGAAGATAAAGATGCATAAGATCATTTAACGGGAAACATTTTTTCTTGATGACTTAAGGAACAGCACAAATCCTTAATAATTGCTTAACATTAATATCAGTTCTAATTCTGCCCATCTTCTTGGAACTGAAAACAGTTTCCAAGCATCATTAATTAAGAAGAAAAAGGGGGCAGTATGGTGGAACAGAGATGTGAGTAGATATAATTTGCATAGCCTGATGGGTGGAAATCACTGTGCAATGTACAGGATCTCAACACCTCCATCAATATTCATGT
This sequence comes from Poecilia formosa, assembly GCF_000485575.1. Classification (NCBI taxonomy): domain Eukaryota; kingdom Metazoa; phylum Chordata; class Actinopteri; order Cyprinodontiformes; family Poeciliidae; genus Poecilia; species Poecilia formosa. The sequence goes on along the minus strand of NW_006799982.1, from coordinate 94,607 downwards.
CTTCCATAGTCTACTAACACAGCACATCAAAAATGGATCAGCAGATCAGTGTGTGACACGGCAGCAGCATCCAACTGAACTCCTCCACCATAGAATCTGTTTGGTGGGTTTAGATTTGCAGAGTTCAGAGTGTAGCAGTGAGTCAGTTTGCACAACAATTTAAGGGTAGAACTCTACAGAAATGCCATGGATGTCTTGCATTAAAGATACCGAGGCCCCCTGCTGAAGGATTCATGAAACTTTGAAAGGCTCGCCGCAGAACGACACACTCCAAGTCGGCAGTCCTGTGATGAAGCAAATGCCACTGCGGCTCTGTGAGATAATAACAGAACGTATCCTGCGGTGACGGTGAAGGTGAACAAGGTAACCCATCCTTTAACACTAATAAGTGTTTCCTTTTTGTTGCCCAAGGAAATGTATTTCTCTTGCAGCACAATGCTGCCCTCTAAAAAGATCAGAAAGGGAAAGGAAAAGGGGGAGGAAGTTAGTGAAGGGGAAAGCGGAGGGAGGGAGAGGAGCAAATGGAGGCAGAAATGGCTGCAGGGTCGGGGGAGTTTATTTAAGACTCAAATTAAACATGCAGAGCAAAGGCGCCGACAAAAATTAAACCTTAATGACAAAATATTACCTCCATAATGGAAACTTGCACAATACACACGAGGCAACAAAGAAATTATGCATGCATGCAGGCGTGTCTGAAGAAAATATCTCATCTTGCTTTTCATCAACCTAGAATATGACCCATGAAAAAATGTCCAAGTTACGTTTTATATTAAAATTACTTGAACAAAGATTGTTTTGCTGTTCAGTGTAATTCAGCTGGTTTTCAGTGTTGCTATTGCGCCAAGTGACTCATTTGGAACGTATATTCATGTGGCATTAAGAGAGGTGCACTGGATGTGAATATTTCCTTTCATGTCGTCTTCCAAAGTGTGCCGGCAGGTGTTTCTAGACGTACCCGGCTATGTCCAGTTCTGCAGCGTCTAAACAGCCTGTGAGCTTCCCTGAAACACAACAGTGTGGGAACTGGGCTGGCAAGAGGAGAGAGTGCAGACACAGCAAACAATGCTGAGACAGGGGACAGCCAGTAATAGGATAAGTGGCAGGTTGAAAATGTGTCAACCGGAATGTGAATGCCATGTTAGCTATGCAAATGAGAGGGAGGACCCATTGGCTTGGCACACACGGCTCATCTATTCCACACAGCGGCCTGCCATGGTTATATCCATCAGTGGCAGCCTGGGCTCTGCAGAGCTTTCTACTGTAAATTATACTTTAAGGGTAATTAAATCAAATCTGGCCAAAAATATTCATTCTCGACTGGCAGGAAAAAAAAAGAGTTTTACAAAATGTTGCACATGGCTAACGCTGGCAGGCTAACATTGGATACGTGAGCAAAAAACTTTGGTAGCTTGTTTGTTTGTGACAGAAATGCAAAACACTATGAGCAGCTGTTATTTTAACATGCGATTTTTGTACTGAGGCGAATCAAATTGAGCCAGGATGACAAAATAAGAATTCATACCAAGTGTTTCTTTTCATTTTCTCACATTTCAACCACAAGTCTTGGTGTTTTAGCAGAATTTTATGTGATAGACTGACACAAAGTAGTACATAACTGTGAACCAAAACAACACGTTTTGTAAATGTTTCTTCTTTTTTTTTTTTGTTAATTATAAATCAGAAAAAGTAAAAAATTCTCAGAATGAGTGGAGTGTGTCTTTGAACAGTGATTTTCAAGTTCTCCCAGAAAATTCTCAGTTGAAATTAGGTCTTGTTTTTGACTGGTATGCTTAGGTTGTCGTCATGCTGGACGGTGAACCTCCAGCCCAGTTTCAATTCTTCTCCAGCCTCTACCAGGTTTATTTCCAGGACTGACCGTATTGACTTCATCAGTCTCCACCTCAGCAGTTTTCCTGTTCCTGATGGACAAAAAAAACAACACAAGATGATGCAACCATCACTTTGTTTCATGTTACTTCCTCTTCACATTGTGTTTTGCATTTGACGCTAAAATGTTTGAATTTGTTCTCATTTAACCACTGCACTAAAACTTTTATCCATTTATGTTAGCAACGTGAGTATTTAAGCACTCAATTTTAAGTTATTTCATACTAAGAATAAAATACCTTTACCTTCAGAATAATTGAGGAAAACATTGTTCATAACGTGAATGACAAATCACTTGACGACATTTGAAAAGCTGTCCTTGAAAAAGCTTAAAAGCATTTGTGTCCCTGGAAGTGGCTCCAAACTTGAACCCTGTTCATCTTTCCTGCAGTAGAAAATGTCACTCAGCAGAACAGGACGTCTGCGGAGAGAAGGTTCAAAATCAGTCATGCTGAGCTGGAATTTCCAAAATCAACGGTGGGTGTTGCTAGTTCAGGAAAAAATAAATCTGTAATGAACGCAACTCCGACCTGCCAGGCTGAGCTAATCCTCCAGTGCTGCTTTATAGGTCATCCATCTGAATGCCAGATTACTGTTTTTGTCTTCACACAACCTGAAGCAGGTAAGTCAATCACAGTTCTGTTAAAGGAAAAAAAAAAACTGATTTATCTCACAAACAGAATTTTGTTTTCACCCTTTTGAACCCAAGAAGGAAGTAAGGCTGGTGCCAGAGAGCGGTAACAAAAGAAACATGACCTATAGCAAAAAACTACAAAACATTGGAGCAAACCTTCAGAAGAGAAAAAAAAAAGTGTTTTCTACTCCTCTGCATATTTCTTTGTCCCTCCAGCCCTCCCTCCTCATCCTCCCCTCCCTTCAACCCCCCCACTCTTTCTAATTTTCCTGAGGACGGAGGTGCCTGCCTGCCTGGCACATGACATTGATTTCCATCAGCGCTTGGAAATAACCTTAGAGCCGTTGCCAGGACAACCCGCATCTACCTTTTCACATTTTTGCATATTGCCAGTGAGTTTTTTATTTATTTTCTTTCACCCTCCTCACAGCCTGTCTTTCTTCACTGCGTCGGCCACTGCTCACAGAGCGACGGGAAGACAAATGCTCTCAGGTAAACGGGTGGCGTTATGGGGAGGTGGAGGTGGAGGGGCGGTGTGGGGTGATTGCTGTGGTTGGGTGGGTGGCGGTTGAGGAGAGAGATGGATGGTCATGCCAGGCCAGAACAGGATGGGCTGTGGGGACTGTGGCATGAAATGTGTGTGCATCTATGCGATGTGGGGGAGGGCTAATGATGTCTCCACCCTGAGGGGGGTCGGGGGTGGGGTTGGCAAGAAGGAGGAACAATAAAACACAAGAGCACTGACACCGATGGACTTCTGCCTCCTAATTAACTAGCATGATGAACAAAAGCGGATGGAATGGAGAAGAAAGGAGAGATTAAGGATTAAATTTGGAGGTGTGAGAAGAAACAAACAAAAAAAACAAGTACCTTTTGAACTTTCTCACATTTTTATTATAAAACCATAAGCCTCAATTGTGTTTTGAACACAGAGTAATGCAAAAATCTTCAGTGTGGCAGGCAATTGGGTTCAGTCCTCCATCAATTTTTCCCATCAGACGTCCTGAAGAGAAACATTCCCACAGCATGATCCTGCCCCCACTATGTTTCACTATGAATTCCCAGGATTTTCCAGTTTTAGTTTTTCATTTCTACAGCATTTCATATGTAGGTCAAAAATTTCAGCTTTGATCCTATCTGACCCAAGTCTTCCACATGTCGCCTACATAAGTGGACACAAATCCCCTATATGTCATACATAGATTGTCCATAAATGGGTAAATGGAAACCCTTATAAACGTCAGTCTGGGACATTTTCACAGCTTGGCACACCTACTTAGATATTTATTCAGAAAGTTTTTTTGTTTTTTAATCTTCTTTCATTTTATAGTTATGCACTTACTTTGAGTTGCACTACCAGATAAACCCTCCAACAAAATCCATTGATGGATTTGCTTTAAATGTCAAAAACTGTAAAATTTAAATGTGGAATACTTTTGCAAAGCAGTTTATGTTACAGACTTGAACCAGCAGTGCTCTGCCACTCACAATGTCAGACTCTGACAGTCATCAAGTTTCTCCCCTGACAGCGCACGTTTGTTTATGTGCATATGATGTGGCATCCGTTGGGTTGGTCATTTACAGTTCAGTGGTGTGGAGAGGCTGGTTTTAGCGCTAATGTTAAAGTATCTGGAAATCTGTATGAGCACAGGAGAAACGGGGTGTGTGAATGTGTGCGGTGGTGGGGGGCCGGCTGTCAAACCGTCAGTGTGTGTCATGAGAAATGATGATGCACACACAGAGAGAGAGAGAGAGAGTGAGAGAGAGAGAGAGAGGGCCACCAAGAGACCGCCCTCCACCTGCATCGTGTGCCTTTTTATTTCTCTCCTCCATCCCAGCATCAACACCTCAGCCAAAGTGCAGCCATGGGGAAAATTAATTTCTTATTACCTGATTATACTATTTGGTTTCAGCTGGAATGTCACTTGAATATTCCACATCAGCATTTCATCAATAAGGTTGCTGGAAGGTAAAGAGAGGCAAAGTGTTGAAGCCGGGCAACAGGGCGAGCCGGCCTGAAGTTCTGCAATGGCTGTTCTAAAGAATAAAGACCGGCACTGGCAGTATGCCGACCTGGGCAGAAAGCAATTTGCTCAAGTGCTTTTCTGTCTTATCTGCCCACTACAATCACACACACACCTACACACACACGCACGCACACACAGACTTACACTCTTGTATGTGCACAAACATCAAAGAGGAGCAAGGCTCGGCCAGTCAATCCACAAGGGGGTTTAGAAGTTTTACTGGAGCTGAATGTCCACCTTCATACACATTTTATGTCTCACTGAGGTTTTTCTCATCCAGCCAGCGCTCGTATTTACCTTTTATCCCCATCTCTGCTCCGACACACAGAGGATTTAAGACTGATGGCCGAGCACACCCTGCCTCCCCCTTCCCTCTCACATCTCACAAGAAGCACAATCTGATGGATGAATTTAGAGGCCGACAGGTGAAGAAAATGAAAGATGATATTCTGAAAACACCAGATTGTAAGGCAAAAAAAAAAAAAAAAAAAGAGACATTTTGAGTCTACATCAATCTCATGTATTGTATCCCTACAGCTCAAACGTCTTAATAAGTCCCGGAAAAGAAACAAAACTGATCATCACAAAATTCATGAGGTCCAGAAAATCCGAACTTGGGTGCGTTTCCTCCTTGAGGGCATTGCTATTATTTTACTCATCCCCTTCGCAACAAACATACAAACTCAAGACTCCTGAAAAGGGCAAATTTGCATACCTTCCATAAGGAGGAAAATCTGATCATATAAATGTAAATAAGGTGAGCTTAACTTCTATTTTCTGCAGAAAACAGTGAACCGATAACACAAGGGAGCAGTGGGCAGAGCTCGATGGAGTGGAAAGGGCACCGAGATGCTCGTGAATTTGTATATACATTAATGTCAGGGATGAGGAAGAGGACAATATTTTTATTTATTTCGCACCTCCACCTTCCAATGCTATGTTGATATTTAAACAGCAGGAAGCACTGCTGCAATATCTGCAGCACACATCCAGAGACGAGCTGCTTTTGGAAAGCGCCAGACATACTTACTTTACAAAATCCCTTTTCTGTTTGGTTTCATGTTAAATATTTCCTCAGAAATCAAACGGATCTCTCAACGCAAACCACTCGTGGTCTTACTCAAGACAATAACGAGATCTGCATCTTGAAGAAGCACAAACCCAGGTTTCTTTGTGCAACGTTGATTTTTCTTTACCGCGAACAACAAGAAAAACACCTATTACAAAACAAACCAACTCATGTGAACAAGTACAATGTCACTGGATTTATTGCTTTTTACTTCCAGTTTTGTTCACTATTACTCTTAGAAATATGTCAATAAACAACACAATCACTCATAATAACCAATTATGAAATAGTCTATTCAATGCCGTACAAAAGATATTGAACATTTTTACATCTTGTTACGTTACAAACTAAACTTCGGTGCATCGTATTGGGAGTTTACAGACCAACAAGAAGGAAAAGGATAAATGTTTCTTTTTTAATTCTTCTAATTTAGATTATTGGGTCCATGTTGCAATGTTGGAGTTTCATTCATAGTGATTCTCTGGCAGAAGTGTTTATCTGAGGATCAAATTTTGGATCTTACAATGGCAATTTTAACAATACTGGAGCAATATTTTTCAGAGGAACTGGCTTTCCAATAGCAATAAAATGAAAGTCAGATTGTGTGAGGGGATGTACGAAAAAAGAAAAACCACAAAATGATTTTTTTATAGATCTGAAGCTGATTGAACACACACAGCGAGAGTATCCTGATTTATCCATTTAAAGGTTTGGACTTGGATCACACAGAAAAGCTCTCTAATCTCTTTACAAATTTACTTGAACACCTTTTGCCTTTTTTTTTTGTCTCTGTTATTATTGTTTTCTAAAGTTATCAGCATGAACCAATGTCAAAAATGTGCTTTTTTCCCCCCAAAAAACAGATGTTATCTGATAAAATATCAGTGAACATCCTTCTTCAAATAATTTATTTGAGCTAAAACCCTTTATTTAGCTTCAAGGCATGTTTCCAGACTGAATGTAATTGAGACAGAGTAAAGTTCATGGCTGAAAAGATACAAGACAAGCATTCTATTAGCTCGCTTTGGGACATGCAGCTCCACCAAGAAAGAAAATGAAAGGACAATGTCTCCGGCTGTATGCATGCTGCAGGCTCAGATCTGATTATTTCCCCCCACCTATTGTGAACCAGAATTTGATCCTCTCGTTTCTGTCCAAACAAACACTCAATCTGATTTTCCCCTAGCTTTGACGCACAACGAAAACAGCGGATGGAAAGCAGGAGCAGAAGGAAAAGAAAAGGAAAATTGGCTTAAGGGTCTGGTCTCATTCTAGCTCAGAGCAGCACAAGCCGCAGAGGAACAAAATGTAATTCATATTATCGTGACCTCGAAGGGGGTTTCATCGCAGTGTGACTGTGAGGATGCCAACTGGGTCAATGGTGCATGAAACTGCCTCCTTTTATTGGCATGGCATTCAATCAGTTCCTCCTGGGTATATGTCCTTGGCTGTGCAGTGGGGGCCACTCATTACGGCTCTCCTTGCACCTGCTAGCATCTCACTGCCTCCCCGCCCTTATTTCAATCCTTGCATAAATACAATCAGTCCTGTCAGGAAAGCAGGAGAGCTCACCATCATCCACAGTCGTCTCTGACTGATTATGCAGAGTATAATCAGTCCTCCCATTTCTTCCAGTGTCTTTGAATTCCACTGGAGCTGGCCAAGTGCCAGCATCTGCTCACCCGGTACCGTCATCCCCCACACCTCACCCCCTGTATGCATCTTTAAGCAATAGCACAAAAAGACTAGGTAAGGTCTTTTTGTGCTAAAAACAAAAAAGCACGCTATAAGACATCCTTATACACCGAATAGAGACAAGTCAGATACCTCATTTCACCACAGTGCTGTAACCAGGAGGCAAACGGCATGTATGGTGCCTTGTAAGAAAATTTGTACCCCTTTTGTGACGTTACAACCCCAAACCTCAAAGTAGTGAACAATGCTAAAGAGGGAGGAAACGGATACATGGGTTTCAACAGTTTTTGCAAACAAAACATGAAAAGTGTGCCATACATTTCTCTCCACCACTTATACTCCAATACTTGTGAACAAATATGTCACTGATTACATGTGCACCTTCAACTGGTCTGTAATTTACTCTAAGAAAACAAACATGGGCCAAGGATGAAGTTCTGCAGAACTTTAAATGGTGGAGAGCTGCAGAGATCCACATCTCAGGAGGTCGACCTTACAGCTAGTACCCCTTCAGGCAGAGTGGCAATAATTAAAGCCGCTGTTGGAAGAAAGTTATGAGAAATCTCGATTTGGACTGATGATGATTGTGGACAAACTGCTCTCACTGTGAAACAGGGTGGTGGTAGGATCATGATGTGGGGTTTGTTTATTTGAGCCAGTATGGGGCAATCTAGACAGCCTGTTAGAAACTGTGGAAGGATTAACCTTCCGTAGATCAGCTAACCTAAATATACAGCCAAAGCTACTCAAATACAGGAATGGAATGGCCCAATCAAAATCAAGAACTAAGCTGAATTGAGAATTTGAGGCAGGACTTAAAAAGGGATGCTCCCGTTCTTCTATTTCAAAGTTTTGCCCTTGGACTATCACACAAAATCCCTCTAATTTTGATTAAAGTTTGTGGCTGTTACATCTCAATAGTAAAAACGTAAAGGGTTTGCAAGGCAAACCTTAGCCTCCGAAAGTCATGCAGCTGTTTCACCTCTTGCTCTAGCGCTCATGCTGTAAACATTCACTTGTAACTTGCATCAGAGTGAGCTTTAACTAATGTACCAGTCAGTCTGTCCCATTAAAGCCCAGAGAAATCCCTGGGCAGCCCGCTGTCCAGTTTGTTCTCCTCACTGACACTAAACAGAAGCTAGGTACCACAGCATTCACACCAGCTAAACAACCTTCACCTCTCCAGGGAGATGTGCCTTTTCTTTCCCTACACATCCGCTGGTGACTTTAATGAAATATGCAGCTGTCTTTTAATCAAAGCAAGTCCTATTTGCATATGGGCAAGATACAGAGGAGGGCGCAGCAGCCCTCTGCCGCGCACACGAGTGCCCTGATTTAGAAGCAGGAGGGAGATGGAGGGAAGGTGGAGGAGGGAGGTGTGGATAAAAAGAGGTGGGGTAAGGAGGGGATGGGGGGGTTCGGAGGAGTAGGGGTGGGCATGGGTTGAAACCAACCAAACCCAAACACATAGATTGATGTGGCACATTTGCATACCTCAACAACAAACGTGGGTGCAATGCTTCATATCCAGTGGGGCTCAAGAAAAAAAGGCAAAGAATCAGAGGAATCCGACACCATGTGTGTCTCTGCGGAGACGGGACGCATCTTTACTGTAGTTTTGCCGGTGTTAATTATCACAGTGTGGCAATTATCAGAATGTGGTCTCACTAAATGCAAAGTTAATGACCAATAAATGACCCTGTGTGTTGGTGACTCAGATGGCACAGCGCTGGAAGACAGAGGAGGTGTGAGCGAGGCTACTGCGCTCTGTTTTTAGACGTCTTCATGCCTGCAGATTAATTCAAATGCGAGTAACAGACAGATACAACAACCTGTTGCGTGTGTTTAAGAAGCACGCAGATGAAAGACGGGCTTGTTTAAATGTGTGTTTGGTACAGACGGGATCTGGCTCACTTCGTTGACGTTGAACTGGAAGTGTGTCTGCTTGGCTTTCTGCCTGTCTGCCTGCAGCAGCTCTGCCAGGCTCTACAGAGCCAACAGTGATTAAAGAATAGATGATTCCATCAGATCAGAATGTTTTACTTCAAAATAGTTCTTTGTATATTTAGTATTTTCTCGCAGGAAGGCACTATTACCCTGTTGTGATGGAGAAAGCTGAACAGGAGGGTGGTTATGTTCTTGCATGCGTTTCTTGCTCATATTAACTCTTTTGCCTTTGGAAAACCCTGAGAGTTTTATGCTCTTGGTGGTTTAAACACGTGTGGTACAATTTATGCAAATGAAGCTGAACTGAGGAATAACTCACCACCACTACATTTTGATAAATCTAAGCAACCTTATAAACCCTTATTGAATTTTCGTACAATATCTCCCACATGGTCTTGTCTTTTAAAAAGTTTCTCTGTCTTTCACCTGAACTTGACCCTCACAGTTTCTGTTAATTGCCATTTCTTAATTATATTTTGAGCCCAGGAATTAGCTATCTAAAATACTTTTTTTTTTTTTCCTTTTTGTTATCAGCATTGATTATTTTAATGTTCAAAGTGGTAAGTCTGTCCAGGAGCTTATGGCTGCAGATTACTGAGACAAGGGTTTGGGGAGTTCTAATAATGATTGTTAAAAAAAATTATAGCCTTAAAATATCTAATTGAGAAATAGGTCCTTGCTAGAAGTCTTTAGAAGTTATAATTGCAAATCTTCAAGCTGCTGCACAGAAGTAAGTTCTTATTTTCATACCATGACCATGTTGGGCATGTTTTAAACATTTAAAGTTTGGGTTCTGCTGCTGTTCATGGTTCCTAATAATTTGATGAAAAGATCCAATGTTTCACATGTGAAAGCAAACTATTTTTCACATTTTTTCACCTTACAGGCACAAGAACAACACAAAATGTTATTGGTTATTTTATGTAACAGACCAAGACAAAATGTCCCACAAATGTGCAATGGAACGAAAAAGACAAATGGCTTTCAACATACTAAAAATTGATATTACATATTGCAAAAAACAAAAAGAAAATTACGGCATTGTGTATGTTCTCACCCCTATTTGTTCCGATACCCCTAAATAAAATAAAGTGTTACCAGTTACCTTAAAAGGTCACCTAAATGATAAAAAGAGTCCACCCGTGTGAAATCTAAACTGAACCCAACTTGCGGTTCTCTGTTCAGATAAAAATGTAAAGTTGGAAAATTACTATTGCATGTCATGCTAATTACAGATACAGTTAGACTTTGTAATTGGCCGTAAAATGTGAGGTGAAAATGCGGGTGGGGAGGCAGAAAGTACTAAGCCTCACTGATAGGGGGGCAGTGCTGAGCTCTATAAGCTCAATATGCAACAGGTGCAAGTGAAGCAGCCAGACTTTTAAAAATGAAGGCAAGCAACAAAGCGACTCAGGTATCAGTGGAGAAGGAGAGATGCTTAGAACTCGTATACAAATAAAGGAAATTTCCAATCTCAATAAGCACATTTAAATAAAAAAATGTGAAATTGAATATTATAGCCTATAAATATTTTATTTTTCTTGCTATATTGTTTAACAGTAAGCTTAATTAAAAGCCTTTAATACAACCAAATATTTTAGTGAAGGTCAAAATTGAAATAAAGCTCTCCATTTCAGTATATCCGGACATCTGGTTCCAGTGGAGTTGGTGCCTCATAAACGTCACTGACTGATTCAATAGAGCTGAATACAAATGTAAGTCACACTTCATATTTTTTGCCAAAGTGTGAAAACCATACAACATTTTCCTTCCACTTCACAATTATACTCTACTTTATGTCTATTACATAATATCCATAGAAAACACACAGAAGTTTCTGGCTGAAAAGGGAAAAAATGTCAAAAAGTTAGAGAGGTCTAATATAAATACCCTATGTCAGTGTAGCAATTTTGATCCAGTGGTGGGTACATGAAAGAAATAAAACATGCAATTATACTTTGTCAGCCACCAACTGCCATGTATAAATGTTTGCAGAGAGCGGCTTCACCGTTTCTTAGCCTTGGTCCTCGGTGTCTACCAGCCAGCCAGCTGCTCACCGTCAGACAGAAATCTCAACCACACTTCACTTTCCTGTCAATTCTTAATACTCATCATATCTGTGTTGCTCCAGGGTATCTAACTTAAAATTAACTCCCGCTGCTTGTCTTATTTAATGGCTAATTAATTCAGGCCTCCCACAGTTTCACATATTGCCGCTTCGCGTCGTCACATTGCCTGAGTGGAGCGGCGTCTGCTAACTGATGTTTCCTTTTGTTGTTAAGACTTCACTTCAAAGATCTCTTGGAGAACAAGGGCTTTGATGAGTACAGATGAGTAGGAGTCTGAACACTCACTGACATGCAGCATATGTACGGCTACTTCTGAATGTAATCGGTGGAATAAAACACAATATCCTCTGATTAAATCAAATGGTATGAATGAGTTTAGTTATCATGTTAAAGGTTATGTACCACATAGTGCCTGAACAAATGTTGGAATCATAGAAAAATAGTTCTTAAAGCCTTATTTTGACATGTGACAGTATGAAAGACACAGTGACATTAACAATGGAAAACTCCCATCAGTGACCAAATATCATTTTCTGCTTAGATTGGAATGCTGCCATCATTTATGCACTGCTGCATTTCCTGATGTGACATTTTAAAATGTCTTCAGCTGAAAAGGTCTACTAAATGGAACTAGTGCTAATATGTGTCCATAATAATTTTCACACTGTTGCTGCAGCTAAAATGCTAAAAGCTATCATTTTAGCAAAACACTAAACTAAACATCACAAATGAACAACTTAAAACAACAAAATGCAACAAGAAGCACGGAAACTAATATTGAGTGCAATTTGGTTCAAAATTATTCTTTCCACAGACCGAATTCTGATTAAACTAATATTTTAATTTACCAACATGTTTCTCCTCACTGGAAGTAATATGAGTGTTTTAGAGTTGCCAAACTTGAATATAATATCCAATAATAATGCTTTGCTACTAATTGTCATCACAAGTTAAAAAAAAAAGTTATATGTTGATGTGCAGCGGAATTTTACAGAAGAGGATTAGGGCCACTGGAAAAAAAAATAAATCAGTTCTGACTTTAATCTCAGAATTCAGAGAAAAAAGTCCGAATTCTGACTTTAATCTCAAAAATAATAATTCTGACTTTTTTCTCAGAATTCTGAGATTAAAGTAAGAACAGATTTTTAGTTTTGCAAAAATAAAAATCAGATGTTTACTTCATGGCACTTGGTTACCAGAAAACGCGCTAATCATTGAAGTTGCATTGCTAGATTTTCTAAGCACACGTTATTTTGAAACTTAACAGCTTAATATTTGTCATAACCACTAAAGGTTGGTTTTCTTTTGGATCTCTTGTCTCCAAGAGTCGATCTCGGAGAAGGAAAAGACAATGAAAAGTGTTTGATGAAAATAATGTGTTTGAACAACTTACCTTATTGGGCTTCTGTTCTTATAAGCTGTGTGTGTCAATTTATCCTTTTTTACTCTAAAAATCACTGGTGCTAAAATGTGTTCCGAGTGCCATTCAATGTGACTGTGTGTGCTACTTAACCTGTTGAGTTCAACACAACTTTTATATGTTGTATCCGCATTTGGCTTATCAGAGATGGGCTAATGTTGGAAGCTAACTGTCAAATGTGAACGACATGTTAGAACTAGAAAATTCCTGAAGAAATTTAACCGGGGCATGCCAAAGTGTGCCCATCGGTTTTTAATCAAGCCTTCTGATGCTAAAAAATAGCATTAATGCTAAAGAAAGCTGCAATCTAGTTAATAACCAGTGGAAAGTCAGAAGCATGTGGACTAAGCTGTACCTGTACCATTCAGTATGTTAAAATTAATGCATAAGCTAAAATTAACCAAAATGCTAATGTTAGCATGAAGACTATCAGTAGCATGTGGGGCATTGACGTACTCCATTCAGTATACTAAACATGGGAAATAAGTAAGAAAATTAACTAATAGGTTATTTTAGGTAAAAGGCTAATGTTTGTGCTAAGGCAGTTCATTATCCTGAGGAAAAAATCATGAAAAAGGCTAATATTATTGCACCACCTATGGCGGTGCACTGATGTGAGAGAAATATGCAGGCTTTTATTTTGAAAGTTTCAGTAAGCTTCATTTTAATGACCACACTAAATCAATGTTTAACAGTGGTTTCTTTAAACCAATCACATAAAGCCCAAAAGAGCAATTACCTGATGTGAAAAATGTCAAGTCTTTTATTTTGAAATTTTCAGTAAGATTCATTTTAAATGGCCACACTAATCCAATGTGTAACAGTGGTTCAATAATACCCAAAACAGCAAGTAGTTCTGAATGCCAGCTCAGCCCTCCTCTGTAATAATTGAGTGAGCCACCATGTGTATTAAAGTGTTCCACCATGCTTAGAACTACAGAGTCTTTGTAGTCCAAACCAGCAGCTCTGCCTTTCTCTGTATTCTGTTGCTATAGTGATTAAGCCTCAGCCAACTGCTGTGTGTGTGAGACAGAAAGCTGGAGAAGGATTTCTACCTTTATGAGACACCCAGTCAGTTCTGATGAAAAAAGCAGTCCGAACAACTGCTTCCCGTTCAGGAAAATCATTTGAAGCGTATGAGAGGGCTATTTGTCGTCTCCAACAGTTCCGCGATTCATATCTGTAGGTCACTCACAGAAATAGCAGCGATGAGAGAAAGATGGTGTGCGCGCTGAACTCAGAAATTTTTCAGAAAAGTCTGAAAATGAATGGATGAGAGCCTGTGGTTACCCTGTCACATGATTTCACTCTGAAGCACCTTGCCCCAATCACAGCGCCAACCAGTGGCCTGGCATGACAACTACAACGCGTCTTGACAGTGCCGTCTAAACGTAGGACTCTTCCACACTCATCTGAAAATATCGGCCTTTGGCAGACGGCGGTCTTGTGTAAATACAGCCTAGGTGACACAATGTCAACTTGAAAGCCGATTTTAAAAGCAGCCAACTAATTTACTCTGGTTCTGTTAAAACATGGGGTGTATGCCTTACCACCAAGACAGTAAAGATATCCTCTTCCAGATCTCTCTTGCAGCCAAGGGTCTGACACTGTCATAATGCTTTCAGTGCCAAACACTCTCACGCTTAGCTCTGCAGCCGGGGAAAGTCATGTTGGTGTCAGTGGAGTTTTCAGTGGCTGCTGATCTTCCTGCAAGTGTTTTTTTTTTTGCCTCTCACCTTCACATTTGCCACCAAAACACCGTTGCTCTCTTCACGGGGAGGCTTCTGAGCAGCGATTCCAACTGAGACGCAGCAACAACAGCTACAGCAGGAGCTCCAATTTGTGAACAGTAGACGACGACCTTTGAGATGCGGCTGTCAACACATTACGGTCAGCCGTGCCGTTGAGGAGGATGTGACAGGAGGTGAAAATGAGAGGCCCTGTTAGAGCAGTCCGGGGGAGTAATGATGCTGCTGCTGCTGCAAAGTCACAGTTTCTCCCAAAGGGGCTTCTGCTGTCATTGTGGGGGAGAATATCTGGATATTCTAAAATACGCTTATTATGAATAAGCTGAGCAAAATTTGGTCTGCAGTTTATCTTCTTGCCACTCATGGTTGCTTATAAGGGAACATGGTTTATAGGATGGATTTTCCCTTAAGACTAACAACCACTTTCCTGTAACCAGGACAAAATTACATGTTCCTACTGATCGGGGACCCTAAACATAGACTAAAGCAGGCTTTAGAAATAAAAGGAACAATCATGCACAGACTTAACCCCAACAGTCATGTCGTTAGACTCAGAGAACTCCAGACCAGGATTCAAACCAAGGACCTTCTCCCTGCAATGCAACAAATTGCACCACAATTCTTCAAATATGTAATATTTCATTATATTGTAATTTAGATGGTACAGATGACCCCACATCAGTATGTGATTATAACCTGGATTAAAGAGACGCTGTACTGCATTGCTAATGCGTTTCTAAAGCTAGGCAAGTTATTTTTACATTTTTGGAATAAAAGGAGGTAGCTCATTAGTGATCAGGGGCGAGAGATATTTAAATGTATAAATATCCACCACAGAGGAAATAATTGAACATACGGATGATGGGGAATTCAACATAGATTAAAGACGCAGTACGTCATTTTCATTTCTACACTTTTTACACAAATAGACAGTAAAAATATCAATCTTTATTCTTTGAGATAGCATATCAAAGATAAAACCTTAATCTGAAATAGCATGACAAATTACACAGGAACTATACAACAGTAAACAAAGAGTAATTCAGTTACTTTTCCTTAAGATACAACAGTTCTGTTTGCATTTACTATGGAAAATAGTTCTGCTCAGGCTCACAAAGTTGACTGAGAATGGCAGGTAAATTGGGCCTAGAAAACATTCCTTGAGAATACAAGTCATCAAAAATATTACATTTTAGCTGCTGCTGAAATGCATTTGCATCAAATTATTTGCACGTGTTATTTTAAAATTTCATAGGCACATTTTTTTTTACCCCCCACACACGAATGTAACAGAAATCCTGAATGAAAGTATCATGAATTGGTAGGAATGTTTCCTCTCGCTAAAATAATTTCATAATCGACATAGTGCAGTCTCTCAAATATGATAAAACATGCTGTAGGAAAAAAAACAAACAAAAAAAAAATAACATGACGACAGTTTAAACCTAAAGTTATTATTAACTATCATTTATGGCCTGTTACAAACTTCAGGAGTTAAAGATGAATTATATGTACTACATTAAACAACAATTAAATAGCTACTCATAATTCAGCTCTTATATGCTGTATGTGCTTCTCTTTAGAACAAAAACAAATGTATTTGGTTTACGGTCAGAAGAATGAACAAAACAATGGCATTGGACAAATGCACCTCATCTTATACAATTAATATTAGAACATTAACATAAGCCATAAAAATACAACAGTAAACAAGCAATGGAAAATGTAAGACAGCTGATAACACAACACTATCGGAAATGTATCGACAAAGACAGTCTGGTTTGGCAATAAAGGGATTTGGAACATCCTAACACAACATAAGGAGCTGCTCCACACCACCGTTGCATTTCGGATTTGTTTCACAGTGCAGAGGTGTCGACTATATCTTTTATCCATAACAATGTAAACCTAACCTAACCCTAGTCCTATTTAACCTCAGTAACGATACAATACTATACACCACAGCACAAAACAGACCAGGCAAGTGGCACGGAAATGTTTCTAGCTCAGAGCGCGGCCAGAATCGTCACACGTTGTACTTCATTTTAAAACGATGCTGTATCAACTGATCAGACGGCTTTCTGTCAGGGTTTGACTGAGGGCATCTGCACCCCGGAAGGAGTTTTTCCCTTTCCTTTTTTAGTTGCTCCAGGAACTGAAACTTTTAGTTTTAACTGTTTTACATTGCCGTGTATTGCAGCAAGGATTTTTACTCGGAAATGTAATTATACAGGAAAGAAAAGAAAAAAACAAAAACAAAAAAAAAAACGAAAGAAAAATTGTATCTTGTCCATCTGTGTGGTAAGAATGCTCTTCACAGCATCAGTGTGTGTGTGTGTGTGTGTGTGTGTGTGTGNGTGTGTGTGTGTGTGTGTGTGTGTGTGTGTGTTCTATATAGATTTGGGCTTGTTCGTGTAAACACAGCATGTCTGAGTGTATGGACTGTGCCTGATATCATAAACCGGTGCCACAGTTGACCTCTACATCTCATGGGACAGGGCTTCATGTTGAGCAGCCACCCCATTGGCCTGCAGGGCGCCGGGCTGCTCCTCCAGCTGACCGTTGGCCTTCGGTTGAACCGCCATATGGTCAGACGTCTGAGAGATGACCTGGCCGTTGGATTCGTTTAGCCGACGGACGCGGTACGTCTCGTAGTGGATGCTCCCTGTGATGTCCTTGATGTTCTGCATGTGAGTCCTGCGGATGAGTAGGGATTATCTTAGCAGGTGGAAAGTCTTTGTTTTGTTTTTATTGGACAAAATATTGTTCTCCAGCTACAGTTCTGATGTGTTCACACACTCAAACTGGGCATGAAGGTCATATTGGGCTTTTAAACGGCTCATTTCTTTTCCTACACAAAACGCCCGAGTGCTTCTTGGGTAAATAAAACGGCAACACTTTCAATCATTTTAACAATTTGCATAATCTGAATTGATTGGAGATAAATAATTCCAGATGTATATCAAACAACAACTGTTATGAGAATCGTTGCGCCCATTTAAACCACAGAGATCAGGTTTTTAGGCAGCTCTGTTTGAATTTAAATCATCTAGCTGTTGGTTTGAAGTGAAAATGAAGAATTTGGACGTAGCAATGCGCCTCTACCACTCTAAAATCCTTCAAACATACATGTTGTGGTCAAACATGTCGAAAGCTTGTTGGTGAAAACAAAATGCACAGTCATTATGCAACTTGAAAAGGGAACTATACAAAATATTTGTTTTTGTTTATGCATAATTTTGAGCCTGTGTGGCTTTAAGAAACCCCAAGAGAAATTCTAATTAATCCAAAAATGTGTAGATTTTTTTTTTTTTTTTACATTCATTCAAGTTGTTTGTTGCACATAAATCAACTGTAAACAAAACAAAACAAAAAAAAAACTGTTGAACTATATTATTTAAAGCCCCAAATTAAACCTAAGACTGAAACTCTACCTTCTCTTTCACTTACCTAAACGATGCAGGCAACAACTCAAGAAAACACAGTCATGAACAAATCCTGAGATGTAGCATTATATTAACGGGCATTCGAAACATTTTTAAAAATTTTATTTCTATTGATTCTTGCTGGGAAGTAAAGCTTCATCGATTCAGCGGAGCCAACAATTACCTCAGCCCAGATACACAAAACGCCTGAGTGTTTCTGACCTGGCAGGAGAGACTCAGTCCTGAACTCAATTTCATTTAAGCACTTATGCAAAGTCATGAAAAGGAAATAATTAGATGACATGGATTCCCACCTGATGAGTAGGTCTCGCAGGTAAGCAAACTCACAATGTGCAATGTTCTCAACTGCAAAGAGAGATAAAAAAAAAATAGTGATTAAAACAATTCTGAATGTTGAAAACCCCTAAAACACCACAAGATGGCAGTGTTGGCCACAAGCAAAAACAGAGGAAAAACGCTGCTGCCCCAAGATCTCCAGCAATTTTCTTAAAGCAAGATAACGCACTCCTCCTCAGTGGAGAGCGTTTAATAATTCCCATCTCTCCTCCACACTGGGAGAACTTTAAAATGAGACGTTTCAACAAACTCTCCATGACAAGTCACTAGTGCCTCCCTTCGGGGCTAACACATGTTGGAATTAGAGATTGTGTCAGAGGTTGAAAATGAAATAAAAGGAGGGCGTCATTTATGGAAAGCTTTGAAATACTGAGCAGGAAATTAAATTTGCTTTCAAAGGAGGAGAGGGGAGGAAGTGCTCGGCCTGTGAGCGCTGATTAGAGGCATCGGGGGAATGTGCAACGCTAACTTGGCTGGCATCAGCGCTGCTCTAGTCCTGCTTTAATCTCCCACATTTAAACTTCAATAATATAAACAATTTCTCCCTTTTGAACGATACGTGAAGACTTCAACCACCAAATCTTTCGGAAATCTCCAGTGGCTTCACCTCTCCCACAGGTTTCAGCAACTGCTTTATCTGCCTCCCTTCATTCAGCTTCCTTGAAGTGTTGAGAGATTCTAAAATGTAATTAATTTGTCAGAAATGACTTTACTCCAAAAAGGGAGACACTTGTTTCCAACATGAAAAATCTTAAAAGAATGTTTTTTTAAGTGAGGTTGTGTTAAAAGGTTAAAGTTGCCTAGAGTAAATGTTTAGTCTCAAACATTTTATAGCAATTACAGTGAACACTAATTTAAGGACATTAGCTGAAATTATGTTTGTATTAAACAGTTATTCACACAGGATCTAAAAGAAAATGCACCTCTGGCCATTGAGTTTCCACATTATATTATTTGCATTTGGCTTTCTAAAGAAATAAATAAGTGAAATGTAACTCTAATTAGTGTGTTTTGGCTTAAAAACACACTTTGGTGCAGTTACACTGATCTTAACACCACCATAAGCTTCTTACTGTTTATTAACAGGTTTTTGTCCCACTTCTAAAATCTGTGTTCAAACCAAACTGTGTTAATGAAAACTTCCTCATAATGAATAGACAACAATGGTCAACTTAAAAAGAATATCTTGATTCTTATTTATTACACACTACAATCAATCGGTTTTACAAGTGAAACTCTTGGAGAGTTTGTGGGAAAGGCTGAGTGTCAGACATTAAACTTCTTTTCAACAGAGCATTTCTTAAGAAGAAAAAATAAATAACATTCAGAATAAACTGATTACTCTGACCAGAAATTGTTGACATATTCAGATCTCTGTACATTTCACACAGGAAGATCACCTTCTTCCTCCACTTCCTGTGTAAGAATTAAGACATGGCAGTAGCTCAAAAGTTTTTAAAATTGCTCTAATATAAACAGCTATGTTGTTTTTGAGAGTTAATATGTTAGCTTTAGCCTTCAGCTAAACTGGATTTACACTAATGAAGACACAAATTATCCTCGTATAACTTTTTTTAACCCTCACTTCAAAATTCACAAAGTTTCCCTTTAATCCAGTATGAATGTGACAAATAGTTTCTCTTCAATTTATATACATTTCTGCCTGTATTGTAGCTTGTGTCCTATTCACAAAGCAACTTGTATTTCTAATATGCCTCAAGATCAGCATCTGCACATTTTAATGTAGTAAGCTGTATTTGAGAACCAGATGCTATGATTCTGTGGACCAAGTAATGTAAAAACCATGTGTAAATCAGACAATATTCCCCAAAACCCACAAAAAGGGCTTCATCAAAATGTGGGAAAATGCCAGCAGAGGACACACTCGCATCTCTTTGACAAAGTCAGACAAAATAAAACAAAGTAAAACAACCACACACCAAATTACAAACGCACTTGTTTGCAATAACTTTACTGCTGTTCTTTGTTCTCATTATCTTAAAAAGGAGGAAAGTCTCTTGTTTTCCTTTTCAGAGAAACCCGTGTAGTATCTGTGCAACAAATGGTTCGACCGCCCAGCCACATGTAAAAGCTGCAATATGTTATTTTCCACAGTTTAAAATACTTCAGAAAGAGTATAGACCATGGGTTTCTTTGTAGAGCAGCTTCCCCACGTTGGTGAGCGCTGTGGTAAGTGACTGAGAAGAATGCGAGTCGCTGTGCTATTTATTTCAATAAAACAGCTGTTGTGACATGTGAGTGGGGTAAACTGGTCTAATCAAACAAAAAAAAGTGTTAATTCTTTAACATGTTTATTTTTTCTGTGAGAAGCTTAGCCAAACCGTTTGGTGGGTCTGGTTGCCTTGGAGTGTCGTGTCAAATTTCTTTGACAAAGGGGAAATTAAATCAACACTTTCAGTGCGATCAACAAGGACCGGCATCCAAGGCTGTCCAAGGAAATCCCCTGTTATTTGCATTTCCACGACCACAGAAATTCACATAGAAATTAGCATGATTTTGAGTTTATTGCAAATATTTGCAAAAATGGTCAAATGCATTACTACACTACACTGCTTAATCAGACTTACTTGACGTCAAGTAGGTTTTGAGAATGTGTCAAGTAACAAAAATCAAGATGTTCTATTTGTTTCCAATCTGTGTGCTTGCTATTGTTTTTTCTCATCTTTTATGTATATATCCTGTGAGAGGTTAAAAAGTACCTTAAAGTTCCACAAACACACAAAATCCTGCGTTCAAGTTCTATTACCTTCAATGGTGCCCCATTTTGTTTTCCTTCCCAGAAGCCTCTTCCCATTCACCTGGTACTCCTGGTCACTGCCCACCACAGCAAAAGGGATCATCTCCTGATTTGGGCCAGAACACACTCCGATTCACTTTTTTATTCTGGTTAAGGTTTATATGCAGACAGACACTAAAGCCAAAGCCAACATGCTTCAGGTAAGCTTTATCTATCTGGATTTAAAGTCACCCTGATTTTGTCGTTGATCATTCTGTCCTCTGCATCTTCATCAAACTCTTTCTGCGGGTAGACGTCGATCCCGTTGGCTCGCAGTTCTTCCCTGATCTACGCGCAGCGAGAGACAAAAACACAAAGTTAGATCTGCTAAAGTTTCACATTATATGACGGACAAGCTATTAAGAGATTTTAGTCGTCAGTGAGCACGAGTTTTCCATCCGAAAGAGACTGCACACATGGTTGCATCTTTACTTTCTCATATGTGATGCAGCTGAAAAGGCAGGAAACGTCTAAGCGCATTCAAACATTTCTCACCGTCTGTTTAAAGCTGTCCCTCTCCTCCAGGGTCAGTGTGTCGGCCTTGGCGATGACCGGGACGATGTTGACCACTTTGCTGAGGCGCCTCATGAATTCCACATCCAGAGGTCTGAGACTGCAGGACGATTAAAAAGAAACTTGAGTGTGAATAATTTCCCGTTTCCCTCTGTGGTACAAAGTAAAGTTATGATTCACTTTAAATGGATTTGATGTAATGAAATAAAATAACCACCAGAGGGGAGTAAATGCATTTCCTAAAGCTATCCGCTCACTGAGGAACATCCCACACAACTTATTTGATCAGCAGCCTTTATCATTGACAATGCCAGTGTTTTATTGGATTTTGTAATTGTAAAGTGGAAGCAAAATGTGATTTTTTTAAAAACGTTTGACAAAAGTCTGAGAAGTGTCGTGTGAATATCTTAATCACTCTCAGAGGATTTACATCACACCTACAAATCTTTTGTCGATCAAATTTGTCTCGTCACAGATTTATTCTTCTATGAATCTGTGCTCCATCTCTTTGTCCAGGAACAACGGCGCAGTAAAGGTGATGTGTTTGTTATTTGACCAATTGGATGACTGAATGCAACTGAATGCATTAGGAGTAATTTATTAGTGGTTAAATACATCTGCAACACCACACTTTTCTGATCATTTGAGAAAATTTCCCTTTTTTTTTTTACTTTAAAAAAAAAAATGTCTTCGTTTATCACATAAAATTCTAGCAAAACACACTGAAGTTTGAGAGTGTTAAATGAGAAAATGTGAAAAGCTTTAAGAACTATGAATCCTTCTGCAAGGCACAGTTGATAGGAATGATATGCTCTCAGGCTTGTTAGATTTTCTATGTTTTATTTTTTTTAATTTCATCTCGGCTTTGCCTGCAGCTGAGCCTTCACACAGACTCCCTCCGTGCAGTCTGCTCTGCCCTTCAATTAGCCTCGGCCGAGCCGAGCCAGCCTGGCTCAGACTCCCAGGGGCGGATTGTGGGGCAGGCCTGACTCGCTCTCCACACAGACTGATGGGCATGTCAGCCTTGAAACATGATGAAACACTGGTGAGCATGTGTTCCACAAAGCATGGAAAGCGGAGAAAAGGAAACAGAGCAGCACAAAGTTAAAGAGAGACGAGTGACGCAGAGCATCGAAAGCCCCGGGGAAAGGGAGATACAAAAACAAAGACGGAAAAAAAAAAGGATGAAACATCTAAATCAAAAGATGAGTACAGGAGGATTCAGGTTGGTGGGAAGCAATCTGTTGCAGTCAGTTAATTCTGAATCTAATCATTGTATTGTAAAACGTGTAGAAACAAAAACATACAAGCACACACGGCTTGACTGAGCATTTCCGCATCCTTTTTATTGCACACGTCGTTTTTCCATAACATATGCCAGGGCAAGAAATGCAAACAAAACGATGTGCATGCAGGATCACATTACATGTGTCCTCTTGTATGCATGCAATAATTCAGTGGCTGCAGTGATGAAAGAAATGGCAGACGGTTTGAAAGCAGCTCAGTGATCAAATTGAGTGTAGAGAAAACAACTTGAAAGCAAACCACCTTCCTCCTTTACTGTAAGTGATCAGAAGGCAGTTCTAAGCTGACAGGAGTCACAGAGCAAACACTGAAATTGAAGTAAAAGCTGCACTGCTTGGAGGGGGGACACTGTTGAGGCCTTCATTGAAAATAGCATCCGATGCCAAGACTGCTGCATTTCTGCTTCAGTAACCCCATATCTTTCATCTGAAACCTATAAATGCAACTTTGCAGCAGATTCCTCTCTAACTTCTCTGCAAGTCAAGATTTTTTTTTCTAAATCTGAAGAAGTTTAAGATACTAAGCGCACTCCACGTCTGAAGGGGAAGGAGTTTTAAAGGAGCTCATTCTAGTTCATCTCCTGGCTCGCTATTCAAAGGCTTCACGAATCTCTTGGACCGTATCTGTGTCAGCGATTTAATACTACCAAAGGTTTTGTATTTAACGGGTCAGCTGCGCATTGAAGCATGCATGTCCTCCTCTGTGTCTCTTCTGGCCAGACTTGCTGTAATATCTAGATATGAGACAGCTGTGTCTCAGTCTTGAAATGATTCGTCGATATATTCTAAACTAGAGTGATGCATTTGACAAGATCTGGAAACTTGTTTTTATTATTTTTTTTAATCTTTAGCACTTTTAACAGTCCAAACAATTTCATTTGTCACATAGGTCATTTATATTTACTTCTGGGAGTATCACCCTGACCAGAAAATAATCTTATTACTTCCTTTTCTACTAACCCTTCACCCCTTTTCGATATTTCTGCATGATGAACGAGATTGACATCCAGCTCAACATTTGGGATGAGCTCAAAAGCAAATCGATGCAAATGTAAAAATCTTAAATGTTCAGGTGAAATTGTAGCCTGTAACAGTAGTTTGTTAGTCAGATCCTTTAAACCTGGACACAATGAATCCAAGCAAACACGGCCTCCCCAAAAGCCTTGATCTCAATCGTTCAAACTTTATGGGCGATGATCAAAAGCAGAGTCCATGCCAGAAAACTAACCGACTTGAAAGAGCTCTACCGTTTATGATAAGGAATGTCGTAAAGTAGCTGAAAAAGTCAGAACCTTGTTCACGGACACAAAAATGTGTTGTTAAAGAACATTCAACCATATATAGGTTTGGGTGTAATGCAATGTGACCCTGCAAGCATAATTTGAGTCTTTGTGGATTTTTGTGCGTTAAAATAAAAATTGTGAACCCAATTGGTGTTTCTCTTTAAAATCACTTGTTGAATCAAACAAACAGTTCAAATGCAGATTTGGATTTCTGCTCAGATCAAGTAAACTTGTCACCGTCTTTTCACCGAGTTGTGGGTTTCTTGTTAGGCATAATTTACAAACCTTTAAAGTAAAGTAACGAAAATGTGCTACCCATTTAGAAGACATTTTCATAATGCCACAATAACTTGGAAGGCAGTCCATATTCATGATAACAAATGAGTAAGGACAACCACACGATACCACGACTGTGCCCCACATGACAGCTCTACCTAAACTCCTCTTACCAAACACACACACGGACCCAGAAGCAGCAGCTGTGGCATCATGGCTCACTGCTGAGGGGTTCTGTCAAGAATACGGACATGTTTCCCCCACAGCTGCACAAAGAATCTGTTTTGTAAGCGAACAACTGTGGAGCTCTTGGTGCATAAAGGGGAAGCAGCATTGGATGGGTCTGTCTTAGTTACTGACTGAAAAGTTTACCGTTATAACAATACTTTCAGATTTTTTTTTTGGGGGGGGGGAATTCTGCTCCCATAGATGACAGAAAGAGATTTTTTTGACCACAGTCTAGTAAAACGGCATCTGCTCATGATTTTTAAACCACTCGGTTTTACATCTTTCTTTTTAATCAGAGACTTTTAAACAGAGAATTGGCCAAAAGGGTCTTGTTAACATTTAAAAAATAAAAAAAAGCTCAGGGAGGGATTATTTCCCCATGAAATCATAAGAGTTGTGGATGAAACTGAGAAACCAACAGAGCTGCGGACACACAGGCGGTCTGAGGAGATTCCAAACAGGCCTGAGTCATCTCAGAGGTCATTTGAGGGAAATGTGAACCACTTGGTGGATGTGGGATGGGGAGGGGGGTTGAAATGAGAGCTGATCTTTTTAGGAGGCAATCTTACCAGTGCCCTGTGGGGGGTATGAAGTATATGCAGCAGTGAACCCTGGAGTCTGGGATCCTTTTCTTCCGGTTGATGTTGATTTCCTCCTGCAGGTAGGCTTCGTACTGGTCATTGATGAACTTCATAATGGGCTGCCAGCTGAAATACGAGTGTAAAAAATGAGTCGTTTCGCTGGCAAACATGAAATCATCAAGCTATGATGTCTATTTACATTCTTCAAACCTCAAACGTGTTTTCCAAGTTGCATTTACTGGCTTTCTTATATTTTACTAAGATTTAGGCCAACACAGAAGTGGTGTAAAATTGTTAAGTGGAAGAAAGCAAATGCTTGTGTGTAATTTATACTGTTCTGTGTAGTTTCACAGAACAGCAGAAATTGAACAGTCCTGTGAAGGCCTCACTGGTTTGTTAAAGAACGTGAGAGAATAAACGGCGTAATGAAGATCAGGGAACACAGGACAGAAAATGGTGGAAAACTTTACAGCAAGGTGAGGTTATAAAAGAATAGCACAAGAGAACTACAAACCCACTAATACTTGACTGTCCAACTAAACTGACCAGGAAAGAAGAGCTTAAATCAGGGAAGCAGCCAACAAATCAATGGTGACTCTGGAGGAGCTGTAGAAATCCAGAGCTCATGTGGGAGAATCTGTTAAAACAACTGCGTGGTGTCTGAACCACAGATCTGACCTGGCATGGAAAAATGCTAAGTAGAAATCAGTTGTTGAGAGAAAGACACAGAAACTCCCAATTAAAATCTGACCTAAGTCCTGGATGGAAGTAGCAAACATGTGGAAGAAGAAGCTTAACTGAGATGAGACCGACAACGTGAAAAGAGCTAAGACATCTCCACTGTGAAACATGGTGATGAACTGATCATGCTGTGGGACACTTTTATTCAGCAGAGAAGATGGTCAGAATTAATGAAGAAATTAATTACAATTTTCAAAGGGTTTTAAATTTTCACCCCTTGAATAAATGTTGAAAATGGAGGCGAGTTTCACGTTCCAACAGAACGACGATTCCATGAACGGCAATGGAGATAAAAGCACAAGCATGTGGCAAAACGGCCCAGTAGCTACTGTGTGTTGGTCTGTATCATAAAATTCCAAATTAAATAACCTGAGGCTTTTTGCTGTAGCATCACAATGTGTGAAAAAAAATCCAAAAAGACGGGGATACTTTTTGCAAATCGTTGTCCAATATGTTCACAAAGAAAGGTCACATGATAAAAAAAAACACTTCTGCCAACTGGATAGAAATGAATTGTAATCAAAGATTAACCTAGGCACTTAATGTTAATGTATGTACACAAAAGATCACAACTTATCCTAAAGAAATCCCTGGTTTTTTCACATTCGTTTTTCATTTTCCTCAAAAATTTGATGGAACGTGCAGAGATGAGAAATCAATCATGGTCATGGAGGGAAACCGTCTTCACTCACCAGTTTTCATTGTTGATTTGATCTCCAAAACCAGGAGTGTCAATAACGGTCAGCTTCATCCTCACTCCCTTCTCCTCAATATCTAAACAAAAACAAAACAATTTTTTTTGTCAGGGAACAATTATGTTGCTGAAAACACAATAGGTCATCATATGGAAAAACAAAACAAAACAAAAAAAAAAAACACACACAAGCACTGCATAATTAATAGCACCATATGTGCAGTGTAAATGCCGTGCGCTGTTAAACTTGAATATAGGCCAACCGTGACTGATGGATTTAATTTCAACCGTCTTGGGGATCCTCTCCTCCGGGTTGGACTGCACCGATTTATTACGGCTCACCTTGGACTTGAACAGTGTGTTCATCAAGGTGGATTTCCCCAGGCCGCTTTGCCCTGAAAAACAAAAACACAAACACGCAAGAAAGTCAGATTCCCATCTGTTTTTTTATTTTTTATTTTCTCTTCCACAAAAGATGCAAACGCATTCACTTAAATTCAACTTTTTTGTTTGCTTAACCCAAAAAGCCCAGACAAAACATTAGGTCTGAGGTTTGGGGTATAGTGTGTGTGAGTATGAGTGTGTCTGCATATTTAGGAAGACGAGGATCGCAAGCATGAAGCTGCAAGGTCAGATGAGCGACCTGTGGGGGCTTGGAGGAGAGACGTGTTCGACAGACCACACACAAAAGAATCATCACCCACCAAGGGATGAATGTGATGAATTAAACCTGACTGTCTTTGTGGTACATTATTAACTCAACAAAAATTCCACATGTTGAAGGGAGGAAGAGAAGCGCTTAAACATAGCTCAGTTTTTCTAGCCGTTTTCACGCTGTATAAGAGGAACCACGAAGAATGAGGCTAATGGTGTAAGAAATATTTGTTTTTATACATTTATTTATTTATTTTTATCCAGGGAACTGACATTGGGGAAATTTGTCCCTGGATGCTCCTTCAGCCCAGTGCTGGTGGTTACAAGAACCCTAGCTAAAAACAACATCACTGTTGGACAACGTCTCCCATCTAATGCATGAAGCCGTTACCAAAATGGAGAGAGACTGCTGCATTGTTGTTGCACAAAGCAGCATTATTTATCGCAGATCTTTCCTGCCAGCAGCTGTTAGACTTTATAACCATCACTCAGTTTGTCTATAGAGCTTTGCTGTTATTTTCTACATTCCATTTTGCAGTTTTTTCCCCCCTCTTCTTGTGTCGATACACGTACAATAAATAAACAAAACTGGTATCTGAAAACAAGATGAGAAGATGTCTCCCTATTTGCATTTTGTAAAATATAACAAAGGTTTCATAAAACTCGAGATGCATTTTAACCAACCATGTTTACTTTGAAATAATGCAGTTCAGATTCAAACAGCCAGATGTCGTCAAAAAAAAATAAAAATAAAAATGCATTATCATAACGACAAACCCTAATTTAGCATTAAACACAGTTATGGTAACAGATCCAGTATCTGTGTCATCCTTGAAGAACTCTTGGAAAAGTAAAAGGCCTCACGCAAAACCCTGACTTTAAAAACAAAAATCTTTATCAAGAAAAAATGAAAATACAAAACATGAAGATCTGAATCTCTTATAACCGTTTCTCTTCCTTCTTTAAAACAAAACACGGCATGCACAGACAAAAACCGTATTGAGACTGGAATCTTTCTGCAGTCTCAAAACTGTCTTAGCATGTGGTTCAACAGGAAGTAAGCCTCTCAAAATAAAAAACTGAATTTCACAACAAAGTTAACATAAATTGATATTAAGCTTACTTACTGAGGATGGTTAAAAAATAAAGAAAAAAGGCACTGCACATAATATTCTCCTTGACAACTTCTTCTCATGTGTCCAGCCATACATGTCTAAAATATTCACCCTGTGCAACAGACAGTCCCAATATATGGGAGGTTGTTTTAAGTAAATAATTCCTTAATATTGATGAAAAAGTACCAGTTCCACAAGCAAATCATTTCCCTTATGGCATGGGGAAAATGTCTTGTTAAAAGTGAAAAAAGTCAGCCAGTGGAACAAGTACTTTAGCCTTATTTCATGTGCGTTAACATATATGCACTTAAGACTAGACCAAAAATACTTTGTAAGATTTTGGTGTTTTTGCAGTGTACATAGTCATATGACAAAGTACACAGGTTTTTGTGGAGTGCAAAAATCATGCGTTAGGAATGTAGCTTTGTTTAAAATGAACTTTTACGCAAACTCAGCCCTTTTCCTGCTCTTTGTCATCAGGCCCTGTGGGAGTCAACTGTCACGTGGAGCTTTGCCAAGTTAGTAGGTCTTCTGTTGCACCCAGGGAGACACTTGTCCTTTTACACCAACTCCACATTCAGGCCACTCTGTGAATTCATCCTCCAGCACATGCTCACATTTCCATTGCCTGTATCACAGACACACTCACACTAGCTGAAGTCAGCCAGCTGAATGGGGGGATGAGGGTGGGTGGGGGTCAGAAAATGCTCTGCCTGAATGCCACAAGACTCAACGGGAGCAAGATCAAGACCACAGCTGTTCTAACCTTTAAAACGACCCGACTCCGACTCCATGAAAACCTTTTGCTTCTAACCTCTGCCCATTCTTCACAGGACTCTTCATACTTTAATTAACACTCTGGTGTTATCACAACACCAAGCATCACTCTCAAGGATCTACAGGTAACGAAGCACAAGGATTGAGTCATTTTTCCCAGGATTCTTTGAACCAAACACAAATGGCAAGTCAGCACCAGCCTGACTGTGAGAAACTGGACTCCCATGATGCACTTAGGTACGTATCCGCCAACACTCGGTCCGAGGAATCCGACACTATAACTGTTGCGTTGTACGTTTTCTCACTCCGTAAGAATTCGACGTGGAATCACAAAGTTATTGTCTGTTCTTTTTCCATCTGCTGCTGCATAAAACGTATATCCAGCAGTTGCACAACATTTTATTTCACCACACGAGTTTTGAATTTTCCTTCAGGTGTCGGAGCGCTGCAAGTGCGTACATGCCAGCTGTTTACAGGATTGTGCAGTCTGCGTGCAACAAGCAAAATAAACTGAAATTATGTCAAAATTTACTTAATTACATTGATGTCACTAATAACTATTTGTGTGTGGTTAGTTAAAAAAAAACTATTTGTATCATTTTTGACCAGACCAGAACTATTATAAACTCCCTCCATGGAGTTCTGGTTCTCCTCTCTGCATCTTTAATTCCCCCTCTTTTTTTTTTTTTACCATCATCAATATTTTTCCCTTGGAAAAAACACAGTTTATGTTGCAGATCCTTGTTTGTCATGCCAAGAGATTCCTTTTGGAGCTGATGCTTCACCAACATGTGAGCACAAACTGCTGCCCTCCAGGGAAAGCTAACTGCATTCTACAGAAACTCTCAGCGTCAACAAAAATCAAAGCATAAAAGACATGATTGTGTTGCCAAGTCACCCATTCTGTGTGTGGTGAATTTTACTCCTTGAATCGTTTTCCCAATAATCAATGCATGAACTCATCCAGCATAGAGGCTGTGATCAGGATTCACTGGCAATCAGTTAACTTTGAACCGTACTGATGTCCCATCATTGCATATGGGTAATATATTTCCAGACCCAGGTTACATTAGAGGGACTCCATGCATGCAACCAAGCAGCAGGATAAGCTGCTCACGCCTCGATGGGTAAAAAGGCTGTCATAAAATTAAGACTGACTGACTGAATGATGGACACGGATGTATACAAATGAAATGTGGGGACAGGGTTACCAAAAGTGGACTAGATGCAGTTTTCTTTTCACGCTCGTCATTTTACATCTCATAAATTTCATTAATTTTATTGGGATTTTATTTGATAGACCAGCACGACAGCATATATAAATTGGTAAGTGGAAGGAAAACTATAATTTGTAATTAAAACTTGGCAAATAAAAAGCAGGACATTTGTAGCAATTTTTTTTTTTTTTTGTATTTAGCTGAAATAACACCCTGAAATAAAATCCAGTACAATAAACTGCCTTTAAAAGTCACCAAACTCCGAGTTAACGAATAAAAAACATACAGCTGCTCTGTGAAGGACTTAAGGTTTTCTAAAGAATGTAAGTGAAGAAACAGCTGCAAGAAGACCATTGGCTACAAGCACTTTTGCAGGACTCTGTATAAGAACGGACAGTTTCGAAATGCTTTTAAATGCAGTAAAGTAATTGTTAGATGACCACTGGTGTTCCTGAGGCATTTTTTAGCCATTACATTTTTTTTTCCTCCTTTTTGCCTCCAATGACAGAGAACCAGAAGGTAAACAAAATTTGTTTCAAACACAATCAATTCAGACCGGCAAAAACTGAAAACAGAACCAACATTTTTAACGTGTGCTTTTCTTGCCATTAGCAGACAGCCGTTTATGAAAACTGACACAAATAGACGCATACACAGACTTGATGGAGCGGCCCGATTCGTATTGTCTTGCCGTCACAGTCACTGTAAGAGCTGCTGCTGATGCGAACGCTTCGACTTGTCAGACTAATTGTCCCTCTCGGGCCGACAGCCTCTTTTTATCCACTCAAGCTGCTTTGTTTGTTTGGTACACCATGAATACACACACAAAAGGAAATCATGTGGATGAAGGCGCCAGGCTGGCATTTCTTCCAAGAAATGCTTAGAAGAAAACACATTAGAAAATGTTCAAAGTGAGTAATGAGAAAAATAATTATGTAAATGCTGACTATGGTTTTGAGTGTCTCTTTGCATACCATTCTGAACTGCCAGTTCTTATTGTTACTGCATAAAACAGTGAATGTTTTATATTTTATACTGATTTTTTTTTCTCAATTAGGGTAAACACCACACATTTGGGAGTAATAAAAGCTTCAAGCTCTCTTACATACATCTGTGTCAGTTTAGATTTCAGATCAGTCTCTTGTAGCATGCAGACATAATCAAATTTAGAGTCTAGTTGCTGCTCATGCTTGATAAAAATCTAAACAATCAGTCATTGCATCATTTCACAAACCAGACCAAAATCTACTTTTTTCCCCCTAAATTTAGCTTCTTCTTCTTCTTCTTCTTCTTCTTCTTCCACAGACATTCCATGTCAAAACTTTGTGGCCGATTTCTGATCGCTGGTTTTTGTCAATATTAGACTTGCCAATAACAATAAAAAAAAAAAAATCTGATTCATATTTAAGAACTAGAATAAATAGAAATGTGATTAGTATTAATATTTTATATTAGGGCCAGAGGTGATGTTAGAAAGCAAATACCAAATATTTATGGAACTGACATTTCAAATAATTGTAGCACGATTATTGGCATGTTTAGCATGAATATTAGCAATTAGCTCACTATATCCTCGAGAAAAGACATGGACCAGTTTCCAGTCTCAATGTATATCACACCTTTAAAAAAAAGAGATATGCTTTTAAAACCACACTACTTTTCATAAGACTCTTATGGTTTATGCTTGGGTTAAGGGCTGCATTGATGCCACCCATGGTCACTCTCATTTCTGCTGTTTACACAGAAGTAGGTCAGCTGTTTGCAAAGTCATGCCATGGGAAGTAAAGGGGCACCTCCCATTAGCGTTATTAAGATAAGGCTTTTCTGAAACGCAATGGACATGCAAAAAAGACAGAACTACATATTTAGTAGGCAGCAATGAAGGCTAGGCAAGTAAGCCGATAATCTGGCTAAAATAAACAAGCTAAAATACCTAATTTTAGCTTGTTAGAAGAGCAGAGCAGTAATTTGCAAATTTACTTAAAACTACCAAATTCAGTGGGTGTTTAGTCCATGTTTTACTTCAGTCTTCCATAACTGCTCATCGCTCAACCAGATGTAAGCTTACAGAGAAATTTAAATGTGCATCACTAATTGTGATGGAAGCTGAAATCGGTTGATTTTGGTAAATATATTTAGGTGAAGAGAAAACTTCCATAATTTGTTAAATCATTGTCATGAGAACATTAAGCAGACTGACAATATAATTGTGGCTTTCCTGTTGTAAATAATGGAAACCTGATCATTTTTATGCATCTTTATGTGGACTTTTTTTTTTAAGCCTTTGATACCTTGGAACTCTGGCACTCTTACAAAATGTAGGTTTACCCTGATAACTCATAAAGGTCTCTGCAAACTGGAAATGGATCCCTTAACTCAGAAATTTCTAAAATGCCGCCAACATTTCCAAACCCTCTTCCTTCCACAACAGACATAGGTTGAAAATTAAAAACGACTGACTAGGCTGGCTGCACTCTGTTCAGTTTTCCTGTTACCTGCTGAAAATGTTACTCTCTCACCGTCTCAGAGGCGACTGCTCACATGTCTTCACGTGTAAAAACACAGTTTCCTTTATAAAACAACTTGAATTCATCTAAATCCCAACACCCACAGTGAAAACGAGCAACTTTCAGTCTTCTTGCCTCTGTAACAGCAAAGAAACTGAAGAGTGTCATGTCACCACAACCTGTTAGTTTAGATATGATGCGTTTACTGATCTGACGGTTTGGTTTTTTTTTTTAGTTTCGATCACTCAGTCAGTGGCTGATGTGGATTGGCTGAACTGAAAATAATCAGGTTTTGGTGTGATTTCTTTGTGCCTCCGTTCTAGCTGGCATTTACGTTTATGCTTGTATTAAATGATTCCAACTCACCCACAACCATGAGGTTGAGCTCAAAGCCTTGTTTCATGGCCTTCCTCCTCATCTGCTCCAGGATGGCGTCGATGCCAACGTAGCTGAAGTCTCCTCCATGGCTCTTCTCCCCCTTGCCTTGAGGGCTGGGATGGTGGGGCTTGGCAGACTCGGACATGTTGCTGTGGCTCAGGCTGACCTCTGACCCTAAGGAAAGGCAAAAAAAGAAACAGGGGAATTATTATCCACAGAATTGTTCAAAAGGAACTGTTCAAGATGTGAATACATGTGAAACTGAGATGAAGGGTAAAGGCGTCTGAACTCTCAGCAGTTCATTTCCTGTGTGAAACAAAGTCCCAGACTGCAAATCATACACTACTGCACCTATCCATTATTCAAATGACAAAGCTTTTTTCTTTTTGTCCAGAACTTTTCAGTTAAACTTAAGCAAAATAAAAAGCAACAAACATAGCTGCACTGCAAAACAGTAAATGTACACGTTTTTGAAACAATGGGCGCAGAAGTTTGAATTCCAGTGGCAAAAACTCCAGCACTGCTTTGCACGAGTCTAAAAGCAGCAAGACACACCAGACACAAAGCAGCCGCTGCAAATCAGAACTTACCTCAGTTTAGAGCAGGACTGCTGAAATGAAAAATGAAGATGAAGACAGTCTGCCAAGGCAACGCTGCAACAAGCAGACTGAAACACGGCTCGGCTCTGCCAAAATGTGCTAGTGCATGCTTGTAGAAATCGAGTCACTCCTCTCGGAGGAGGAGACAACGGCTTCCTGTGCTCTAACAGAAACTTTTGGTAGTGTCTGTCTGAGGTCTGAAGTCACAAACCACAGACACATGTTTAAGGCTGAATGAAGGCTTTAAACATATTCAGTCTACAGGTACTCATCTTCAATTCTTTTGGTTGCCAAAAATCACAAAAAAAGAGAGAGTTTAGTTTAAACAGTGCATGGTTACAAGCTTTACTTTTAAGAGTGGGACGTGTTTGTAATGGCCCAGGCATCTTTGCAAAACACTTTGACTCAAGTCAAACTGGGGGAGGAGAAGCACCTCCTTAATTAAAAAAAAATCACCACAGATTCGGAACTAGATTTAAATTTGTACTTTGACTGAGCCATTCAAAAACATTATGGTTTAAACCAGTGGTTGCAAACTGCATTCCTCGAGGGCCATAGTCCTGCGACCTTTAGCTATGTCCCTTGTCCTACACACTTGAAGTAAACGGTGAAACTGCCTCACTAGCATGAAGTCAAGCTGTACAGAGCTCCACCAATGAGCTAATATTTGAGTTAGGTGTGCTGAAGCAGAGAGAAATCTACAAATTGATCAAGACCCCGCCTTTCAGGACTGGAGTTTGAGACCAGTGGACTAAACCATTTCATTGCAACTCGGGCTGTAAGCTTAGAGATGGTAATTGCTGGAAAACAAAGTCTCTAACAAGTTCCCTTCTCAAGGCAAACTTTTCATATTCTCTGTACAATTACTTTTCTCTTGCAACTCTTCCACTAAAGCTAGATTTGCAAAGTGCCCAGCTTACAGCCAGCGCTGTGAAAATCTGCAGCTCCTCCAAAGTTATATTGGAGGATCTTGGCTGCTTCTCTTATCAATGCTCTCCTTACCCGGTCAGACAGTTTAGGCGACCTACACACATCCAAGGGTTTGTAGTTGTGCTGTTCACTCTCCATTTTCAGACGATGCATTGAACAGAGCTCCTTGAGATGTTTAAAGCTTTGGATCTCGTCTTATGACCTATTCCTGCTTTAAAATTCTCCACAACTTTGTCCCCGACCTGTATTCTCCACTTTGTGTTACACATTTTTATTTCCGAGGCATCATAAAAAGCGGTGCCAGATGCAAGCTGTTCTTTTCAGACAATTGTTTCTAAAAAATACTTTCTAAATATTCATGTTTAATCTTCCCACTTCTTTAGAACCATGCATTCATTTTTTTTTTTGTAGGAAAAAAAAAATACACTGCACTGACGTTTAGGCTTTAACCAGAAGGAAAACATTTGCAAAGCACAGCACACACTATGTTTCTGAGGAACGTTTGTAATGACCAGTTGGTGCATCACTTACAGTATGTGGGTGTTTTTTAAGGTTTTTCTTACTGAAAAGACAGAGGGCTAATAATACATTTCTAACGACTACGTTCGTCTGTCTCCTCATTAAACACCATAAATCTGCGTGTGTCCTGTGATCATAGACTCTTCTGCCTCAGACTTCTACATGGATTTCAAATGAATACTTCTGAAAGTCTTCGTCTCTTCCAAGACTCACAGAATAGCTGGAGTTTAGATTAGAAGGAAGAACGCCACACCTTCAAAAGTCGCCGTCAGTCCTGCTAAATTTCAATGCTTTGACAGTTTAATGGTTAGCTGATGCACTTTAATACCACGAACTGCTCACCTAAAATGTAAGAGCCCCACTCAGTCAGTAATTAATCTCTGTAGAAGTTTTCTTTCCACTCTCTCAAGATGCAATTTCCCTCGCACGACATTAATTCAAGTAAAAAAAAAAAAAAAAAAAAAGCAAACATGACATTTCTAGAGAACTGTGTAATCTATAATGTAATGTTAGCCTTCAGTTTGCACAGCATCACAGCGAGCACAGGTTGATTTAGAGCAGCAGTGCTGTCCTTAAGAAACCCAACACGTGTCTTGGATTTTGCACAATATTCTTTGGATACGTTTATATTCAACGTTTGCTTGCAAATCCTTCCATGCAATATCACAAAGTATCGTTTGGCAAACCCTGCACATGCACTGTTTCATACTGAACCCGAAAGGCATTGGAAGCCTCTTGAACGATGAATGATGCAGATAAGCTCTAATGACATACAGGTCTGCAGCCAAGCTGCTTTTCGGGCTCCACGACCCCAGAACTTGTACAAATGGAAAACATGCTTTAGCAGAGGAAAATACACAGCAAAGGCGTGGTGACAGCTACTCTTTTGCAGCAAAATTGACTTCCCCTTCATAGGCAGGCGATAGTAGTTTCAGAGGCCGCATCTCTTCCAAGAGACGGCGATCGTCAGCTTGCCCCTACCTTTAAAAACCTCCTATGAACAAAATATTTGTTCGTAAGAGGTTTCTTCATTAAATCTGCAACTCAACATTATGCCACTGATGAGGCCAGTGAAAACTATTTATATTTTACTTCTCAGAAAACTATAATAAACTTTCAGATCATGATAGAGGTGCAGCATCAGTTAAATCCAAACCGTGCTCACGTGGGAGCAATTTCACTGACGCACCAAAAAGGAACAACGTGTCAGCCATGAGAAACTGAAACTCGGTATGGCAAACCAGCAAGAACAAACAGTACAATGGCATCAGTGTATCAATGAATCCCTTCAGGAACTGAATATGGTCTCTAAAGAGTAATCTCTTTGAAATATAATAAGAAAAGCTGGCCAGTTGACTAGTTTGGTATTTTTAGCTACCAAAATTTAATAGAAGTAACCAGTAGGCATGGGCCAGTTACATATATTAAACTATATACTTTACTAATATATGTATATATATTGCATATTTTCAGTTCTTTTAGATGAGATTTCACAGAAAGATGCTGCGTCATACATGTTCTCTCTTTTCTGTGTATTTCTGCTCAGCTGACTAAAAGGCAGCAGCTGCAATTTACTGTGACTGACAAAGATAAATTTGGTTTTAAGAAGTCGTGCTGTCTAAATAAAATGGCCTCTGACAATAAATTTTACTAAGTTTGTCCAGTTTTTCCTTCCAGATTAGGGCTGAGTCGCTGCCTCAGTTCAAGTATTCTGTAAACCGTGTGACCTCATCTCATTTGAGTCAAATTAAATGAACAGGCAGATTTTTTTAAAACCACATGCTAACCAACTGAGAGTCAGCTACACAAAAAGGGACAATACTGTACAGATAAAAGTCGGATCCTTTTCCACATTTTGTTTTAAACTTTTTGAATACCATATCTTGAAACCGTTATATTTCCACTCAAAGCTGCCAAACAGTTTGAACTTTGTACCATCCCACGCTTACTGCAAGTACATGCTACACAACACTAAGAGTATTTTATATTGTTTTACCACAACATGCAACAGGAACATTTAGAGATTAGCTGGGGTTTTTTCAGCTTTGTTTGAATGAATGAAGTGGATGAGTTTTCTTTGCACGAATGGACAAATCCCATCAAAGAGAAAACCCCAGGCTCTGGTCATTTATTTTTAAAAGCAGACACTTTGGAGGTGGGCTTCAGGATTTAATCGCTCACATCGGTGAGGATGAAGTTTGCTCACAGGATTGCATGACAAGTCTTCGTGTTTAATAAAAATGAGTTCCTGCTGTGTGTTTTATCTTGGTTTCCTGTTTGTCACTGAGGACTTGACAGCAGAAAAACCACAAACTTCACATCCGCAGTCAGGCAGCTCAGAAGTTAGCAG
This sequence comes from Poecilia formosa, assembly GCF_000485575.1. NCBI lineage: Eukaryota > Metazoa > Chordata > Actinopteri > Cyprinodontiformes > Poeciliidae > Poecilia > Poecilia formosa. Next base: position 56,863 of record NW_006799982.1, on the reverse strand, counting down.
CTGAACACAGGAATTCGTTTATTTTCTACTTTTAGAAGCACCTAGAATAGCAGGTGCAATGTGTTCTTCAGGAGCATACTGAATGATGATACTGAAGTCTTGTTTAGCGCTTCTTAGTATGATATGTTTTATTAGTTCATTTTGGAGAGGAAGTAAAAGATCATGGTAAAATTCTGCTTTATCTCTGGCTAGTATTGTGTGTTTTTGTGGGGAGGTTTTGTCTGAATTAAATATAGATAAAAGGGGGTTTGACAACAAACTCGCCCAAGAAGACAAAATGTCTGAATCTAATTTCTCATATACTTATTAGGTATTTATTTTAAAACTACATTATTCCCAAAAAATACTCCAATAGCAATACTAATTTCTCTTTTTTTTCCCCCACACTACTTGGTCAGAACTAGCTCTTTTATACTGGAACATTGTTTTGTCAGAGGAAGGCACATCTTTGGTTGGTTGCCTAGGTGAAGACATCAACACACCATGCTGCACCCCATCCTACCAGATGTCACAGCAGGAACCATCTGGTTCACATGGACGGAAAAAAGAAAATCCACCAGTGAAGTGCTGGGATAACTAAAGACAGCTACAGTTTGACCTAGAGTGGACAGAGTTTTGGTATGATAAACCACAGACGAGATGTGGTGAGCTCAATCTTTAACTAAATATAACCCAGCCTAGTTTGAGAATCTAGACTTGAGCTGCACGCTTTGGCCAATTACCGAGAAAGACTCTGAACCATCCAACTGGTGGAGCAGATTACATCCTGCAAGACATTTTTTCTAAATCATTTCTTAAAGTTTGTTCAGTTACTTTCCCAAAAATCATTAAGCAGACTGAATGGTTCCAACATTCTCAGGTGTGTTTAGACTTTATTTTCTTTTGTTGGAAAGTGCTCAAGTTACTCCTAGTCATATGCAGTAATGGGCTGCTCTGAATCACTGTGTGAAATTAAAGTCATTTAATGACAGAGATTTCGATGTTTTTAAACACCCAGATTATCTGCAGTGAGTTTTATATTTTCCTGAAGGGCTGTCTACCAGTATCAACATATATAAAGTTTTAAAAAGTTAAATCTCGAAAGCAAAGTACTTTAAATGGGGTTGTGTGGATCACAGAGTAACTCTGCAATGCTCTACGACTACCACTTGCTGTGCAATGCTGCCCGGCTTGCTGAAGGAAGGCCTAAGAGACAAAATGAGATAACTTGCTACAACAAAATCAGAGTAACCAGTTAAGAACATTGATACCAACAGTGCCACTTTCCAGCCCAAATCAATAAAGGTATTATTTTACTTTTAAATCTTATTTTTAATGCAACTATGGTTCAAGATTATGCCAGGAGATCTCATACTAGCCCATGCCTACTTTAAAGTCAAGGGAGCAGAGTACAGTTTGAAACAAGCGCTGGATTATGATGAACGTCATAAGCATTAATGCAATCGTTTGGTCTAGCAATGCCTTATGGAGGAACAGTATTTAAGTCACTGCAACTGATCAATAATCAGTTCCACTCACAATGACAAGATCAGCAATAACAAGCTTAAAAGGATTACACAGATTTGATTACACTAAACGGCATGACGGTTAGCATTGTGGCAGAGCTTCACTGATATTTACTGCACTAGCTTTTCATGTCTTGTCCTACCTACTGCATCTGTACTTTTAAAGTCAAATAAATACTTAGGTTCACATTCCACTGTACGGCACATGAGGCCAACAATGGCTACACACGGCCCTAAAACGAAAAGAAATGTCCAAAGAGGTCTCAGGAATGCCACCAGGCACCGTCACTTGTGGTGGCCTTTGGAGAATGTAGCCCTTGGCTTAATGTGGAGCAGAGCAGATGGTCTCAAACACCCCTAAAAGACTGGAAAAAATGTGAGGAGACAAAGAGTGGGGTCATCACATGGTGGGGGGGGGATCGCTGAGATAAAGAGCACAGCCAGAGATAAGTGTTAAAATACCAGACACAAGCCGCCTGAGCGCAGCTGGGATCAATGGCTGTAAGCGGAGACTGACTAAACGAAAAAAGTGAAGTCCAACACAGCAGGGAGGACACTGTTCTGCTGTGTGCCATTGTGAGAACCCACTGACCACAGCTGTAACTCAAAGCTTGAACGCTTCTGAGAAACATGGAAGGGAAACTAGGAGGGTCCCACCGCAAGACCAGCTAGCAGCTGCAGCAGGGGACGGGGTATGGGGAAAAGGACAAACAGAGCCCATGGTGCAGTAAATCTGGAAACCACTAATCACCGAGTGGTAAAGGGGGCTGACTGGTTCAAATACTTTCATTCTGAATGTGACGAAGCAATTCATGAGGAAATTAGAAGCGTTTCACAGCTGACCTTTGACTTCTAAGACCAAAGTTCCTCTTCAGGTCATGATATTTCAATGTTATGCAAATATGTTGTGTTTTAGAAATGAAGGGTGAATTCCCTCACTTAAGAGGTTCCACAGACAGTAACTCTCCCTTTGTTAATCGATATGTTAATATAATTAAAATACATCTAGCTTTCAGGTACATTTTTCTTTAGTGGTCAGTAAGTCACTTCAAGTGAATCATTTAGAAATTCACCAAGCAGAAATTTTGTAAACCTTCAACCTGCTAATGCTAACTCAGGCTGATTCTAATTTATTGATTTTAAAATAATAATAATAAATGATGAAATAGTGCACTTTTTTTATTTTTGCAAAAATCTAAAGGCTTACTTTTCTACAGAGGAATTTTGCTGCAATACATTAACCTTCCTGTTATCTGCCGACATCTAATGCAATATAAATGAACAACAGGCATCCTCCTATGAAAATTTAATAGGTTTTCAAAAATGATTCTTATTCTTTTTCCTCTGACTTAATTTTCATATACCTTACTGAAAACAGCTGACACATCGTCTTCTCTCTGCAATAACATCCACACCAACAAGTGTTGTCAGCGCGACTGAGTACCACTAGGTATGGCATGTTGACTGATTTCTAATGTCCAAACAAATAATTACCAATCAGAACATAAAGTCATGCACAACATAATCTAATTCTCTACAAATCACTAGAAAACACAATATTATAATTCCAAAATATCAAGATTGTATAGTTGATCAGAAATAAAATGTACAGGATGTAACCTGATCATTCAAACCAAGAGACAAACTCATTTAAATGTAACCATGTTGAATTTACCCACATGCCAGAAACTGTACGTTTTATTTCCAGTCATAATTTCAAGAAGCGAATCTGACAGATGACCTATAATTACTTAATCACACTGCCACAGCGCTGAAGAAGGGACCACGATAACTATACCTCCCCCAGCGCCGACAAGCTGTCAGCCCTGAAAGAACATGACATGTCCGACTTCCTCCCAGCCACGATATACATGTAGAGCAGAAAGCATTCTCTCCTGTGGGCATTCACAGAGATAAACAGAGCAAGACATGTCTGCAGAAATGTGTCGCCCTTCACTGAATAACAAAAAAAATAAATAACCAAAAAATGACTATGCTGGAGCAGAATTACTACTTTAAAGGCGTAGAATAAATCTAACCACGTTACAGAGAGGAAGGACTTTAGAAAAAAACAGTAATGTAATAAACAGCATTTGCAGACAGTCGCGTTGTTCACAAACATGTTCACACCTCGCCTTTTTGCAGCTCGACTGCCTGCAGGCGAATTCTTTGGTCAGAAACAGCAAAAGTGTGATGATCGTCCACAACAGCAACAAAACACTAAGCATTTACAGATGTTGTATCATTCAAGATTTAAGGTTTGAAAATGGACTTGTCAACTGCACAGTTTACAGTTTCTAAAAGCAAAAGGAAAGGAGGCTGGCCCTGAACAATCATGGTGACGTTTTCAATCACTTGTGATTGAGTTGCTCTTTAACAGAAGCTTTATCTTCTAGATTAGCAATGCTTTAAAAATGACTAGGTGGATTGAAGCACTTTTTTATGCAAATAGATGCTTTAAATGACAAATATTTATATCTAATATGATGCAGTTGCAGCACTGATGCAGCTGCAGCACTGATGCAGCAGGACGTCTGCTGGGTAAAACACATGTAAGTTGATGAGCGAAGCAGCCTTTGATGGAAAATAGTAGAAAGTGTTATTAATGACCCCTTAACACTGCAAAAGTCGAGCCCCACTGAGTGGAGAGGCACCATTTCGTCACTCAAAGAGTGAGGTGTGATTTTCACACCATTTCTCAGTTGGAGCCTCCAGGTTTTCGACCATTTGACTGATGGAAACATAACAAAGCTGGCAGAGTCAAAAAACACTATCTGAAATAATACAGACAGTTAATCTGCAGAACATGATGAAGCCAGGAGCTGATCAGTGGTACTTTATACATTCCTTATCCAGGCTGCTGTAAATTGATTTAAAGGAATAGTAATTGTAGTGACCAAAGAGCTTTAACTCTGCAGGATGCAGTGAAAACAATTCTAATATTCTTTGCCTCATCATTCTGGCATTTTACAGAATTAATTATCGTCCAAACAGAATCTGGATAATTTTATGCATGGTTTTATACAGTGTGGGTAAATATATCATTTCAGCAACACAATATTTTGGATTAAAGTGTATCACACAATTTACTAGCTTTTACATAAAAGAATAAAGCTGCAGTTATTAAATTGTGATTTATACTGTAGAATTCCTGCTAAATGTATGATTATTGGGTGAAAAATATGTCTTTCCCCTCTGTTCTTTAGGAATTGGACAGGGAGTATAATAATGTGATATTTGCTAGCACCAGGCAATTAGTTGGGCTAATTAGTTGGGTAGCATTCCAGGTTAACAGAAATTAACTTGCAAATGGTTTTAAAACAAAGTTACCTAAATCAGTGTGACAAGTGGCACTGCTTTACTTTCTACATGATGGCAGTTTTTCCCAAACAAAAAGTTTCCAAAGAGGCAAATTTCCCCCTTTTTTCAAGTAAAAGGCAAATGGGTCCTTTATAGCCTTCTGAATAAGCAGTTCTTAGCAATGAGTGGGGGAGGGGCAGTGCTGCAGCCCCAGTTACTCCCAAGTTTTCTCTGGCATCTCAATAAAAGGACTTTAACCGTGTAAATAACTTAACAGTAACAGTTTTGAATCTGGTCAATGCCTCGGTGCACCGTGATACTCGCCCATGTCCAGACAGGATAAACTCTGGTTGCTGGGACGGGTCTTCTCCATCCTCCTTACACTGACAAAAACACTTTAGGAAAGAAAACTTCTTCTGACTTAAGACTTCTGGGTGTCGTACCCAACAATGCAACTATTCAGGAAACAGAGGGCAAGCCAGAGAGGTAGACCATGTGACACAGTGAACATGTGGTTGATGGATGATACTTCAAAAGTCTGAACACTTAACATAAATCAAAGGTCAGTTCCTATTTTCTGATTAATAGCAGATGTGAAAATCTCAAAAATACAAACATTGATTTGTTTTTTTCTCCTCCCCCAACAAATTATTGTTGAGACAATCAAAATTAAGCTGCATTAAAACAGCTTGACTTCACTGATCTGAGGTCAAACTGAGCCTGGAAACTGGAGGGATTGTTGTAAGAGGTGAAGCCACAGAAAAAAGACAGACTACAAGGACAGACAAATCACTAACAGAGTGAGAACAGCTGTTTCGATTGGTCAGCTCCTCATTCTGGAAGCTTGACCATCTATGCATGTTGCAGAGCAGAGGACACAATGGGTGGGAGGGAAAAAAGAAAGAAAAGACGAGGGGAGGAGGAATGGGAGTACTGACCCCCAAAACTCTCTCCAATGACTGAACAATGAGAGAGCAGGGGGAGCAGATATTCCACTAAGTACAATGCTGTCAAACAAAATTACGGTCTTTTCACACATCTCCTCGCAAAACACGCTCAAGCTTCACCTTTCTGCTCTGGAACTTCCTTCCAAGCACAACACAGCAAAGAACACCTGGCAAAATGAGAAACAAGCAGCCTCAACACATCCATTTCAACCCCTTCTCTGTTTTCCTACTTTAACTCTCCAAGCCCAACACTTTTTTTTCTCCTTTCTTCATGAAACCATCCCCAAGTTTTAGCACAAGACAGAAAGAACACAGCAAACATGAAAAGTGACAACTCACCCAACCCTTTCCTCTCCTTCTATTTCCTTCTCTCTCCAATCTCTTCCTTTCTGAATCACAGCTCCAGCTTGTGAGGCCAAAACTGCTTCTGCTGCTGCTGCTCCCTGGCCACGCCCACAGAGTGTCACGTGACCGCCATCCCAAGGCATTCGTCAGCCACACCCCTCATTCAGAGAAAGTCAGTGGAGAACTTTGGGAGAAACGGGAGAGCTTCCCGATCCACGTGGGAGCGAGAAAACCCACTTGAGAAGGAAAAAATGTGTTTATGTCACAACTGAAAATGCAAATAGACTTCAGCCTGTGTGCGTGTGTGTGTGTGTGAATGTGTTGGTATAATATCCTCTTTCCCTCCTCCTGTGTGTGTCCATGTGCTCCTTCCCTCCCACTGCTTTGTTGAACAGAGGAGGGTATTAAATTTTACAAGTGTGTGTGGACAAGCGGAGGAGATTTGGTCATCTCTCTTCTTTCCTCAGCGATCACTAGCTCTCTGTCTCTGAGAGGCACAAGCACAGCATCCCTCCGGCTCTGACTAACACATGATTAAACCCATGACTAACTCAAAACTCTTCTATATTTAGACATTTAAAGGGATCATTTGTTAAAGAGGCTATACTTTAGCTTGGATTAGTGTAAAAACTGGGGGCTAAATAAGACCGCTTAGCATGATAAGAAGTCTCATTAAACAAATGCACACACTTTTAATGTTGCAGTGTTTTAAGTTGGGAAAGGCTATTTACTTTTATTACTTTTATTTTAGCCTCTAGCATTACATTCTTCAACATCAAATGGAATCGAGATGTTTTATTAGACTAGAATATTGTGTTCTGACTAAATTCTCCAAAATGTATCTCTACCAAAAGAAAAGAATGGAGCTTTTTGTGGTTGTACCCATAGCACTGGTAAAAATTGATATTTTAATTAACCCTCAGTTTGATCTCCTCTAATCAAAAAGAAATACTTTGTTGAATAAAAAAGAAAATATGTGGTTGTGGATTTTTATACTTCAGTCACCGATTTCACCTTTGCATGCATGTGGCCACAAATTGCTTATAGTTTTATACTAAAGCACGATAGGCTCACACAATACACATGGAGATTATTTTCCACATCTATTCCTTTAAGAAAGGATATCCTAAAAGCTAAACAACACCAGCTAGACTGAGCGAAGCTGCGTCGAATTTAACATTGGCAACAAAACAGATGAAACTGTTTCCAAATGTTCCCTGGAAATCTGAATCACTCCTGCATCCTGTGACCCGCGCTGCCCCGCAACGGCAAGACTGCAGAGTCAAAAGGAAAAAGAAATATATGCTCTGGGAATAAACCTAATGATTAAAGTGCAGGACAGGCTGAGGTTTATTGATGAGTTTGAGTGACATGGACGACTCAGTGATTTACTTGTTCCTGTGTTGACATGGGTTGATACTTTTTTCCCATCAGCACACTGGCTGAAGGTCTAAGAGACGTTTATGACGTTCAGCGAAAAGGCTTCCTTCCTGCCACGGCTAGATTTCAGTAATTGTCTGTTTTGTTGTGAAAGTCAATGTAGAAACCTGTGTTTATTGGGTACTGTTGGCAAATTTAAAAGGTATATGTGTTAACTGTCCTCATAGACATTATGAAATTAATTTTTAAAAAATCTCAGAAAATGTGTTGAATCCGATCTGAAAGAACTGACAACAGGGCAAAGGTTTGTCTACTTGGAAGGTCATTTAAGAATCTTACAAAAGTTGAATCTGTGCTCTGCAGACAAAGTTATGCAACTTTCTTCAAGGACACAACTCAACATTTACAACTTGGCTACAGAGAAGATATCTGATCTGTTTTTGCATTAACTTATCAATGTTTTATGAGTAAGAGGGGATCTTTCCTCCAGCATTTCTTCTTCTTTTTTTTTGTTTAAATTGGCTTGATGTCTCTTGAGAGAAATCTTAAATGTTTTCCCCAACATGCATCAACAGAGTAGCCCTTTTGATATGACAGCATTTTGTTGCATATCTCTCCTTATCAAAGAAAATGTTCCCATAAAATTGTCTCCGCTCAGTAAGCAATGTTCTCTGGATGAAACCCATGACACACCAGTGTCTCAAGCTGCCATTTCCTCTTGTGGGAACCTAAGATCAAATGAGAAGTCTGTATGATGTGTCAGACTTTGGGGAAAAAAAGAGAAAAAGTAGCATTTACAAAAGCAAGGGAATGGATAATGTGTGGGTCTGCATGCATGCATGTGATGTTGTTCATTTCCACTCAACACAAGCAACCTAAAGTGCTAAGGTAACAAGACACGCTCCTGGCAAATACGCTTTTATATTTACCTTGTCGTTGCGTCTCAGGAGAAAAATGTGAGGATTTTTCACCTTAACCCGAGAGAGGTTATTTAGAAAAGCAACCAATCATGAAATCCTTTGGGCTAACGTATCGGGGTCTCCAATCACAGGGTCCATGTCACATCCGGCCCATACTGAGCAAAATCCTGCAGGTTCTTGATTTAGGGAGTAAGGTTCTCTGATCAGATGGCACGAGAAGAGGCGCAAAAGAGGAGTTGATGGTGAGTTGGACAGAGCTAAATACAGCAATTCTACAGGAAAACCTGTTAGAGGCTGTGAAATATTGGACCATGTTTAGGACAAATGACCTAAACATAGTGCCAGAGCTACAACTGGAACCTGTTTACATCAAAGACTATTCATGTGTAAAATGATTTTTATCCAATCTGCCTTTCGATCAAAACATTACAACTTCTTCAGTAATTGCGGAAAAAGTTGGTTCTACAAAGTGTTGACTGGAGGGGAAGGGGAGGTCGGGTGAGTACAATTACACACAGATTTCTAGAATTGGATAAATGATAAATATCCTTGCACTTCCCAACATGCACTGCCTTCGATCCATCACATAAAAATCCTAATAAAATATTTATAAAGTGTATGGTTTAAAGAAAACAAGAAGTGAAAAAGGTTCTTGGGAGTATGAACCTTTGTGGCAGACGCTGTTTGACGGGTGCGCTATTGGGTCAGTGGGGGAGATCTGCGATTGGTCCAGGTCAGGGATGATTGCTGAGGGCAGATGGTGGAGAACATGAGGAGACGATTAAAAGAGTCACTTTTGTAACTCGGCAGCTCAAGCGACTCTGGGACATCTTCTTGTGTAGCGAGGGGGAGAACAGAAAGAGAAGGAAAGGAAGGACGTTGAGGAAAAGAGGAGACAGGAAGAGAGAGATAAACGAGGAGGACGGGGGTGGGTGGAAAATTATTGCTCGAAAAGGAGAAAGGGAAAAGAGGAGGAACATCTGGCTTGGCCTGGATATCTACAGGGAAGATAGTTCTGCTACAGTCTTCCTGTTGTGTGTTTTGTGCTGCTGTTGCTCCGCTCCCCTGTGGTGCAAATGGAGACAGCATGTGTGACGAGTGAGGACTCCCCACTGTGGGCCCCCAGGACTCAGCGGCCCCCGTCCCTATCTGACATCACTCCCACATGTTACCAATACACTTAAATTAAAAGTACATATGCACATCCTGAGCTTCTTAATACCAATGTACACTTCTTTACAAAAGTATTCCCTTGAACTTCTCCTTGTTGCCTCGATACTTGATAAACTATTAAAAAGTAGTGAAATTATGTTTTTTATAGATACAAATGTAAAAGTGTGGCGTGTATTTTCCAACAGCATTATTGAAAGGTTTGTTGATTTTTTTTTCCCTTCTGAAAAGTGAACTTCTGACTGATTCTCAATTTTTGTTACTTCTAACAGGTTTTTCTTCCAGAATTGTTTCGTATTGAGCTGCATCCACCTTTCCTGTACCTACTAAAGAGTAGCATCCCCACAGCATGATGCTACCACCACCATACCACTCTTACATATCGTCCTGTCAATAGTTTCCCCAACATGAGATGTGGATCATGGGCCACTTGGCTGCTTGTGGTGTGCATTTGCAGATTCCAATTTGTGCAATATTCTGAAAACTACAAATATTAATCACAATAACGTGCTACTGTGGACATTTATATCAAATTCCAATAAGACGCATGCTATTTGGTAGCAATGTGACAAAAAATGAAAAAAGTTCAAGGCATATGAACCACTCGGTCACTCACCCTGTGTCAATCAGTAAGCTAATCAAAACTCTGTTTTCTTTTTCACTCGCTGCTTTTATGGACTTTAGATTTGGTTACCCCAAAGCAGACAGAAAATCTAAGCAGTTATTACGGATTTCATTGACAGAACAGTGTTTGCTTATGATATTTACCTGTGAGCTCTAAGCCGCCAAAGTTTTCTTCAGCTGTGTTTAGTGAAAACATCCGTCCAGGACTTGAACAGAGTCGGAGAGAAACTGCAGCCTTAACCAGCCAACTACAATAAGTTTGAATCATGTTGTTCTTTAAAATAACACCACAAAGACAGTCAATTGAGAGACTGGTTCTCCAAAAAAAATGAAAGAAACTAAGCAGCAGAGTCTCATAAGAGGGAATACTGCAACTAAATCACGACAGCGGAAAAAGGGCAAAGCATTCATTAATTTCCCTTATTCACATCTTTACAAGCATTACTGAGGATCAGACATGTTTGGCTTCAACCAGCCGGTGTCCGATTTCAGTTTAGTGAAGCAACGCATGAAAAGCCTTTGAGATAAGTGTTAACAACCAAACTTGATACTCACCAACCATGAAATTTGTGTGGTTGCTGTATATTTCACTGCAAGTAGAAGTCATCTCTCCTGCGAGCCTTTTTCTGTTTCACCTCTGGCTTGGATGGGGGATTCAAAGGTCCAACTTCACACTTTATTAGGTTAGCAGCCGTTAGTAAGTTTTCTTTGCCACTCTTCAACAAGATCTAATTGAAGAAACAACCCCTTCCAGGACTGACACACACTTAGATCTATCTCATGATCTTCTCGAGGCAAAGCCTTCCCTAATGAACAATAAACAGAGCGACTCCACGGGCTCTGCCTTCTGGGGAATCCCTGGATCTGCAGGGGCAGGGGACGACTCAAAGGCAGTAAGAGGGAAGAAAAAAAAAAAAAAAAAAAGCGGAAGCAGCTCTGTAATTAAACTATTTGTGTAGTTGCTGCATGTCTTCCAGAAACATCTAACCGAGTTATGATGCTAATTTTCTTTAATGGAAACCCCACGAAGGCAGAAGCAGCGAGGCAAATTACGGCCAAGGGAGAAGCTCTGCTTTCAGGGATCAGTGAGCATCACTTTTACTCTTTTTACCTCCAGAATTTCTGGCTGCCAGTGGTTGTTCCTTTGAAACAGCTTGCCCCCCGCTCTCCTTTCAGCGTTTTAATTCCTCATCCTTGCCTGCCTCCTGTTCTCCTGAGTGATGTCGATGTGTTCAGTCTGCTGTGTAGCATCACCGAGCTTTTCATGCCATCCAGACTGGAGGTGAAAGTTCACTAGACATTTATCTGAGCTCCACCGACACGTCTATTTTTCAAGCAGATTACGGCGTTCCCTTTTGGAAGGAGAACCTGAAAGCTTCCTTTGAATTATCCAAATCCCTAAATTGTCAGCGTAAATCTCTGTGACAACATAAGATCGCCCTTATGAGCTGTGCTTTTTAACGTTTAGGCAAGAGAAGCTTCTAAGATGTCACAAGAGGAAACACGTTTTAATGCACAGTCCTGCAGTCAGTCTGCGGAGTAGTTCACTCTTCAAAGTCTGATTTAAACTGCACATATCAATCCGTCACTGAAAGTTCATGACACGACAAAGATTTTAAAAGCTTTTTCATATAACTTTGCAATGTGCATTCAGTCTACATAGTACATTTAGATTTCTGAAGCTGCTCGCCATTTTCTTTACCTGTTTAGTTCTTGTGCATTTGTAGTGGAGGGGAGGACTGCTGTTGGATGAATAATACTTAAATATTGATTTTAAAAAAGTATTTTAAGACATTTTTCCCACGTTAGAAGTGAAATAATCTGCCAGTGGAACTGCTACTTTTCATCAATATTAAAGAGCTATTTACTTAAAACAAGCTCAATCTAAAGCTTGCTAAAAGGTTACTTGTATGCTAGTTTTGTCTCATTTCATGTGTACTAAGATATTTGCACTGGAAACGAAGCCAAAATTAATTGTTAAGATTTTGAATTGACTTTTCGACGTCAGCTGGAGCTACAATAACCATTCAAGATACAATGTGATTAAGTGTTTTTATTAGGTCATTGCTGCAATATTTTTGTAGCCCTTGGTTAAATTTCTTAGTAGCTCAGTATAATCGGTGAGTTTGAGACTTTCAAATTTTATTTATCTGTGAAAACTGATGATCAAATTGTGTGTCTTGAGTATAAGATGTGCAGTAAAAGTGCAAACCTTCCAACTAAGTTATAACGCAAAGCAGTTACAGCGTCTCCATTGTATTCAGTGAAGAAGGTTTTAAACTGTTGGTTCCATTCATATTTTTTCCAATGACTAGAGTTAGATACAGAAATTAATAAACAAAAGCAGATGAATCTCTGCTCTCATATTCATCTCAGCAGACGGCAGGAATGTGACATGTTTGACCATCTGTCCACGCAGACATCGTACGCCTGCTCTCTTTGAAGCATGTCGTCTGTATAAAACTTCGTTAGCAAAGATTGATAAGGCTGATTATTACAGAATCATATAATCTATTCATATTTCCTTGTTCCTCTAAATCATAACTGCTTGCTCGAGTCAAAAGATTCACACATTCATCATTTGAAGTCAGAAGGAAACCTAACAAAATGTTTTCTTTAAATACTAAAAATGGCAGACAACAAAGCACAGCTATGCAATGTTTGTTTTTGTTTTGATAGCTGACAGAAGTCGAGTTCAATCTCATCAATCTGATTGTGAATATAAAAGACATGATTTTGCCATTAGTTTCTTGGACAAAAGAACCTCTAATCTTTGAATAAACAAAGAGGATCCAAATGGAGCCGGATCACTTAATTGAAGATAAACGCTGAGTGTAAGCTTTATCTTAGCCTGCTCTATGCAGCCCGAAGCCCATATCTACTATCTGCCTTTCATCTTATGACAAGATTGGAGTTTTGTTATGTGTGTAATTGCCGAAAACAAGCCTTTAAGCAAAACCTCCTGTGGAGTTCAGCGTTAGGCCAAAAGAAACATATTCATACAAAAAATTGAGAGGGAAGAGAAATTGAATCTGCTAAAGAAGAAATCGATATCTGCATCGGGATGCTCAGCATACGCAGGAAGCTGAAAGGTAAGGGGGTGTTTGCAGCAGCTGTGGGACATGGCATGATGACTGAACAGGACAAAGGTCTTTCTGCAGTGGTGGGAAACTTCTTTAACCCTTGACTTCCCCCAGATGCTCAAAGTAAACTTCAACTTCCGAAAGCCTTATCTGGGAGTGCGGAACTGTGTGTGTATGCGTGCATGTGCGTTTGTGGATGTGTGTGTGTGTGTGTGGGTGTGGGTGTGTGTGTGTATGGTCTCCCTCCCAGTGCTCAGTTACATTCCCTCTCCCTTTAAGATAAAGACATTTATTAAAAATATTCTCAAGCTTTGTTAGTTTCGACTTAAAGCAGTGTTAAAAATAAGTATATAGAGGAAATGATACGCAAGAGTGTTTTAAAAAAAAATCTCATTCCATGAGAAAGGCATGTAATCTCTGTTCTGATACATTTCTATTGACGTTACACTCCTGTGGTCCATGTTTCAGTTCCAGGAGCTTCATCAGGCTGCAGCCATAAGGCAGACTACTGTGATACGAGACGTAACATGTCATTTTAAATTAAGGTGTAAAACGAAAGGAAACGAGGTTTTGTCCCATTTATCCTGTAATTGGATGTTATCTATCAAACACTGCCTCCTGGTGGAGGAGAAACACAAGACCAAAATTCAGTTCTGGATATTTGAAAGGGACCGTCGCTGCTCTCACTGCAGGGCATTTTTGAACAAGACTGATGTAAGAGACTGACTTCCAGAGTGCTCATTATTTGGCTCAACCAGACACACTGTCTTTAACAATCTGTTATTCCCTGCAAAAGCAGATCTATGGCCTTTATAAGGTACACTTTACTAGTACTGGGTTGGACCATCTTTTGCTTTCATAATTGCCTTAATAAGATTAACAAAGTTATCATGCCTGTGAGATTTTGGTCCTAATTGACATGACAGCATCATACATTTCCTTCAGATCTGTCAGTGATAGATTCATGATGATAATCTCCTGCTCCACCTCATCCTAAAGGTGCTACCATGAACTGAGATGTGGAGACTCTGGAGTTGCACAGGAACTCAGAGTCACGTTCAAAGAACCAGTTTAAGGCGATCTGAGCTTTTTTGATATGGTGCTCATCATTCTGGAAATAGTAATCAGAAAATGGCTACTCTATGGGAAGGACGTGGTCAGGAATCTAAAATCCATTTGGCACCACAAACCATGCCACAGCCAAAGATAGTTAAGGACCATTCATCTCCCATTCTGGTGCTCGGTTTGAAGCTCACCAAGTCGCCTTTACCATATCAACGAGTATAAATGAATTGATTTTTCTACTTGCATTGGTGGACAATTGAACAAATCTACCCAATGAAGTGACCGACATTAATAAACTATGGTCAGACAACATGGGATGCCTACAGATGTCTAGTGAGGCACTTTTTTGTTGGCATGGGGGGGGATAATACACAACATTGCTTTTGTGGTTTTATTATATCCAGCGATCTAAAGTCATTGAAAAAGTAAATGTATACTTCTGTAGCCTAGTCCAATATGTCAAAATGGGTGATTATTACAGTCATATTCATTCAAATCATCCTTTTAAACCTAGATGCTGACTTCATTCTCTCTCTGCAGCAGTTCTCCCTCATAACCACCTACACAAAAATCTCTGCTTCCTCTACTTTGCCTCTAACGTCTTTCTTTCCAGGGTAATTAGCCGACAGGTCACGCTGAGTAATGGTCTGGGATCAGTCCAGAGTAATTGCACTGGGAGAGGATTGACCTCAGATATGCCTCTGCCTGAGGGTGCATGTATGGCTGAATGCATGTGTGCGTGTGTGTGTGTGTGTGTGTGTGGGAGGGCTTGTTAATGAGAGACAATGAAAATCAGACAAAAAAAAATCCAAAGATAACGAAAGTGTGTTTGCATACTCTTTTTTGACTTGCGGACAAGCAGAGACAAATCACCCTCTGCGGATCCCTCCCCCTCGGTCTCAGAAGGTCAGTCCAAATTAAAGACAAATGATTTCACTTGCTCCTTTGACCAGAGCAGTTACACCTTAATTGTAAGACAAATGTAGCTGAAGACAGTGTGTTTATTTGGACAGTTTGAAGCCATTTTCCAGCTCTAATTAAAGCATCTGCTGGTCTGACGTGACGGTATCTCTTTTGTTCTTGATCAGAACAACAGGAAGGCGTGACACAATAGCACTACCACTCTGTGAATACACATCTTCCCAAAAAATAGCCTTGGCTTCAGTCTTGTTATTTTTACCCTTGGGCCACTGCTATAAAAAGTGGTTGTTTCCCTAGAGTCATGACTAAAGACGAAACTCAATGAGGTATCTGGATGTGATCCCAACGATAACCCACCAGTCCTCAGATAAGGATGTAGTTTATGGTCGAATGCTGGCCCTGCTGACCTCACTCACCGCTCTCTAGTAGCTGTAAAAATGGAGGAAGTTCATCTTTAGTGTTAGCATGAAAGCAACTCTCTGTTCCTAAGTCTCGGTCAGTCAGTCTCAACACAGACTTGAGTGTAATTACCTTGTCTTTTGTTTGTTTGTTTGTTTGTTTGTTTGTTTGTGGATTCCTGAACCTACAAATTCAAGGCTTCATGAAGGATGATAGCTGGAAAAAGTCAAAACAAAGTGTCCTTAATGGAATAGTATCTATGTCAAACTACTACTACCACTACTACAACTCTGTTCCATGTTTGCTGACAGCATGCTTTCTTATAAAGAGATCTGCTTGTTTTAATGCAGATTATCTTTCTCTACTTCTGATAACATTCGTCGATTTCTGCAACATCGTTACAATTTCTGTCGAGTATCAGCTCTGTTTTGATAGAATAGACACAGCTGACCTTCATTATCTGTAGTCAGGATATTGGCAGTCGCTGAGTTGCATAGCGTGGATGGGGCTTGTTCCTACGCATCCCTAAGATGCTCCATCCAACTGCAATTTGGGGAATTTGTTGGACAGATCAACATCTTAGGGCCTAAGGTGTTGACCTGGTGTTGAGACTAAGGCTTAGGCTCTCCATCAGGTTGCTTGAGCTGATCCTGAGCAGGCGATGAGTCTCATTGGTCTAACTTTTTGCGTGGGACACAAATCATATCTGGACTAATAATAATATTAATAATACTTTACAGTTACTTCACTAGATGCAGTCAAGGTAATTACAATTGGATCTTGTTTGACAAGACACACTGCACTTTGACAAGACGTGTGATTATTTTAATACTTGTGAGTTTATATGGAATGGGGTCTCATCATTAGCCGCGCTATAAAAATAGATCCTTCTGGATGTCAGCAATGGATGCAAGGATTACTGGAACGACTATTCCTCCCCGCCGTGGTGAACAGGAACAAGCAGGTACAGAACACAGATGGAGGGATTTCTTGCCATTGCTTTAAAACGTGTCTCTACGATTCTTCTAAGTAAATATCCCTTCCCATTTTGAGGTGGGACTTTTCTAAGGCTTCGACTCGCGTCAGCTCTGCGTTCTGCTCAGAAATTACTATAATTCTTGCCTCACTCTTGTTAAGTACCACAACCCATTAGAAGAGAGATTTTGGTCTCATTCCCTAGAAGATAAATAACTACATCTCACTTTCTGTAACTGAAGTTGAGGATGTGGTTTCAGAAGATGATCAATTGCTTTTTGGTGGAAAGAAATCAGACTAAATTCTTGAACCTAAATGACCTATTTGCCCAGCAGTAAGCAGCCATCAGTAACAGTTCATGCAAAATGGTTGCCTACCCATAACATTTATAAGGATCACCTTTTGTATAAACATACTGATGTCTTGCTTTGCAATGTTCCAAACAGTGCAGAGCACCAGGACCTGGGAAGCTGATGGACTAATATCATAATATCACAAGACACAAGAGAGAGGAAATACCCTGCAGTGAGGTCACTGTGACAGCTGACGCCGTTTCTTTAGTTTAATTTGACCATTTCTTTAATGTTTCTTCTATTTGGTAGTTTCATTTTTATGTTTATTTAATTTAAAGATTTGGTATTGTATTCACTAGTATTTGTTTAAGTTCCTGTATGTTTAATTACCCCTCATGTGTCAGCAGTGGTCTGATCAGTCACTATTTAAGTTCCCCTCATGTCTTGTTTGTTAGGTCAGTTTTGTGCTTGAGTTCTTTGTGTTACCACCTGAGTTGTAGTTTGTTATGTTGACCTCAGTTTTGGGCCCAGTTCTTCATTGTTTAATTACTTTTGAACTTTTTTGTAATAAATTAAGATTATTTTTGGATTGCATTCAGCGTCTCTCTGGCTGGTCTATGCAAGAACCCTCACAGTCGCACTGCGGGGGAAACAATCCCAGTTGAGAGAACAAGGAAGGAAGCAGAGTGGACTCTGTGTGCACTTGCTTGTGATGTCATTTCGCCGTGGAAAAACCGAATGGGCAGGAAGGTAGCTTATGGAGCAGCCAAGAAATCACAATTGATGTTCACATAAAAAAATAACAAGATTAACCCAACACATTAATTGTATGACGAAAAAGTTGTGGAGGGATAGATTTCTCACGATCCTCTGCAAAACTATACCACCTTTACTGAAGCACCACCTAAAAGTCACCTTATAAGTAAATAGAGTCAGTATAAATCGAGCTGATCCGTGAAGGTCCTGGAGGTTTGTTAGAGATCTTTAGTGAACAAAGAGCATCAAGACAACAGCAGACAGGTCAGCACTAAAGCTCCAGTTCTCACCTGTCCGCTGTTGTCCAGACATATGATGTCAAAGAAAAACCCAAGCTTTGGACATCTCTCAAAACCCAACAAGACACAGCAGTCTAAGTTCAGAGTCGAAGCACTGAGATCATTAATAAGAGAAGCCGCCAAGTGACACATGGTAACTCTGGAGGAGCTGCAGAGATCCACAGCTCAAGAGTGAAATTCTGAGGGAAGTGCTGAACTTCAAAAACTGCTGCCTTTATTAAGAGAGAAAGGCGAAAAGAAGCAATAAGAGGTCTGCTCGTTTTACCACAAGCCGTACAGGAAATGACAAGTGTGGGAAACATTGAAACCACAACAGTTTGTTTTGTTGTTTCTTTTTGGTCAGTGTTCAGGCCGCTGTCTTTGACTGCAAAAACTAATTCGCATCATCCCCAAGTGAAACATGGTGATGGTTGCATCATCAAACAGGTTAAATGTCGCAGAAGACTCAAGATTCTGCACAATAAGCCAACAGCCAGCTACAAAGCAACGGTTCAGATGAAACTGAACATAAACATTTCAGTCACAAGCTGAAAGCTAAAATATACATAACCTAAGGTTACTACCATGACTGCAATGAAAGGGGATTCTTCAAAATGGATGAATACAATTACATGCCACACTTTCCATTATATCTTTTTAAAATTGAAAAGGAAGGTAATTGTTTCATGCCTGAAAAATGCTTGGGTTAGAGTTTTTAGCCATTGGGACTCCCAGTCAGGTCACTACTCATTTCGACTCCTGACTGGGCCCCTCCCTGTGGATCAGTAAGTAGCTAGCTCCCTACATAATCTCTAAGAGTGCCGTGTCAAACTCTCAGCAAAGACACAGATAAGAGATTTATAGTTGCTTGCAAAAGACAACAAACAGGCAGAACACAACATGACATCCTGCAGCACCGGCGAACACGGACAGATTCAGACATTGGCGCATTGTTCACAGTCTGAAGACAAAACATCTAAAGCTAAATGATAAAGTGGGCTATTTCATCTGGAAACACGTAATACTGTGACCCAGCCAAGAGTACAAAACGTTAAATGGCCTAAAATCAGAAAGAGATTATATCTAATCATAAAGTAAGTACAAAAATACCTGAGTAATGCATTTAATAGCAATGCATCTCAAAAAGACCTAGTTTTCCTCTAGTAGCTACAGCCATTTATTTCACATGTTACTTTTGGCAGTGATTAACATGATCAAACAATATTGGAATGGTCTGGTGGATATTTTTTGTATTTCATATAGTAGAAAGGACAAAGAAATAAAAAGCATAAATCAGTGTGACGATATAACAGTCATCACTCCAGATGAGCCTCTCTGGTTTACAGGACTCTTCAACAGGATGATGCTATCACTCCATACGCAGATTAAATGAAATGTGTTCCCCTGCATGACAAAGATATATAAAAAGATTTTTAAAGTGGGAGTGTTACTAAAATCTGTTTTTTTTTTTAACTCTTTTTTTGTACAATGTTATTCCCTCATCCAAAACAGGGAATAATATTCCCTGTGTTGCTTTGATTATTGCTGCATGAGTTTCCAGTGTTGAGTTTATCATACAAACTCCTATAAACTGTTTTAATTAAACAGCATAAAGGAGGAGCATTGTTGTGATAAGATACTGAAGGGGGAGTGTTTGAAAGAGTAGGAGTTTCTTAACTCCTAGTCTAACTAAAGAAGCAGGACAATTTCATGGTGTCAATTATAATAGAAATGAAATTATATAGGCAACAATTTCATTATTGGTCTGGGTTTGATTTATTTATTCATTTTTCAAATCAAATTTCAGATTGCTCAGATCTTTACCAGGACGATCAACACAAGTGTCCACATCTGTCAACTGTGTATCTTACACACTCGACCCAATAAGTCTGTGAACTTAATTAACTTTTATTACCAAAATAATTCCACAAAATATGTTTAAGTGTCACAAAACTATATATGGGTTACATAAACTTGGCTATGTGTTACTAAAACGTGGCACACATATCTGTAAGCCATGTAATTGCACTCGAAAGTATTCCACACTGGAATACATGCAGTTGTGTGGTTTTGAAAAGGAATTGTACTCTGCATGTAATTGGATCATGTTGTCATACAGAATCAAACAGAACAAATCCAACCGGGAGGGGAAAACGTCTTCGTCCTCACTTACATACATGTATAATTTCACTTCTATCATAACTCTAATTAAGAGCTCAACTGCCACGCCAAACTGGTTTTTGCCATGTGAGGTTTTCCTCACATCGCAAAAATCCCCCAAGCTTTAATATGCCATGAACAAAAGAAATGAATAACCACAGATACAGACAGTCAGTCTGCCTTCTCTTACTGCTGACAGATGGTTCTCCAAGGACACGGCTTCATGTATTACTGGCAGACAGGCAGACATCCGATTAATCAGACAAGCTGCTCCTGTTGTTGGCTCGTTTCTTGGTGCGATATCTAATACTGGTTCAGTCAGTTACAGTATAGTGTGAATGGATGTGCACCAACAGCTATGGACTTAAGGGGAAAGTTCAAAGAAACTCTACTCTGGAAAAAGCAATATTGTTAAACCAGCAGGATGCTTGTTCTTCCACCAAAGGAGAATGTGTGACTTGGGTTTATGTGATTAGAAGACAGTCACTTTCACTCAGTTTAAATGGTTTTCCTCTGCAGACGTCGCCACACCATAGCGGTAGGCTAGTGTCGATCTTCTAAGAGAGGTTACTGAACTAACTTATGGGACAAAAATGGAAGGAAAAGTAAAAACTGCTTTCAGATGGCATGTTCTAGTCACGATCTAAGAAATTTAAGATCATACGAGTTAAGTAGGGGATGATATTGATTGTAGGGCAGGACTAGTTGTAAAGGTTTTCAAGAACAATTCATTGAAAAGGTACTCGTGCCCTCAAAGGTTTTCTTAATTTTTCAGTGTGACATACCAGCAGAAAGTAGAGGACAACAGCATGTAGTCGCATTTACACTCATACAGGTCCAAGTATGGGTCTTCTGCATTAGTGCTTCGTTTAAACAATGGTGTTTCTGTCACAGATACATAATTGACCGGATGTAAATACTGACAATGATGTTTTTCCAAAAGCTTCTAGGTTTAGGACATACTTCAAATGTTTAAAATGTTTCTAAGTTTCTTTTCATTTGAACTTACTCTTGGCTTCTGCTTACTTAGAAAGAAAATTTTGCTAAAAAAAAAGAACAGTTTTACAGTCATCTGCAAAGCAATTAAAGAAAATGACTTCTTGTTAACACAGAAATCCTGCTTGGAGTTGCATTTGGTAAGACAGAATTGGACAGTAAAAGAGAATATAACTAAAGCAAGCATGTGTTGCACTGAGACACAACTACGCAGACTTACTGTCAGGGTTAGGAGACTTGCGTCCAGCGTGGTTGGGAGAGGAGCAGCGGAAGGTGGTGACGATGGTGTTGTGGTGCGGGTTGGGGTGGTGAGGGTGATGCACAGCTGGATGGTGGCCATTGTTCTCTGGGGGAGCTTTCGTGATGTTGATTTCAGGTTTACGCACATCACCAAGACTCAGCGACTCAAACTTGCGAGCATGGTTCTGCTCCGGAGCTCGGATGATACCGTTGTTGTTGTTGTTGCCCTCGCTGCGGCGGATCACCGGGGAATCGGTGAGGGTCTTGGCAAATGTGACCTCCCTCCTGTGGCCCATCTCTGGGGTCCTGGAGTGTCCCAAGACTTCGGGGCGCTTCAGCGCGCTGTTGCTCAGAAAGCGCGAGGAGGCAGGGCTGGTGATGTTGTCCACCTGCTTGCTGGGGGAGGAGATGTCAATGGAGAGCTCAGAACGGCGTGAAACGGGTTCAGGGGTCCTGGAGCCACCGCCGCCCATGATGGACCGCGGTTGGGAGTAGTTGAGGTTGTTGTTGTTGGTTGCGGGGGCGGCACTGCCAAGGTCACGGTAGTAGATACTGGTGGGAGACATGGCGTTACGGAGAGGGGAATTGGTGGCTCGGCGAGAGCCGGGCGAAGAATGGGACGGAGTGTCAACATCCTCAACCTCGAAGGATCTCTTCAGGGCTGCATGGGGAGGACAAAGAAAAAACTGTATAGCAATCGGGATGTGTTTTCCTTTTTTTTTAACATGATCAAATATGCCTGTGACACCTTGTTCAGCATTCAACTCTCCAGCTCTCAGTCACTGGATTGAACTCACTTTTATTTTGTGTGTACAGTGTCTTAAGATGCCATTTGTTTTTAACTGACACTATATAAATAAACTGAACTGAACTTAAATTGGAACTGAACTATTTTTTATCATTTCATTTTCCCTTTTTAAGTGAAATTCCTGTTCCTGTTCCTTCCTTAGTGGCATTTTACAGTGTAGTCAGACAGTCATTATTAAGCTGTCTGTTAAGTTATAATCAGTAACTCTTCCTTTAGCTGCATTTGACAGACACGGTATGATAGCAGTGAGTTTAAAAGTAAATAAAGAGCTGGGAGGCTATCAGCCTGGAAGGAATTCAAGGCTAGCCAGGTGTGACTGTCAAAGAAAGCATACCCTGAAATTAGAGCACAAGATGTTCATATACGTTTTTTTGTTGTTTTTTTAAAGCTAAAATGTCACCATGAAATCTACAGCAGAGACTTGTTACTGTGAATATGAAGGCTCACACCTCTACAATTAGACAGAGACAGACACTTCTTTGGGTGATGTGGAAGGAAGAAACATTTGCTCCCTTAAAAAAAATGCAATTCTAGACTAAAGAGTCACAAAGAGAACATAAACAAAGACCAGGGCTTCTGCGGTTTTTTGCACATATGAGTCCAACATGGAGAACAGAGGACATGTTTTGCTTAAATCAAATATAGCTTTCCAGGAAAATAATCTCATAGCAAATGTAAAGCATGGCGGTGAGGATGCCATGGTTTGGGGATGCTTTGCTGCAGCAGGACCAACGTAGAATCTACCATAATTTTTATTGTTCATCAGAGGGGGGGTTCTAGGAAAATGTAGGACAATCTCAAGAATTGGAATGTGCAAAATGACATTGATGCAAAATTTCTAATGTTATCCTCCAAAGAGTGGATGAAAATTATGAAATAGAAACCCTGGGCTTAGTCAAGACCTTGGTGCATTTCCTTTGAGAAGCTGGGGTGACTTGAAATAGACTGCACATACAAAAAAAAGAGAAAAAGAACAATACCAGGAACTAAATAAAATATATATATTAGGCATCAAAATTTTAACATTTCTTCATCAAGAACTGAGTGGCTTCCCATTTTTTTCCACTTGATACCATTTTTCCCATTAGATTTTAGTCAAAATGTCAAAGAATTAATACTTGAGATTTGAAGCTGGAAAGAAACAATGAGCAGAAATAATTAAATCATGCTCTGATTTCATTTCACCCATAAACACATCCAGGCTTTCGTTACATTTTACAGTTTATTCTATGCATTGTTGTGACATGACTTGGTTGCTACATGTGTGGCGCAATATAATATTTACTTCCGCACTTTTACATGGAACAGCTTAAAGTGTTTCCCTCCATGTTGTAATGGAGACCGTCATCCAAATGTCATCCACCTCCAGTCGTAGGAACAAAGAATTTCTATGATTCCCTGTTTCTACTTTTATGCATCTTCCCTGCTCTTGGTTTATGCCAGGAAATAGCTGCACTGTCCAAGACGCAAACACAGAGGGATGGAATTACCCCCTGGGAAGATTTCATCGGGCTGAAAGTCAGCTTGAATCTGACTTCCATTGAAAAGCAGAGGAGCGCAGCCAGTGGCCAAGAGCTGGCATCGTAATTATACACAAGTTAGACCACTCACACACACACACGCACGCACACACACACACACACACACACCCTAAGAAAGTTTCCTTCAGTTCAAAACACAGTGCTGATTATTTGATCTGTTTCTGGCCTGCGGTGCGCCTGCAACACATGTGCTCATGTTTACTTGTAGAGTTGCGTTCAAAATCCTTGTGAAAACTATGTATGTATAACGAGAACATGTTTATTTTTAAACATTTCTACACCCGCAGGGGAGGGAGGTTTTCCCCAGCCTCTCAGTTTTAAACCAAAATGTCTTTATTGGTTAAGAACTAGACACAATAACATTTCAGCTGTCTCCCCGCAAATTAATAGAGGAAACTAATCTGATTTTCAGATATGAGAGACAGTTTTTCCTTTAGTTTGTTTTTTTTATTTTATTAATTTACAGTCTACTGCAAGCAATAAAATAATCTAGCTCTCTTTAAACCAGAATGCAAACAGCTGCATGAAAAGCAGTCAACAAAAAAAACAAACACAAATAGTAACAAGTATATATATATATTTTTTTTTACAAATATAACTTTATTACATGCACTAATTTGAAAATATATTAAAGAGAGAGGAGGTTGACCCTGTTGTCTCAGTTAACTCTAAATTGTTGCAGGTTTGGATCTCAGCAGGAGACTCTGCATGGAGTTTATATGCACTTGTTAAGTCTCTGTGGGTTTTCTCAGAGTTCTCCAATTACCTCCCGTGCTCCAAAAACTGATCTGCTGACTTTAAATTTCCCTTAGTTGTGAGGATGTGGATACATTTTTTCATTTGTAAAGCAAAGGTTTACCCCACGTTTTGCCCACTGAACACATGAACAATGTCCTGGTCTCAGGATCGATCAATAATCAAGTGAGATAAGAAAGGCAAAAGAGCAAATCTAATTGCTTTTATTCAGTTACACTAATTAATAGTTTTGGAAAAAAATAAATAAGAATAGTTCCAGAGGAGTGAGAGATTCCTTTAAAACAACAAAAACAAAAATCTAAATTGAAAGCAGGAAAAAGCTATAAAAAGAGACCAGTTGAAAATAAAACAAAAATATTTTCTGCCAGTGTGAAATTTAGGATTAGAAATTTGAAGATGAACAAGCCCAAAAGGACTTTTAATGCAAGTCCTTGAAAATAAGAAACACACTTTCACAAAGACTAATATTTCTGTTTCATCCTGTGTTTGAAGCTCAAAAGATTGAAATGAAGTAAAGAGCAGAGAAGAAATGAGCAGTTAAATTTTTTAATTTCTTCTAGAAAGCAAGTCATTTTGCATCCAGATTTTACGATAAACCCTATTGTGTTTCTATCTCTAATAGCCATTATAGCCATTTTTAACTGCAGGACTGTTTATGTATAAAGAATGAGATTAATATCTGCTCCGTTTGAGTTAAGCAAAATCTAAATCATTTTAATCATTTTCTGTTTTGAATGAGTTTAGACTGTATGTGACTTGCTTTCTTTGTTTGATTATACTTTTGTTCTTTGGTTTCTGTAATTTATACTCATGTTTGAAATAAACTGGAATTGAAAAAGAAGAATGTTTCTGATTAAGGAATGCCACAAAAAGAGACTTTCACCATATTAAGCATGCAGCAGCTGCTAATACTCACGCAGCAGCGGCTAATACTCACGCAGAGCTGCCATTGAACTGAATGCCAAGCAGGTTTTGAAGTCTATTTTTTTAAAACATGTCTTCATTTCACTGCTTTTGCACTCTTACTTTTTTGAAAAGGTCACAACATGAAATGAGAAAGTGAAACATGTCCTTTTACACAGTGGTTTTACTGGCATTGCAGGTAAAACCACTAAAGCATTACTTGTAGGGCGCTGAGTGGCTCAGTTGTTACTGCACTGTGTTCAACCCTCAACCTGGTTGTTCTGGGTTCAATTCCTGGTCTCCTCCCCATCTCTCTGCACCATATTTCCTATAAATTGAGTGTTCAATGAAGGCCGCAAGTTCCAGGAACATATTTTAGAAAAAAAAGAAGTCATTCATGAATGCAGCAACACTCATTTTGTCACGCTTTAGTTTTTTTATTAAATTGAGGGGAATCTGTTCCTTGTCCAAGAACTTTATAATCCTACCATTTCATTTTTATGAAAATGTTGCCAGTTAAGCCTAATAATAAATGTGCAGCTTGTATTTAAGCCCACTCTGCCACTGGACTGTGTCCGTCTAACTCGTTGCTTTCCATTTTGTTACATGATTGCTATGGGGGAATCCAAGGTTGTGGCTACGTTTAGCTCTCACCAGACAATAAGCTTTTCTGCCAAACTTGGTCAGAAAATTATATAAGATGGCTAAGACACTGTAACACATGCATTAGGCAAAACTTGTGCAATCTGTGGCCAGACTGAGGTTAGCAAAAACATGCTTTTCCTTAGTTGACCAAAAATTAAATATATAAACTGGGACTATGTCCTGTTAGAATAATGCAGCATTTCTAATGTAAATATCTAAAGCGATGGCAGAGCAATGTTTGAAAAGTAAATAAAAATAATAATAATATTCATACTAATACATACAAATTGTATTAAAAATGTTTAATATCTCATTGATTTTAAATAAAACATGGAAACAATAATTATTCCTACTGCTGTTAAAGGACATTGCACATTGGATATAATGTATAACATATTAAAGTTATGATAAAGTTATATTTTCCATTTTAATATTTTTATACTAATATCATCAACCTTCAGTGGAAATGAAAATCTGTCTCTACAGCTAAATCTTACATGACAGAAATAAACAAATTTAATGTGTATTGTTCCTTTTTTAAAATAAATGATGATATAGACTTTTAGACATTTCAAATAAACACCTATTAAATTTTGTAATTTATCAGCAAAAACACAACATTATAATGTTTCATAATGTAAAACAGAGTATAATTTAACTAATATTATACAGTTTCTAGCCTGAGGTTAGCCGCTTGACAGCCAGCAAGTTCCTGTCATTTCATAAACAATACCATATCATAACAACTATACAAATAGTTTGTCTCTGCATTGTTGAGACATCAAGATTTTAGTCTGGACCGCGTGAGTCAAGTGCTGAGTATGCATTTAAAACAGGAAGCGATTAGGAAACCAGTGATTTTTACAAGAAAATTACAAAATAGGGAAGAAAAGCAACGAAGGTCTAAGTGAGAATAAAACCCACAGCTATATCATTAGCTGGAGAAAACATGGGGTCAAACCACTAATAAACCATGTGAACAACTTACACTATGTGACAGCGCTATTAAACAATTTAACAAAATAACCCTCAGAAAGCCAATTCAGTAGATTATTTAATAAAGAATGTGCATAACAAGCAGCCAATTCAATTTTCTTAAATGGCCGGGTATACTTCACTGCCTAAATCCTTGAGAAAATTTGGTTTTGTAGCCACATGCAATAAGTCAACTGATTAGGACAGTAACTCTGTGTCAGACACCGGTTATATAAAACCGTTTCATGCATAGTGGGGCTTTAGACGCTGTCAGTCCTCACAGAGTAGAAAAATCTGTGGTCACGCACAGAAAAACACAACCGACCCTCGCCACTGACAGGACAAGGCCAAACAGTAAGCGATGAAGTTTCAAGCTATGGTATTTTTCTGGGTATGAAAAGCCTTAATGGTGCACTGTCAAAAACACCTCCCTCCACTGACGGTGATGGGTGTGAGTGCTGCCCAGGAGCAGCGCAGTAAACCTCACTCTGTCAGGTGTACTGCATGATTCCCCACAGCTCTGGGCAATATGGAAGAGTAATAGACATGGGTGTTTAGTGAAGTAAAAAAAAACAACAACACACAAACAAGAAGCTTGATCAGAATATGCCCAACATCTGAGGAACCTGACAACTAAAAGAAAAACACACATGCTCTCATGCTAACTTATTCAGGCAGATGTGTTTATTTACTGGGTTGCAGCTTTTCATGCAGCAGCAGCTGGTAGGAGGTTCTTAAAGAGACAGGCGGTGATGATATTTTTGGTATCAGAAGAACTGAAATGAACATACATGCTATAAAATGAGACAATGTGCCTTTAAAGTACATTATACCATCCCCCCTTTAAGTTTCAGGAAATCTTCAGTCTCTCATTAACATCCAGACATCAGATAAACTTCATTAGTTCCCCTAGATGAAACATTTTCCCAACTACTTTTCTGCAACATCATCATCTTATATGGTGAATATATATTGTAATCTAATTAGGGTTACACCGATTTATCGGTGCCGATTTCCTTAATTTGGGGAGATTGATGATCGACCGATTTTTACATGGGAAGCTGATCAGCCTCTGCAAAAGTCTAAAAGTCAACCACTGCGCTTTTCTTTCCTCCCGTGAGAGAGGTTTGACTGACAAACCGGCTGACCAGGTCATGTCTGCACATTTACAATATTCACCCCACTATTACCAATTCAGCAACTTTCTTGATATATTAAGTAACATTTCAGTCCAACAAATGGTATCGCCTAAAATCGGAATCTGTAAGTTAGGCTTTGTAAAAGATTGGTAATCGGCGATCGGCCAGAAATCTGCAATCAGTGCACCCCTAAATCTAATCATAAAATGTATCATGTTATTCTAAAAATAATTTTTGTGTTTGTATATTATTGTGTTATTGCTATTGTAAGAGGGTGAACTTTTTTGTTATAGTTTGATAAATATGTGTATTCTAGAAACACGATGAATATATAATTAGAGTTCATTTACACATTATAATGTGATAAAGCTGTTTTTCTTTTGCCTGAGTAGCATCTCTGCTCATATCACTTGGAAAAAGTGGAAGTGATAGAGCATCACACATTTGCAACAGGAAGAATGCAGAGAACCAGACAGAGTAAAAGGACAAAGAGCTACAGCAGGTTACCTCGAGTTAGTAAATTATTACTGCATACAGTGTTTTATCTGAACTAAACAAATCAGATCCTAAGTCACGTTATCAAACACTGAATGTAACAGACACTGCTTAGCTTCAACTAAATGGAAATTAGGTTACCTTCTAAAAAATATCCAAAATTGAGAACACTTAAAACGATCAGTTTCTCTGATTTTGCTTATTATAGGCAAATGTTTGAGTAAAATGAACATTGTGACAACATGCCTCTGGAAGTCCAAGCAAAAATTTTATTTTTATTTACAGAAAATGAAAAATGGTTAAAGTAATGAAAAAGATGCAGTGCTTTCTGTCCTCAACTAACGTAAAGAAAACAAGTTCATATTAATTTAGAAACAACAATACTAACGTTTTAAAGGAGCACATAGGTTGGTCCATTGCTGAAAAATGTACACGTATTACTTCTCTGTCAATTCATGTCGACGCTCCGCTTCGTCATGTCATATTTTGTTTTGTGTCAATACGTGTAGGAGTTGAAGAGGCACAAATACTTTTGCAAGGCACTGAACCAGAGCTCTTCTCATCGTTGAGCCCTAACCAGCTTTGTGAGTATGGTCGGCGTCACCAGGCCGTGACGTCAAACGCAGCAGGCCGGGCAGCAGCTGGAGGTACTGACAGCAGCAGAAACAGGAAAGGAAGGCTGAGAGAAGGAAGGATGACAGAATACAAGAGGAAAATAGGACAAAGGGAACAGATGCACCAGACAAACAAAGCAGGGAAAAGAGTGGGACAAATGTCTTATGTGCTACATGCAGGTGTTTTAACGCGCTGAAGTGAAGGCAATGCTGTGTCTGTTTCTGTTATTGACGTTACTCTCTAGGATAATCAACAACAGATGACAGGCTGATTTGGCTAGCGTTTACCCACCGCCCTATTTTTGACAGGCTAACAACCACTCTTGTAAAAACACAAGTAAGCCACCATACAGACTTGAACCCAGCGAGTTCAAGTCTGTATGGTGGAAAGACTGTGGACAGTATCTGACAGATGCTGGCGCTCACTATAAAACGGCCAGGATAAACACTGGGACTGAGAAAAATAGAGACAATAAATGACAAACCTTCAAAATCCGAAATAATTCCCTCCAAGTGCGGGTTTACTCCAGCATCAGACATGTTTGGGTTTTTTTTTCCTGGCTTAAACTTTCACAAAAATCGTTTTTTCCCCTTGAAGTGGTTCCCTCTTGATTCTGTAGAAACTCAAAAATAGACCCGATACAAAACACGACTTAGCCCACAGCTCTCAGTGAAGGGAGCAGCGATCCCACTAAGTTTGCTCTGTTGCTGCACACGAGCGTCAGAGTGAGGGGAAAAGGCGAGCCTCCTCCCTTGTCCTCCTCCCTGTAGCAACACACACACACACACACACACAAGCACACACTCCCCTCCTCTAGTGTCCCATGTATGAGTGTGTTCCCTGCCCCCCCGTGCACACACAGGCGTTCATGCAGACAGACGCCCTGATAACCTGAGACTCTTTTCAACTTAACAGGCTTTCAGTTCTGATTTCTTTGTCAAGCTTTCAGACAGTGAAAGAGCAACTGAAATGAATTATGATCAGAAAAGATACCAGGCTACATGTGTTGATTTTCAGCCGACCGTCGTAGAGAATCGAGCTAAACTGATGGAGGAAGAGAATAACTTCCGTCGAACAGTCAGAGGTGCATTTCCCTTTTCAGCAGCTGCACAAGTCGAATAAAAACAAAGGGGCAGTAAAGACTGCAAGCAAAGCAATCAGAATCAACTCAAAGAAGCAAAGCATCGTGGGAAATTTTTTGTTATTAAACCCTGTGGACCCCGAAGCATTTTCACCTATGACCGATATTTTACCTGCAGCGTGCAAATC
Source organism: Poecilia formosa (assembly GCF_000485575.1). Taxonomy (NCBI): domain Eukaryota; kingdom Metazoa; phylum Chordata; class Actinopteri; order Cyprinodontiformes; family Poeciliidae; genus Poecilia; species Poecilia formosa. The sequence continues at coordinate 26,360 of NW_006799982.1, read as the reverse complement.
AGATAGAGAGTGCAAGGAAGGTCAGATAGAGGGAAGAGTTCATCATCACACGTTTGAGTCAGAAAATAACCATGATAAAACCAATAACCATGATGTCCTCTTCTTCACCAAACGCCTTCATGTGTTTTTTTTTTTGTTACCAAACCTGAAACCTACAGTCTTCTCACATCTCAGAAGAAGTGTGAACAAACATAACACTGATATAAACACTAATAGTCTTACTATTCCTACAAATTAGCCACACTGAGCAATGCTCCACTCTCTGCAATCTAGCATCTCTGGTGCTGGATTGCTTGTAATCTTGTTGAATGATGAAAACAGCAAAACAAATAAATAAACTGGCTGTGGCATTTTGCTTTTAGAGAGTGAACTGCACTCATCAGGTACTTGATTAGGTAAACCTGGCTAAATATTTGTTGATATAAGCAGTGGCTCAGTCAATCACATGACAGCAGCTCAAAGCATTTAGGTGGAAGTGACGAAGGCGACTTGATGACGATGAAACCGAACATCCCTAAAAAGAAAGAACGGTGCCAGACGGGTCAGTCTGAGTATTTCAGGAACTGCTGACAGTGTCTCATGAAGTCAATCTGTGGACAGGTTAATGGATTCTTCCATTAACCTGTCCTCTGTGATTCAATTTAAAAAATAAATAAATGGGGAGGGGGGAGATTCTGAGTTTGTCGTGGACATCAGACGATGTAACCCAAAACTGCAGCACGTTTTCGGCAGAGATGAAAAGAAGCTTGTGCTTGATGTGCCGCCATGGTTTCATGGCTCTTCCTTGAAACTGTTCCTGCAGGTTCAGTGATAGATTCTTGAAGTCAAAAATGAAAGACTGTTAAAACTGTGATGATAGAATAATTAGAGTTAGGAGATATTAAAAGTTCTCAACAAATCCCGATTTAACACATTGCTATGTTCTTTATCCACACATCTTATGAAGTAGGGATACAATCAATGAATAGCTTTCCTGTTTGCCATCAGAAGATTTGTGAAGAAAACATATTGATGCGGCGTTACATTTCAATGGTAAAAGTCTTCGAAAAGTGTTTGAAATAAGCCTAAGCCGTGTGTGTGTGTGGGGGTGTGTGTGTGTGTGTGTGTGCGCGTGTGTGTGTGTGTGTGTGTGCACCAAAAGGGAACTGATATTTTCCTTTCTATACACAACAGACATTTGTAACACAATGGATGTCATGACCCAGAACACATCCAGTTTTTCAGTGTCAAAGGCGTCAGCTAAAAGGCCCTAAACAGGGTCTGGAAAATTCACTGAGAATCCCACCTGAATGAAAAGCTGCGTTCTTAGGGGCATAAACAGAATAGTAAGCACCTCGGAGGCCCCTGACCCCAACACCTCAGAGGTCACTGAGAATGCAGAATAATGCTGTGTGTTTCTGAGCCAGTCTGCTCCCCTAATGCAGCTTCTCTGAAGGTGTGTCTGGACAAAGAACAGCGCGTGGCACACGGAGCATGCGGGTTCATTAAACCCAGCAAAAATGACTTCACCGAGGCAAATTCTTGACCCCTGGCAGACGCTGACGAAGTGTAGATGAATTTAAACACAGGAGAGCTACCAAAACACTTTGTAAAGTGTAAACAATTTTGGAAACAATGACACCACAGGAGGCAGCTTCAGTTGCTCATTGACTGATCTGCCTCCCTGTGGGATTTAACAAAGCAATTTGCACCCATACATAGCCGAGTATCGGACCGAACCTGGGATGTTAAACCAACAACCACAAAACGTCCACACTTCCCTCTGGCACGTCATGTTGTTGCGCACCATTATTTTTAATAACTTTTAACTTCTTCATTCTCTTGGCAGGTTATTGCAGCCAAGAGCTTTACTGATTGTCTATGGTCCCAGCTGCACTACAACAAAGTTATTAATTAATGGATGTCTTTCACTCTGTTTCCTCAGAAGACTAATATCATCACATTTTACAGCCAGATTACTGAAAGCTCTTGAAAGTATGTGAGCTTAGTAAATTACAATCACCCTTTCCAAAACAGACAAAAAAAAAAACACATTTCTCACAGAGAGAGCCTTAGGTTGGTTCTTTTATTCTAAAGAAAAAAAAAATTCTCTGGCTTGCAAAAATGAAAAGTAAAGTACAAAATATGGAGCTAAAATAATCTTGTCAGTATAATAATGGTTTAATGTTCCTGACCAGCAACAGCTTCAACAATATGAAACATTAGGAATAATGTAAACCCCTAAGCACAGAGCCTTTCAAGACTCTCTTTTGCTGTAAGAGCAATGCTGAAATAAAATTGTGCAAAATGGCAGTGAATCCTCTAGAAGAGGATAAAACTGAAAGACATGACGTTGTGTCATTTATTACTTTAGCTTTGGGACATCGTAAATAATCCATTTCAGACGTAAACTGCAGAGAACCATAAATCTTTGCTTGTGTGGTCTAAGTGTGCATCTCCTCCAACCAGAACACAGAGGACTCTTGTGCTCCTTATTTGTACATTTGAACATATTTTCTTATATATTTTTCATGTTTCTTCTTCTTTGAGTCTAAGTTCAGCTCTTTCTGTGTTAATTAATCTTCTCTGTCAGTTTCCTAGCTTTTCCCCAGATGCGCCACATTTCTTCTGATTAGTTCATCTTGTTCTTTTGTCACTATCCACCCTCATCTCATGTATTTAAACTCTTGATTTGTATTGTATTCGGTGCTGGATTCTTCCACTTCAGGCCTGTTTCTTATTTCACGCTCCCCGTCCTTGTTACCCAATCCAAAGACCTTTACGTATTTTACGGTTTTTGAATTACATCTTCAAAAATGAATCTTTCTAGCTGATGTCCATCCTTTTCTCCTGCCAAAGAAATAAGTCTAATGTCAGAACATCGAGTTCTTACACATACGATATTGATTTTAAAAATATATAAATTTTTAAAAGCATTTATGAAATGTATGTTGTCAGAAGGTGCAAATACAGCAAGATAGTCTGTGCCTCTTGAACCTTCAGCCAAACGAAGCAGACAGATGTTCTGATGGAGATTCATTTATCTTAAAATAGAGTTGCTACTCTCTTTTATTCAACTGGGATCGCATAAAGAGTGAAGACTCAAGAAAATATGCAGCTTTCATAAAATAAAATAAAAAGATTTTATGTGTTTCTTTGGAAATGAATTTGATTGAAATCAAATTAAACTCTGGTGTTGGATTGATGTGAATGTGGCTGATTGAATGCAACTAAATCTGAATTAGACCAGTATTATGTCAGGTGCACAGAGATGATTCGATGTTGTCATTTGATTTTAAATAAACTGATCTGAGCTCAACTGAGCCAAAACAAAAATCTGATGAACCACTAAGCACCGAAATGATCTGAGCAGTTGTTTCTGTCTGGCCAGCAGGTGTCACTGTCAAATTTCTAAGCTTTGCAAAACAAAAACTATGCAACAGATTTGTAGTTATTTTCAAATTAGAAGTTGCTTTAGTCACCCATTATATAGTGCATTGCAGGTTAGATTAATTGACCCCTCTTATTTTCATAATGTGTAATCTTTACATATATGACGGACATGCAGATTGAATCCAAATAATTTAATTTTGGTGGGTTTTTGCTGCACACTTTATACTTAAATGAACAGAACTGTTATGCCTGTGATGCCTACCATATGTTGTGCTTTGTGTTTGATTATATATGCGTATAAGAATGCACCAGAGGGGAGCGCTTTTATTTTCAAAAGGCAGTGCAACTTTCTGTAAAACATATGCTTCCATACCACAAGTCTCTGTTGTAGTGAGCTAAAACAGCCTCTGAGGCGTTTGTTCCTGTTTGTGTGTGTGTGCGCGCGCATTTACTCTGTGAGTAACTGTACTTTAATGTGAGCCTGTACACATGTGTGGTTTCTTAACTGTGACTGGAAACGGGCGTGTTTGTGTGTCTGTTCCCTTGAAATAGCCCAGTAAACAAAAAGGTCTTTGGATTCATTTAAAGGTTACTTTATTTTTTTTACCCAGAAACATTAAGAAACAAAGTGTTTTCAAAGTTTTTTTTTGTTTTTTTTTTTACCTCCAATCTACAGCAGCTCTTTCATGAAATTACTATTAAAATATTTCTGCTCAAGATTCCTATAAAAACAGGTATTGTGTAAACGCACTGGAGTATATCAGAATGAGTAACTCTCTGGGATCAATGGGAAAAAAGTAAAAAAACAGAATTTTTATTTTTATTTTTTCACTTTGTTTGCATTTTTAACGTTTCACCCATAAAATGGACTCTTTTGTTGCATTTTAGTGCTACTTTTAATAACGGCAACATATCTTATTCTGAAAAAACAGAAAACATAAGTTAGTGCTTAATGCGATTCTGACAGTTTTTAAGAGGTTCTTGCGATAATATATTGCATTCAGTCTATATTTTATTCATAATTTAAGCAAAATACAACAAAGTGGCTCAGTTTACATCCCAACATTACCTCTGTTCCCAACTAGTGGCTACCATTAAAATTTTATTTGACATATTCAACCAAGAGGTTAAGATTGAAAAGGCAGTTACATGTAACACTCAGCTAAATGTAAGTGTATCCTAAAAGATTTATTTAAACAGATATCAGTGAAATCCATTTGGACCAACAATGCTACATGACGGCTGACGTTTGACTTTGATCCAAACCATTATTTCCATTAGCATTATTACGAGCAAATACTGACTATTTAAAATTTAAAAATTAAAACCAGTTGTGACAGGAGCGTCAGTGTCCATGAAGGCTTCAACAGTTCTTTAATAAATTGTATTTTAATGTTAATTCCAATAAAAAAAAGACACATTATTTTGCTTTTGTAGCTCTTGCAGATCCAAATATTCCTTTCAGATTGCTTGTACAAGACTGCAAAACTGGTTTTGAAATGCAATCATCAATGAAGCAATAACTTCTGATAACTATTTTTCTTTTAATTTTACCTTAAAAGTAAAAAATATTACAGAATTACAGGCACTTCCATACCAAACAAGTCTAAGACCTATCCAAGGACTTTACAAGCACCTGACTGTCTTATAAAATGCTAAGAAAAACTTTGTCTCTTATTCCTTTGTTCCTTTTTATGTAAAACTGACCATAAGAGCACCTTTATGAGTTGTTTCTGCCTCCTCTGGACCAATCTTTGTTTCCAACATCACCTGTCAGTAGCTCTCCCTGGCAGGATGCCTGTAGGTGGAGCTTCCCCTGTCAGCTTCCGTCACTCGCTGCACTGGCTGTTTTACCGGTTCCCTATCAGGACTGAATAATGATCAGAGGAACAATGTGAAGAGAGATACGAGGAGGGCAGTAGGAGGAGAACTACAGGGCGTTTACTCATTGAGGATATCCTGTACACTTCATTTATGGAACATGGAGAGCTGAGTGATTTCCTTAATTTCCTCTGACTTCAGGTTCATGTGTGTTTATCAGTGTGGGTGGGGTTAGGAGGGCGAACACTTTAAGGTGTGAGGACCTGAGGCCCAGGGCGGCTACGGCGCATCAGATCTAACAGAAATGATCTCTGTGAAGTTGTATTTGGTTTTATTTTCACTTTGGGTTTTAGTCTTTCCCCCATTATGTGTTTCTGTTCAATTTACTTCCACTTTTTTCTAATCTATATTGATCTGAAAAGTCATTTTCAGTTAGCAGAACCTTAATAAGTGAAATGAGTTTTACATTTTCTTTATTTTATTATTATTATTATTATTATTTTATGTGAAGATTTTCTTTGCTTTTAATATCCCAGCATGCTGAGTGATTTTCCTCCCATCTGTCTGCAGATTTAATAAATGGTTATTTAAATCCCACCACATTCTCTTCAGGTTTCACTGCTGGCTTTGCAGAATCAGTTCCAGGCAAAGTGCTGACCCAAAAACCATCTGAGCTTCACCATAACGATCCGTAAGCCAAGAGACTGTCTCTCCAATATCTGTGCTTCAATCTTTATATCACCCTTAATGTGAATGAAAAGGCATTTGTTGCAAAAAAAATAAAATAAAATAAAATAAAATAAAATAAATCTCTGGTTGCATTTAAAAAAATATGACATGTGAAAACCCTTTAAAAATGTTACATTTTGTTACAGCACAATTAAAATCATCTGCGTAATTTATTGGGATAGACCATTGCATATTAATTGATCAAATAAAAATATTAGATGTGTTTCATATATTTTGTATTCAGATTTTTTTTTTTTTACTCTGATGCCTCCAAATATAATATAGTGCAACTAATTCCCTTCATAATTCACATAATTAGTCAATGTATGTAATTTTTAAATGTTTGGTAAAACACGGTGGAAGTATCATGCTGTGGGGAGACTTTTTATCATCAGGGATAAATAAGCTAGTCAAAGTTAAGAAGAAACAGAGGCTGGACTAATCTTGAAATCCAGTTTTTTACTCACTTTTTTGCTAAGACATTCTTATTAATTTCTTACTAAAAATATAATTTTCTGAAAATATCTTAAAAAAAAAAACACAAGCCTCGCTCACTTACAAACTTCTCTACACCAACAAAGATTAGGAGAAAACTCGAGGTTAATTCTCCTGCAAGGACAGGGTCTTCTGGCAGGAGAGGATTTTTGATTTGAGCCAACATTTTCCAATTAGAAATTGATTATATTTCCCACTGAGCCACAGCTACGCCAAACTTGATACTGAGCTGCAACCTAAGCAAACAACTGCGGCTGGAATGGTCACAAATTGCAGGGCACAAATGCCTGAAGGACGCTGGGAGATGAAAATAAGGAAAACTAAAATCCTACAAAACACGAGAGACAGAGGGAAACAGCCTGGTGGCATACAGGATGCTAACAAGTAGATCTGACTGACTGGGACATATTTATGTATGACAGTCGATTGCAGAAGATGAAGCTAGTGGTTGATTATAAACTGGGTGCAGCTGTGAGGGAAAACAAGTAACTGAAGTTGAACTAAGGAGATGGGAGAAATGGCTGTTAAACATGGGAAAACATGCAAACATCCTAAATACACTGACATAGACATATCCCCAAACCCAGACACACCAAAATCACTACATGAAGGGCTTAGATCAAAGCCTGTCCATGTGTTTTCAAATGTCCCAGTCAAAGTTCAGGCCTAAACCCCGTCGAAAATCCATGGCAGGTCTAGAAAATTGCTGGTAATAAATTATCTGTTTTTATTCTAAGTGAACTTGAGCAGAGAGTAATCAAACATTTCAGTGTCTTGGTGCAAACACCGCCTCATGCCATGTCTCCAAACAGATGTGAGCTGGTTTGGACTAACTTATTTCCTCCACTGGAATGTATTAATTTGTTTTGAAAATAATAACCAATCTAATTTTAGATCTAACACTGAATCCTGGGCTGAATCATTCCCTCACTTATGTTCAACAGACCACGCAAATACTGTAATTGCTCTCGTCAATAAGTTCCTGTTTTGTTGGCCCGACTTCAAACAACAAATATCTCTCATCTTTTTTATCTTCCGCACTGTCAATGAGCAGATTCAACAAGTCAATGTGCTGGCCACATGTGACCCCACATGTGTCAGAGCATTCGTCGTATTGAATGCATTAAATTCATCTTCAACAGATTACAAAAGGAAACTGAGACTTTGGATGGCAGAGGCACAGCCACATGCTCAATAAAGGCGTATAATAACCCATTTATACCACACGGTCTTAGTTCTTCTGTCTGGAAAACTCCAGATGAAATGGGGCTTCTTCTGCGGCTGTTGCCAAGACAACAGGCTCAAACAGAAGTCCACAGCTCAGCCCGAAAAACCAGGAAGAAACCTTGACCGAGTGTAGCTTCCGCAAATAAAAAGCAACAAGAGGCGAAACAATGCCTAACTACTGTGTTTTCTGATGGAGGAAAAAAATAAATAAATAAAGCTCCATAATTCAGTTCTCCACCTTCATCTCCTATCAGAGTGTCAGCCTACTGCATTCCTCCCCATCCCATAAACAAAAATATCTCTCTCTGTCTGCAGAATGGAAATCATGCACATGGAAATTCCATCGAACATATAGATAAGGGCCTGCGTGAGAGAGGATTACAACACTGCAACAGTGCCACCCAGTGGAAATAAAAGTGTCTGCAGAGGCTTGGGACAAAGTCACCCAGCAGTAGTCCCAGAGTTCTCACTGGCAGTCAAGTAAAAGTCAGAATGAAGCCAAGCCTCATTGTACAAACAGTCGATCTGGTTAATGCTAAATCAAATACCGAATGGGAATTCCCTAAAAGTACACATGAACACACGTGTTGTATCATTTTCTCAAACCAGAAAGGACTCCAACGGCCTCTACAAACACCAGGAACCGTTTGCCTACGGTTCGCCCTGATGCACACCATTAAGTTTCATTTAAACTCTACAGTAGCACTCAGACAGCAGGGGCAGAAAGCTGAGGAACGTCTCACCAAAGTCTGACCTCCACCCTAAACCTAAGAAAAGCAACACACGATTTGTGCTGCGAGTGACAAAAAAAATAGCAAATGCAGTTCTTCAGGTAAAGTCTGACGCTCTCTAACTCAGGAGTTTTGAGCTGGTTTAAAATCTCCACCGTATATACAAGGACACATGAGCGTCACTCCACTCCTACGTAACATAAAATAACTGAGGCTGACCAGAAGTAATCTGACAAGTGAAGTCATCGTCCCCCTCATCTTAAATGTCCAAGCTTGTGATTATGCAATAAAGATTTGATTCTGTGTATCTGTCTGTGGACTCCAGCTGTGTGTGTGTGTGTGGGGGGTCATCTGTGATTTCAAGGCTGACAATCAAAGTGCCACTTCAGCCCGGGGAGATTAGGACTTGTCATTTTGGGAAGTTAACTCTGACAGCACATCACATGAGGTTAGCTCACTGTATCTGTTCAGAAATATTCTGGGTGATTTCAAAGCTAGCCCACAGTAGCTACGGCTGCCCACTGAATCACATACAGAGAGAGAAGGAGAAACTGACACACACACACACACACACACACACACACACACGTCTCAGAACAGCTGTCTCACCACAAAATAACGAGAAAAAAAAAATCACAAAAAGGGAGGTATCTAGAGCTAAGCTTTCATATGTCTGAGAAGTTTCCTCCTCTGCTGTAAAAGAGCAAAAGAAGTATAGAAAGAGTCAAAACTTACCAGCTATTCTGTCTCGGTCCATAACTTAACGGCTACCTCAGATAGCCACATGTAACCTCTCGCTTTTTCTCTCCTTCCTCCCCTCCCTCTTTTCTTTTTGCAAGAAGACTTCCCCTTTCTCCCGACTTAGTCATTCTGTCCCCGTCTTTCCACCCTCTCCCCTCCTCCCCTTTCCTCCGTCTGTCTCTGTTGCTCTCATGTCCTCCAACTTTTAATGTTTTCAGCCTGTCAGAATAAAACAAGTGAACAGAACAGACATCCGCCACCATGTGTGAATCGTATGGAGTCACTCTCTCATTTTTTTTTTCTAGTTCCTTCTATACCCAAGCTACTCTTCTTCTCCCCTTTTGCCTCTGCTGCCGTGCTGACAGTGAAGAATTTATTTTTTTTAATAGCTCCTTTGGTCAGAGACAAAACAGACAGCACACTCCAGTGCTATGTTGTAATTGATGCAATGACTTTATTAAAAGGATCCACAAACCCACATGAAGGCTACATTTCAAACACAGCGAGTCTGCTGAAATGGACAAGAGAGAGAACTCTCTACACGCAGCGGCTATAAGCACTTCAGTCCGAGAGTCTGAAGTGCGAGAGTCTCATGCATCAAGTGCATCTCAAGAAGACTGCTTCATAGCGCTCTAATAATAGGATCACTCACTCCTATCACTCACTCTCAGCTCAGTGCTTAAAGATTCGACTTAAGTGTATAACTAAATGATGAGAGAGAGAGAGAGCTTCTTCAACCTTTGACTCAAACTCACACATTTTCAGTGCCTTGCAAAAGTAGCCCTACTTTTTCACATTTTGTCAAGTCACAATGGCACACGTCAATTTGTTTTATTGGAATTTTATGTGAAAAACCAAGACTAAATAAATGTGCATAGTTGAGATCTGAAGGGAAAAAAAAGGATGCATGGTTATATTCAGTAAATCTGAGTTGGAGTTTAAAATGACAAAAAAAAAAAAAAAAAGCCAATTCCTCTCCTTTGTGTTCGTTTGTCGCATAAAATATTGGTAATGTATACTGATATTTCTGCTTGGAACATGTTAAGTTGTGGAAAACTTCAAAGAGTGAGAACACAAACACACATCACACCCAACTCCCCTCATGCTGCTCCTACAAGGTCAAGGACCACTTGGTGAGCTTCTTGACAAGAAAGTCAAAGAGACAATGCCCAGACGCAAACAGACACACGCAGACACACAAATCTTTCTGTCGGGTCAAGCGATCGTCCAAGAAAAACAACTTGCTGACTTCCTCTTCCTCTTTCTTGCAAAGAACAGTCCCTCTCAACACCCCGACCTCAAGATTTACAATTAGCTACCAAATCACTTTGAGCAAAATAAACAGACTCACACAGTCACAGAATGGAACAGACCTCAAAATATTTATGGACATCAAATAATCTAAGTTTTTCCCCTGCCAAAGCAGAACCTTTCTGTCCATATTCTGAGCACCACGTCTAAGATAAATAAGCATAGTACGGCTGGCAGGTCCTACTGCTGAAATCAAGACTGTAGCCCAACCCTGGAACCCTCTATGCTGTATAATGTCTTACTTGTGCATTGGTTGCACAGTTTTCTGGACATTGCAAACTGTTAATTATCCTATACTGCATACTGCATTTCAACTCAAGTGGCTGTGGGCAGGCTATCATGGTACACCAAGGTTTTACGAAGGTATGCCTTCAAAGCCACAAACATATTCCCTCATACGTCTCCTATATGGTTAAAAGTGATTTAAATAAGATGCCCGAGAAAGAGCTGAGGGAACCAAATATTTGTCTGTGTGCAGCAGCAGCAGCAGCAGCAGTAGCAGTCACTCCCCCACCAGAGGCTGCACACCGTCAGCTGGCTGAAAAAACAACTGCTGCTTCCTCACTTACAAAGACTAATTTGGCTTTTTAGAAACCCTCAGAGATTAATGCAGTGTTAAATTGATAGGCATTACCGAGAGCTCTTATGCTTTAGCACTTTGATCCATCTTGTTGCTGAAATGTGCTATGCAAATAAACTTGACTATTAAGATAAGATTGTTTTAAAGCTATTAGCGCCACGTCTACTTGAAAGAAGCCCAGTTAATTCACGAGCTGATATGGTTGAATTTCGGTTGTATATTTATGCATTCTCACTATAGCTATGAAAGAAACTTCAGCAGTTTCCTATAAATTAGCTTAAGCTAAATTTAGTCTGTGATGTTGCTATGCTTATAACCAAACAACAGAAGAAAAAGTATTTTGCTGCTGAGTACGTCGCAGGAAAGCGGGAGGTTTACAGGGTGACGTGTGCGCACTTTTAAAAATAGACGCGTCTCTTTTGGCCAGTGGCTTTTTCTGCCCTGTGATAATTTTCTAGACATATAGGGCAGCAGCTAATCACTGAGTTTAAAAGAACAAACATGAAGCACACAGCATCAGTGCATGTATTAGATGACTCACTCTCATTTGCATAGCACACAGGAAGACACGCTTTCATGTGTTTTTGTGCATAAAATGAACTGCTGATTCACTCATTCATCCATTCAGTTCATAACTAATGTCATACAAACGCGTATAGTGGTACCTGCTTAGCGCAGGTCACAGTAGCACAATAATACATGGAACTATCAGGAAGTCTATTGATTTAAATAAATAAACATCTACTTGGTTTAAAAATTCGAACAATTACTTTTTACTGATAATGATAAAAGTGATTTTATTTGAATTTTTTTGGATTATGTAAATTATGCAGTTCATGTAGTGTGTGGTATACAATAAGACTTGAGGGTGACATTTGGAAATTGGACATTTGCAACTGTGTGAAAGTGGAGTAACTATAATCAATGGTTTTATGAACACAAAAGATTTGGAGTTGATATTTTAACATTTGCCCTATTTGTGTTCGCAACATCGTTTTTATTTCAGTGTATTGAAAAATAAATTTATTCTTTAAAGGTTTTTATTGGCATAAAAATTGATGCAAATTAAAATAGAAATGAGCTTCTCTGAAAGTAACTTTCCAACGCAAACGCCACAAATAACACAGTACTCTTTTTTAGATTGGAGATTCTAATTCATTGAAATCTGCTTTTCTTTCGCTCCACTTCAGCTGCAGCCTTCATGACGACTAATCTGGATTTACACGAATTACAGATGCCAAGAGAGTTACCACAAGTGAAATATTAACTTTTAATAACCTTTTAAAATAGCCTCACTTTAAAATCCTGCAGCCTCCCCAGGTGTTATAAGGTTGTGGCTCTAATAAGTAAACTGGTTACGTGTTCCTGTGGTTTCATGTCGTCTGATTCAGAAAATGTAAACTCTGCATGCCCTCCTCGCTTAAAACTTTCAACACCTTTAGTCACTGCAACCTGCAACCTACTGCCCTGTTATAGCTGAGCCTCAGAAAAACTCTCTCTCACACACACACACACACACACACACACACACACACACACACACACACACAACACAATGGCACAGAGAGGTAGATACAAGCTGAAAGGATAGAGGTATCCAAGCTGATTTCACTCATATCAGAGTTTATCCTACACACACACACACGCACACACGCACACACACGCACACACTCAGCCTCCTATTTACCCTACCTTAGATCCACAAATACCAAACACAGTTTACGTTTCCACTCGATGAGGCAGATGCTCATAAGGCGCAGACGGACACGTGTGCTTGTTCCCTCATGCGAAACAAACTCAACCCCCATGCTGAACCAAAACGGAGAAAAAAAAAAAAAATGTCTCCCACATTGACCAGGAGGGGATGGTGTGCCTTGGGGTGAGCATTAATGTAAGCTGTCACTTCAGAGCATGACCTGTGGCAGAGCACGTGACACACACTAGCTAAATTTAGTTACATAATGGTTGGACAAAGGACTCACCAGCATGCCAGCCAACGCTAAAGAGTTGCCTGCAGGGGAGCGCTGCACAATGATGGAGAACGAACAGCGTGAGGAAGGATAAGAGACAAAACGAGAACAGCGGGAATGCATGGTGGAGTGGCAGAAAGAGATGCATGATGGGAAAGAACAGAGGATAAGGTGACGGCTTGAAGCATCCATGCCAGCAGATGTGAAAATACGCCTAGTGGCCTTATGTCAAAGAAAACTTTGAAACATCGATTCAAAACCATTCTACAGGATTGTCCATTGATTTAGTTGGGACTTTTCAAATCAAAATCAAATCAAATCAAATTTTATTTGTATAGCACATTTCAGCAGCAAGGCATTTCAGAGTGCTTTACGTCAATAAACACAAAAACAGAGTCATGCAACATTGAATCAAAACCATTACATTTTCTGCCACGTCAAAGTTCTGACCTTCGAATCGGCAGAAAAAGAATAAAAAAACAGCGGGGGGTACTCCAACCCGCACCCCTTTTAAAACAACATTTGTGTGCAGCTACATTTAAAAAAGAAGAAGAAGAAAGAACTCATAGTTAAATTTTATTGAAATATCCCTGCTGGTAACTTCATGAAAGCCACCTGCAACTATTTCTCAAGCAAGTTTGAGGATAGCTCAAAGTTTTGACACAAGCAATTATCAAAAGACAGACATTCACACCGCGCTGCAAACACTCACTTGGTCTATGCATACATCTGTATAAATACTACTCAACAGCATTCCTAACTAAGCACACACAGACGCAGAGTTTCCCTTAAGTCTTTCATCCAAACATAGCAGCAGATATTTAAAAATCCTTGCTGCACGCACAAGACAGTAGGAGGGGACAACAGGGTGACGTGCTGCAGCAAACCACAGAAAGATGACTTCATCAGCGAGACACGCAGCACTCATCTTCCTCCGGGTTCCTCGCAATCACACTCACAGAGGATGAGAGGAAGATGCTGTCCGTAACACGGGAGTCCCTTCCTGCAGCTTCAGCACTCGGCACACACAACCTGAGGCATGTGCAGAGAAAACGCAGCTCTTCACATCACCCATCACTGAAAGGCAGGTTTAAAAGTGGACCACACACACTAATGCTAATACTCCCTTCTCCCTTTCTCGTGTAGCAACGGTGTATGAAGATGCGATGATTTTGTAAATTGCATTCCAGCATCAATTTTCTATGGACAGACAGCAAAAGTGTTTCAAAAACAACAACCCTGAAGATTTTACATTTAATTTTCATGTTTCGCTCTTTTCTACCAAGATGATTTCTTATCCGGTATTCCAATGAAAGCAGGATCATTCTAATCCTCGCAGACTGAAAGGTTTATGGATTTAAAGCTGCGGGGTAACAGTGAAAGTTTTCACTTTTGTAATATCCTTTTGAATTGCTGTTTAATGGCTCAGGGATCCAGTTGGAAAAGGGTTAATATAAGTCCAAGCCACACAACTTCAGCATTACCTCCTGTTTTTACATCTCTTACATCTCAACGTCCTTGTGACCAGGACTTTCATAAAGTACAGTACGAGTCGTAATGAAGCTTTACTGGCCAACCAAGAAAGATTTAATTTATGCAAAGCTCAGAGCATGAAGGTGTGAAACTATGTTTGGAACAATCCTTGATTTCTGCTCTGCTTGCCTGTCAGAAAGCAGGCAAGCTGAAAGTGACATTTCTGCTCAGATAGCGATTAGGAGAAGCTTGTGCTATTACCTGCTGTTACAAATGGAAGATGAATGACTGAAAGCCCTTTTGCTTTGAGCTTCATAGAAATCAGTTAGTTAGAGATCTTTCACACAAGGTGGGAATCAAATTATTCCCAAGTGGCTATTTGAGCTCTACAAAGTTAAAAACTGCAAAGCTGTACAGCTCCATTGTAAAGCACATTTTAAAAACTCAATTAGTTTAACCAAAGCGCAGCAAAGCACTAAATCAGTGCCAACAGACAAAAATAAAATAGAAAGGAAAAACAATAAAAATCAGGAATAAAACAATAAAACAAAGACTGGAATAAGTACAATAAAAAACAAAACCAATCCAACTCACACTATCAAGAGCCACGGGCAGGTGTTAAGCCACACTGTTTATCCAAGATTACAGATATCAGCTCTTAAGATTTTATCAGTGGAAAGACTTTTTTTTGTAATACTTATTTGACCTGTTAGGTTGTTTATAGAGCTTTGAACTTTCAGCCCAAGGCGTTCAAGGAACTATGGGAACAAGAGAACAGACAGTGACACAGCAAATTAACGTCTTAAACGTGTGTTCACCTTGTTTTATTTGTTTTTCCTAAGGAGTTACAACCTATCAACCTCTAAAACGGACATGCTACACTATTGTCAGACGGCGTTATGTGGTAAAAGTGGAATAATTCTGTCTTCTCCCTTTGTTGCAATTAACAAAAATAAAGGACAATATGGAGAAGTTCTTAAACAAGAGTAGTGAAACCACAATGGCCTCCAAATTGCAACTTTGCAATTTGTAGGTCACAAACTATGCTTTATGTGGAATAGGTCATGGTAAACCATTCAAACCAGTCTTTTTGACTATAAAAAACCAAACTGGGTCTACAGTCTTTACAAAAGGAGACCTAAATATTCTGAGTTTCAATTTGGGTCACAAATAATTGAGACAAACTGGCCATCTGGCATACTGGACATTTTTCCCGATGGGCAGACGTGCTATTTGGGCCGACAGTCCCAACATTTTATTTCTTTGTACGTATTGGTCTGGCTGACCAATGAAGTTAGACACCAACTCCTTGTGCTTTGGTCCTGCCTGCAAGATGGATCTTGCAAAACAAAGAAAGTCAGCGCAAGCCTGTTTTCTAGCCACCGTCTCTGGGCTATTTTCTTCGCTGACATAAAATAACCTGTCAGCATGACACCACCTGTTCTCGTCTTCGCTACTGACTTCTGTTAGCGTCGGTGGTTACGGTTAGCTGTGACAGATGTTGCTGAGCTAACGGATCCCTCACCAATAACGTTCTCTCAGCGTAGCAGAATAATAGATAACTTTATACGAGACGCAGTGTTGGTGGTGGATTTAGAAGAGGATTTGTTAGAGAATAAAGGATTTATTTAGGAAAAAGTAACAAGGTGCAAACAAAGTGAACTAGCTAGGCTGAGGCTTGCTATGCTAGCCTATGAATGCTATGAATAAGTACCTTTGAATAAGTTTAAAGCAGACCAAAAAATAAATAGCAAACCTACAATTAAAGAATGACCTTTATAGAGGCTCGCAAAATGATCATAAATTCTATAATAGATGTCTCAATGACGATAATAGTTTAAGTCAAAACTTCAGACAGAAGTTATTACAAAGTGATCGATGCGTGTTCAAACAAAATCTGTCCACAATTGGAAAAACAAATCGTGGGGATTCGTAGGACTGGCAGCACGTGACACAGTGCTTACACAGTGCCTGCGCGCAGGAAACAACGTGCTTTTCCAGCTTACAAAAAACCTCATTCATTCAAGCAATAACTCACACAGGCTCCTCTCTTATTTAAATCCCATTCTCGGGTCATTTAGGCTGTCAGAGGCAGTAAAAGTGCTGGTAGTGCAGTCTGTGTGTCTGTCTTTTCCTGCCTCACTGTGGTAACACTGCTGGCTATTTCCTTCTCAGCATAAGGTAACCATTAGACGTGAAAGACGACTGGCAGCAGCCTCAATAAGATGGGATATCCTAAAAAGGTTTTAGATGTCTTTCAGGAAATAAGAGGTTTCTTGTTGCAGCTGATAAATAAGTGGATTCTGTGGATATTGCATAAGAAATTCATCATGCAGAGTTACTGTTCAGAATCATTTTAGCAGCCCTGAGAGCAGTAACGGGAATGGCCTCTAAGATCGTCTACACAAAGACATGCAAGATGTGTTGATGTAACAATAATCAGGTTTGTGTAATACGCCTAACGATCTCTACAAATTATGCACCGACAAGAGATTTGTGTCCAATTTCGGATCTCCAATTTTTGAACAGCGACGACAATAATTTAGCCAATTACAATTTCTTTTTAAGAACTACAACCGGCAAATGTTAAGAGCAGTGATCAATACATATATTAGCAACATCCAGTCATGTGAGAGAGTAGTTGCTGTGAAAAGGGTTTTAATAATTTAAAGCAAGGACAAAACCTTTGAGAAGTTCACATTATAATCTGTCTTCACTGTCTTATATTAGCAATTGGCACAGTTAGCATTAAAAACCGTAATCATTCTCCCTGTGTGTTCATGGGAGAATGTTATTTATTTTACGTTAAAAGGCTGTTTCATTACCTTATTAAAGAGTTTTTAAAATTGTACATGAGAATACTGCAGTTTTATTTGCTAGTATCACTAAATCAGTTCTGAAATGGAGGTTCGTGTACTTTAGGATTTACAAAAGTCCTTTAGGTCACCTGCAGGTTCAAGTTACTTCTCCTTCCATGTGTCTATTTTATGAAATTTTATACTTCAACTTCCACTGTATTTTGCTAAAAAGGCAAAGTATTTTGTATTTTTTTTCTGCAGCAGTTCAACCTGAAATTCAACCTGCCACAGTTCTTGATGTTTCAGCTCTAAACGGCAATCATCCAGTACTGCCTCACATCATCAATAACTGTCTGGTTTGAATCCTCCACCTCAAAGAACCGTGCCAAGCTGCAGCGGGTAGAGCGAACAGCAGAGTGGATTACTGGCTCCGCTCTTCCACTGCTTCTCAGCACTTCCAGCTGCAGGGCCACGAAGCATTATGGCAAACTCATAATCATTGACTCTCACCCTGGGCAGCATTACCCTTTAACTTTTTCCATCCGCCTGAAGGAAAACTGAAGACTGTGACAAACAGTGGTCTATCGCAAACGTCTGCACCGCGCTGCATTACGTGGACGTTAACATTTTCAGGTAAAGTTGTTTAAAATATCTAAAACTGCCTGTTAGGTTTTCACTGCTCTTAAAGTTTCTCTACGTTTCCTCACCACTACATTATATCGTTTTACAACAGGTAAGGGAACTATTTGCTGGAAGTAATTTCACAGAACCTCACTTCAGCAAATCTAAGCTATTCATTTCTGTTAATGGGGGATTAATGTGTTAATCCCCCATTAACACATTAACACATCATTGTGAGGACCGAGGGCGAAGTGGATCCAGCGTCTTACCAAGGACGGGCCATGCGGAGGTTTAGAGTTATTTCCCTTCCTTCTGGGCTAAAGCCAAAGCCAACCCAAACTAAAACCAAAATCCTGCCCATCTAATTGAGGGGGAAGGATTACAAAGCATAATGGTGTGATTACTTACTGACAATGGTGACTCGAGGAGTGTTTACACTGAAAGAGAAAAAGCATTGACCTTAGAAAAACCTACAACTCAAAACTCGATCGTTTTAGCCGGTACAGTGTAAAAATGAATGATAATATTACTAGACGAGCATTTAAACTTTGAATTCTTCTACCAAAGCTAAATGTGAATTATAGAGCTAGATTTCTACAACACAAGCAGCCCCACCTGTTGTAAAATCTTGAAACGAGTTTGAACTTTTGACCAACAAGAGTTGCCACAATGAAGCAGAGTCGGCTCCTTTCACGCTCTGGTCTCCACCGCTCTCTCTTCTTCCCACTCCACCTCATTTATCCGTGACTGCATGTGTTCTTCTCATCTACAAAGTTACTTTTTATTGCAAAAACAAATTTAATCTCATTTCTTAGTGGTCTCGCAAGTACCCACTGTTACTCCAATGGCACGTCCCACAAAAGAACTCCTCAGTCTCCTCACAATTCAGTGACAAAGCACTCTGTGCGGATCGGCTCCAGTCTTGTTTTGTGCAGCAGTAAAACATTACTTGTTTTTAAATAAACTGTTCCGTCTCGCATTACTAGCGAGATCTCTCTATTCCAGTGGAACTGAAAGACAAGGGACCTAATAAGCACTCAGAAAAAGCTCTCACCACTGAGGCCAAAGCTGTAATTTCCAGGACAGTGATGCCAAACCACATGAAAATTTATTGCGTCTCTCTTTTGTCTACATTTCATCCGTTTGAGTTTAATATAAAAATCTTAGTTGTGTTTTTAATTTCTCTCACAAAAAGCGTGACATCCCACTACGTGCACGCTCAGTGTGAGGGATTGCTGCAAAGTGAACGAACGCGATGCACGTGACTGTCCGCTGTCGCTACACGCTCATGCAGGAGGAGAGACTAGGATTTTTCTCCAAATTTTTTCAGAATTATAATTTTCAGCATCATCATTTACATCCAAATTTACAGTATCTGGTTCTTCTGGTCGCAAAGTCTTGATGCATGTGTCACTTCGATGACTTAAAAGTCGGATAAAGTGCGACACGACTGTTCAGACTGCAGATACTTCGAAAACAAAATACATCGCTGGTGGGTTTTGTGTATTTTCTGGGGTGAAACCATCGCAAATGGGCCATTCAGGCTGCCATTTAAAAGTCAGATATGGGTTGTATTCTTCTGCTGTGGGAAAGTGTTGAACCCTTTCATAAAAATGATATACACTGATGCCTGAGGCCTCTTTCAGAAGGATGAAGCTGCTTGCCACAGACATAAAATGGTTCAACAACCATTTCAGGAGCACATCGGGCGAACATTTTGGACAAACTAATCCCATCCGTGGTGGCCCACCTTGCGACTTACAAGACTTCCTGAACCATCTCCGATTTTCTTGATACAAATGTATCAAACACCTCAAAGGTTTCATTTGCAGCAGCACCAAATAAGATAAGAACACAAACGCTACTGCTTGCCCTACATTTGATATCAAGCTTGTTATCGCAGTGACGCTCTAATTACAGTGACCTTATGCGTTTCCGATGGCATCTGCTCCAACATCAGGTGTTTCCTAAACGAACATGAGGCCAAATCATTCACAGCCGACTTGCTGCTCATCACGATAAGCAGCAGTGGCATGGCTCGTGTTCGCCCCTGTTGTTCACAGGGGACTTTGTTGAGCTTAAAACGTCATCAACGGCCGCCTCTATTTATAACCGAACTCTTACACAGTGGCAGGATGATGTCATGCTCACATGCGTGGATGTGCACACACAAATGCAGGGGGGGTATATGAGACAGCTCATCAGCGGGGAGAGAGGTCTCCTTTGTTGGAGCGTGCTTTACAGAGGTATGGGTCAGCGTTTCAGAGCCCTGAGCCACGCTTACTCAGAACGCAATCACAGCTGTGAGGACAGATAACCGGGAGACACAACCCCGAGAGACAGAACAGAAACCATATGTCGTTTCACCCAGTGATGGGAGGGAGCGCATTAGGCTATTAGCTTATCTCAGAGCAGAAAGTCAACTGAGAGAAAAACTTTAGCTAAGTAGTTGGGTTCTAATGCAGCTCCGCGGGGCCAACAGTCAGCTTTTCTTCTTAGCACCTAAGACTGATAAAAAGTGGTTTCATACTTAAGCACGGAGTCTTTGGGGAGATAAGGGTCATATTATGCAGCGAGCCGGGCCGCTCGGCACTAAGGTGATAAAAAAAAAAAAAATAGTCAATGAACGACAGTTTCATTATCACAGGGGGTTGTAGAGAATGCACTGGCAGGCCGGGCCAGAGTGTGACTCAGACATAAGGGAATCCAGCTTAGCTATCACTGAAGAGGCATTGTTAAGCAGAAATAAAGAGCAGTATTGACTCCCCTCATCTGCTCGTTCTCTTGAGGACGCGATGGTGAGGTTTAGTGGGAGGATGAATGATGAGCCTCAGACTGCGGTTACAAGGTTTGATGCATTTATACAAAGTTTTTGATACTGTCCCAAGACGTTCTTCAAAGTAAGTTGGAGTATATTGGTCATCGTAGCACTTAATGCCAAATGACTCAGAAACAGACCTTTCAAACAGAATGCTATTAACAATATTTCATGTCGCTGTGCAAATAGAGCTACATCAGATTTAAAATATGAGGTTTTCTGCTGGTTTGTTTTGCAAAACTGCAATGAAAAAAAAATTTCTTTCATATCCCGAGTCTCACAATCAACAACAACCGAATGTTGCCACTGGCGCAAACCACGAAGAGGAAAACAGGAAGTAGGTGAAGGACCACTGTGTGGCATATTTCTCGATGACATCGTGTGAACACTCATGTATGATTTTAATTGTGTTTGTTAATTAGCACCACAATTATGAAATTGTGTTTTTTCGACATTAGCAGAATATTGACGAAGTTTTGCACACATTTGTAATGCAAATGCAGCTACTGTGAGGCTGGGCTGAACACTGAACACTTTTGCAAGACACTGTATATAAGCAGGCTCAGTCGTGGCTGTTATTCTTTCACCACTCTAAAATGTTTAGTCCAAACTAAAATAAGGAATTATAGGATCTTAAAAAAAAAAAACAATGCTAAATTGAGAAAAAATAAATTTAAGCTCAGACTAATAAGAACAAGCAGCACCAGAGAACCCTGTTCCAGCTGAGGACAAGCCTGCTTCAGAAAAAAAAAAGAAGAAAATCCATCCAAGAAAATATACAGCACAGCTCACTGAAATCTTTCATGCGTAGGAAGAAAAAAGGGAATAAAGGCAGGAAAGTAAGAGTGCATTTACTCCCCTGGGTCTGCCTGCTCATGCTCTTTACTCAAGGGTCACACATGAAGCTGCACGAGAACATGGGCGCATCCAGTTCATTAAGTCCAACAGGCTCCGGGTCCCTGTGGACTTTGCTGCATAAAAACAGCAAATAATTATTAGAGGTAAAAGGTAAAAATGAGACTTCCTCCACTTTGAGATGGTCCTGGTAGTTTTTGGACAGATTTATGACATTTCAAACAGAGATTAACCCGTATTTTCAGGATGCCACTGAAACAACGTGTTGTCTCATTGCCAGTTTTGGGCGAGTTACCCAAACTTTTACCGTTTGGTGAATAAATGAACGTTGATTGTTTTGCTTTTGTTTGTTTGTTTTTCTTTTTTTCAAATTCAGAACTGATTTACCGTTGCTTTTATTTCAAATTCAATCCAACTTTTTACATCTGTAAACTCCACACTGATCAAATCTTTTTCTCGGGGTAAGCCAGTTCAATCATTAAAAAAAAGCAACAACTTCAAATTGAGTTCTTTCTCAGTTCAGCCATGAAATTCACCAGCTTGACCTATAACGTGACACCTTGAGGTCATAATGCTGCATGGACAATGTTTCTGAAATGCAGCCTGTGGTTGCCAGGTCTTATGCTTTCTCCTCCACAAAGGATAGATCAAAAAGCAAAGCGGCCTCTCAGTTCAAACGCTTGCTTTATCCAGTGAGACAAGATTCCCATCCTGCTGGAAACGTGTGTAGATGTGGGCAGTTTTCTGGGGGAAACTCATGCCAAACATCAAGACAGAAACCTGCTCTCATCATGCATCAGATGTGACGTGGCAGTCAGACCACCCGCATAGCTAACAACTCAAGAGTGAGAAAAAAATAAATCTCAGAGTCAGACTCTGTGAGAGTGTTTGTATGGTGATGCTGTGTCATGGCAGTGAAACACCCCGGAGACAGAAACTGCAAGTTATTGACCAGCATGCCACCTTTACTACCAAACTTATTTTCCCAAAAATGGGAAAATATCCAAGCTCTAACATTAGGGAAATGATTTGAGAAATATGAAATTGCATCATCATCAGGTTCATTTACTCACCAGAACTGCATTGCTTTAGGACAATGGACACCCTTTCTGTTGGTTTGAACTTACCTCATTTGGAAATTAAAATTAGTCTTTTGTTGCTTTGTTATTAGCGGTGGAAGGGTTTTAATACTGGAAATGTGTCTTTTTATCCAGAGCAGCATTCAACAAACAAACAAGTTGTGGGATTTTAATCTTCTTAATGTTTACGAATATACCAAAAACATAGATTTTTGTGTTTTCAAATGGCCTGTCGAGGGTTGGAACTCCTGCTGTAAAATCCAAAGTTTGTCATGAGAAGACAGTTTTTGGGGGGGATAATCTTGACTACATGCTGAAGCCTATTTTAGCTTATTGCTAGGATTAGTGTGTAGAATTAGAAAGCCTAAGTGCAACATTTTGTCTGTGTGACCCACATTTATGTGTTTGCATGTCCCCAGAACCAGAAATAGAGCTGCTGGGTGAAAAGGTCTGTTGAGCCTGCAAGGATTTATTCTCACATCACGTGAATATTTTTGTGCTTTCCAAACAAACACATTTATTTCATTTGATTTATTTATTCTGTCTGATTCCTGGTCTGCTGAAGAGATCCAGCACTGTTATAATACTTAAAAAGCTGAATTAGATTCAGTTTCCTTATATTTCCTCTCTGTGGCTGAATCCTGTCTGCCTGGTGAAATTACGTCACGATGAACAGAGTTTTATTTCCAAAGCCATAAGAATGAGACCAACTCAAAAGTAAAGGACGGTGGGACGATAGTCTAAGTTAGCATTTATTTTAGATTGATTTGTTTGTTAAATAAATTGAATAAGAAACAATAAAGACTTGGTCATTTTTCTCACATTATGACTTTTTTTTGGGTGAAAATTGGAGCAGCATTTTTCTCGGAAAAATGAAAACCATGAATCCTTTTGTCACACTACACATGATGCAACAACATATGGACGCCTCCGGTTGTAATGTGTCAAAATGAGGAAATCTTTATGGCTCATGAATGCTTTTCCAAGGCACTTCCGACTCCTGAACTCTTACAATGCCTCTCAAATAATATCCATGCAACCTGATATTATGAGAAATCAGACATTTAAAAAGCGAAGCCAAACGGACACACAGGCACGCATCATGACTCAAGACAGAGAGCGCAGCCCGGAGGAGTCGATGCGTTCAAACAGAAGGTCAGGAAGAAAAGGATGGATGATGATGATGATGGTGATGATGGTGATGATGACACTCAGGATGGCACATAAGACCGCAGAAGCCAAGAGACCAAGAAGGGGTTTCCTGAGGGACATACACTCATCTGTATAACAAATTAGCCCAAAACAACAGAGGTGATTACGTCTAAAAGAGTGTGACAAGTTGGAGCCAAAAAAACAGAACAGCTCAAGAGAAGAAAAAAATAAAGGTTAAGAAGAGCATCAGCAGTAATTTGTACATATACATTGCACATTATGAGTTCTCATCATGATTTTACTTATTTAATTTAGATTAAAAACACATTTAAATTGGAGTATTATTTACAATGCATTTTATCCAATCTTATATCAGATCTGCTCTATATGACCAGAAGATTAAAAACAAATTGAGACATAATCATTCCTGTACCAATATACACCAATTAACAATCAACATAAATACATGAAGGCACGTAATTAATGACTTTCTGCATGACATCCATATATGTTATCACTAAGTCCCGAGATGAAATTTGTTTCTGATAATATTTGTACCTGGATTGGCGGTCTTCTTCATGCTTCCGGTGAGTTAACTTCTCGTAGTCGTCTGAGGAAAAAGCAGCGTCTTTGTCTCCAGAGGAAAACTTTGGACTGTCCCTTTCCTCCGGTTCCTTCAACCCAAAAGCCAGGAGGACTTCACTGTTATACTTCTCTGTTCTGGCTCAGCTGATCCGAGTGCGTAATGACGTCCTTCCACTGCAGGCAAACGCAGATGTAAATATGACGCGTACTTCAGAGTGAAGCTGACCGTTTTGGGGCCGCGATGAAAGGAAATCAGAGCGCATGACGGGGAGGAGAGGGAGAGAGGGGGGGGGGCACAGCGCAGCTGACGCGCTTTTACGCACGGATCGCAGTCGGACACAGCTCTGGTGCGGAGCTGCTTCCATGGTCACCCCTGTACATACATGCTGAATTATAAACCTGCTATAGTGTGTGTCACATTTATTGACACGTTTGGTAAAATACATTCATCTCTCATTACGGATGAACTCTGAACATTGTAGAAAAGTCTAACTTTTCAAAAAATATATATCAATTTTTGTGGTGGAATATATCTTCTCTTTGGCAATAACGTGTTTTATTAGAATAACTGACTCTCCAGATATTCTACCACTTTTAATGCTTTGAACACCAACATTTTCCCTACTAGACAGTTCAGAAGATACACAGAGAGAATGATCTTTGATTATTCCTTTTTATTGTCTTCTCTTTTGCAGTCTTTCTTTGAATCTGACTTTATTGACATAGGACTATGTACACTGATCTCACAAAAGGTAGCATCGACATCTGCACCAGATTTAGCAATTGGTACATTTCCATTTTCAATTATTAAGGCAAACACAACAAAAAATAATGTATACGGCATACATATAATATAAAACCATAAAAATCACAAACTCGTAACTCACACATTGCAAAAATATATGCATTTTGTTTTATTTTTCATAGATATTGTGATTTTTTAATGCAGAACATGAAGTACAGTCGAGAGTTGCTTACATTGGTCAATCAAACTTCATAAACAGAGAAGGTATGGGGCTTTACAAAAGCTTTAAACCTAACTGGAGAGTTTTTCCTTCCTTACTGGTCCTGAAAGAGCTCGTCCCATGGTGTTCCCACATGATTTAGATCTATGGGGTGAGATGGCCACGGAAGAGGATTACTTTTATGCCTAATTAATCATTTCTGTGCTGATTTGGTTTGACAATCTGGATTTAAAAAAAAAAAACAATAACAAAAAAATATTTCCAGTTTTTAGAGAAGCATTCTTTAATTTATTCTAAAACCTGGTATTTCAAATAGTTCATGATGCTATGTAATCTGACAAAGTGTGCAGAACAAACAGGCCCACAGCACCACACATCCTCCATTATTCCCAACAGGCATGAGGGGCTTTTCCACATATTTTGCCTAATTTCAAACCAAACTTACTTGGAGTGTTTTATTGTAAAGCTTAATCTGTGTCCCATGATATGATAGCACATGGTTCCAGTTGTTCCTGGTTGGGTTGAGAAAACTTCCCACTTACACTTTTAATTTGGGTACATTTTTACATTTCCTAAGGAAGGTGGAATCTACTGCTAAATCAAAATTAAGATGGTTAGTTTAAAGAATGTGTTGTTTGTTTGTTTGTTTGTTTGTTTGTTTTAAACATATATTTCTTCTCTCCCTTACTGAATCCTCCTAGGGCAGATTATTTACAATTTCCAGTGAGTTTATGCTGCTGAATTAAAGATGGATTCATTTTAAGACATTTTTCACATTTTTGCCATGTGGGATCCACAATTTTCAAAGTGAAATCTCACATTTATAGACATGTCGATTGTGCAGCGCGTTCCACAGTGTCTGATTTTATGAATGAATGTGTTGCTGTGAAATAACTGTGAAATGCTGCCCTCTTCTGGTTGAAATTGAAATTTGTTTAAACTGTATTTTGACGGACTCTTTTTTACTACTCTTGTTTTCAAAAAATTTTGAATCACACAGTATATATGGTTCTTCTTTACAAGAGCTGTTAAGGTGA
>NW_006799981.1:3013339-3075602 GCF_000485575.1 Poecilia formosa | reverse complement strand
GCACAATGATGTTATCTGGATATAATGGGAAGTTTAGAGGTTAGAGGGGTAGATGCTCTGCTATAGTGCTGGTAGTCATGTTTACTGTGCTGAACACCAACTGTTTCTGTGTCAAAGTCCAGCTCAGCCTAATGGCAACACTTTTGCACCCTTAAAGTGGCTGTTAATGTTTTTGCTGAGCAAAACGTTCTAGTTTTACTGCTGTAACAAGTGTTGCTATTGGTTTCCATGACAGGAAGGCTTTGTGGTGAATCATATACTTCTGTGTCATAAATCAAACCTACTGTTTACTCTTATAAAGCACATAAAAAATGGCCTTCCAAAGTCTTATCTGTTTGCTTGGTGATAGTTCATCCGCACTTTGACTATTTTTTCCTTTAGGATAAAGAGAGCAATGCTCATTAGTAAAAAGGTGCTAACCGCTCCTGTGGTGTACGTTGTGGCTTTCCAAAGTAAACTGAAACATGTGGATGACTAAACAGGCTGGTGTGACGAAAAATATGCTGGTGCATTTTTTTCCCCAAGCTTTTCAGCTGACTTATTGCTTCTGAAGAGCAAGTCAGATTCCCAGAAGCGGACAGACGTGAAGATAGCGTTCAGAGGAACTTGTTTGGAATGCAGCTGCATGTCTGAACTTCATGCTGCATGAATAGGAATGTTCTGATGGCAGTATCTGCCACACAGGCTCTGCTAACCTTCCTTTGGGCCGCTCTGTTTGGGTCGCCGTCTAATATCTCCCATCTCCATGTAATTTCAACATAAATTGTTTATCACTGTTATGTTGGTAAAAAGCTCATTTATTAATATTATTTGATAAACGTAACTTCCTTCTTTATCCCACCTCTGCTGTCCCTAACCATCTCAACTCTAAATTCCAAAGCTAATAGAATCAGAATATCATTTAAAGTATTATGTTCTGACTGAAAATATTACTGCTCTGGGACTGTATGCATTGCTTTGGAAAAGTATGTTTGCACATTTTGTTATGTTACAAATCATTAAAGAAAAATGATTAATTCATGAAAGAAAATCTTACTTGTGTGGCATACATTTGAATTTGACTCCTGTTACTCCTACATGCCCCCTAAATAAAATAAAGTGCACTTTAGAAGTCCAATAATAATGCAAACAACACGCCTGTCCACCAGAGGACTACATGTTTGCTGAGTCTCCTACGCCTGTCCACCTGAACTGATAAGGACAGTACGAATCAGAGAAGCAGCCAAGAGGCCCATGGTTGCTTTAGAGGTGGGAGACACTGTTGATATATAACTAATAGTTTGCATTTTAGAAACCTGGTCTTTATAAAACAATGGGAAGAATAATGTCATTGTTCACAGAAAGCCTTAAGAAATTACAATAAAAGTTTGGTGTAAGTTCTTCAGGAGACACTGACATGTGGAAGAAGCTGCTGTGGTCATTTAAGACTCATGTCTAATTTAGCAAAAACTAGTAAAGCTAACAGACATGTCAGGTGGTGAAACTTTACTGAGGCAGCTCATTCATATCTGTAGATCAGTTGGTCTGGATTAAGTGTTGCAAACCATCTCAATGAGATATTAGTCATATCTGCAGCTTTTAGCCGTTGTTAGCTTAGTTTGGAGTCTTGAGCAGACCCCACAGCAGCAGCAGGAGCAGCTGGTTCTTGCTTTCCTTCGTTACACAATTGCTTCCCTCTCATGGGACCAGATGTAGCCTACATCTGTCGGCCTTCATTAACTGCAACAATCTGGACAGCACTCTTCATTATGGATGTTTTCTTTAATCCTAAGGTTCATTTAAAGCAACAGAAGTAACTTTAACTTACGATTTCAATGTTGCATGACTGAAACATAGGTTTAAGTATTTTGTCGGACAGCTACATGTGCTCTCATTTTCAGTTGATTGATCTTGGCAGGGAAAATGCTTATTAAACAGACTAAATCAGTTTGCTCTTGCTTTTTATGTTCTCTATTTTTAAGATTATTATGTGATTTATAGTGTGATAATCCATCTTGAAAGCTCAGTAATAGAGTTGGTGAAGTACAACAGGTACAGATTATTCCAGTGTGAAGTTTCCATTTCTCAGAGTATCATGTAAAACAATTAACATTCCATATTTGATGACTTTAAATGTTTTAATATGCCCAAACTCCCTGTGCTGCAGCCTTTGCATATTATTTATGAAGAAAATCTATCTGGAGGTCGTATAGAAAAAGTTAACGTGCTTTGCCAACGACAGAATGCCTCACCCATTTGATAAGTAGCTTTTGACAGACAGGAGGTTGTCCTGCCATCTTGTGGCAGCCCAGAGGACATCAAAGTCAGACACACACAATCCACTTAACTCTTCTCTCACACACGTAAGCTCTACTGCCCATTGAAAAAAAATAATAATAAAAGAGCAAATATTGCATATTTATATTATGTGAATGACCATTTTTTACAGAATCTAAGTTGCTGGTTCATCAGAGATGTGGGCAGTTGTGCATGAATGAACTCTTGCCATGCCATGAAAGCAAGTTGTGCTGCTGAGCTATATTTAAACTTCCCCTGGGGTGCCAT
Source organism: Poecilia formosa (assembly GCF_000485575.1). Classification (NCBI taxonomy): domain Eukaryota; kingdom Metazoa; phylum Chordata; class Actinopteri; order Cyprinodontiformes; family Poeciliidae; genus Poecilia; species Poecilia formosa. The sequence continues at coordinate 3,073,058 of NW_006799981.1, read as the reverse complement.
TAAATCATGTAATTTCTTCGTCAGGCCCAAATGACCTCATTTTAATATCCTGGTTGCTAGTGTTCTATACAGGATTTAAGGAATACTTCTTATATGTGACTTTAGAATGGAACAACCTTAAATATGCAGATGGATCTTAGTAAAAACCGACAAAGAAAACAAGTCTAGTTTGGTGGAATTTTGACAGATTCCGTTTGACAGAACTACTGTAACTGAGTGAAGTTTGTAGGCCATCTATAGATGGCTGAATTTGCCACAGAGATCACCACTTTGTGATGACCACAAGGTCAAATCATTGGCTTTGTTATTTGTAAGCCACTTTGTAACAAATTTGATGATGTGCTTTGGGTCTTGTCTCTGTTGTGTCCAAACTTTAACTTGTCTGGTGACTCCTCTGGTCTTAAGAATTTGCTTCAACATTTTCACACAATCTTTTTTGTAAATTGCACCAGTCCCTCCTGCAGTAAAACACTTTCCCAACATAATTCGACCACCACCATACATTAGAATTAATATTAGATTCTAAGAATTATAAGTGTCCCTGTCTTTGCTCCAAATAAGACCAAACATTTCCACTTTAGTTTCACCATCTTCTGTTCTAAAGTCAGAAGATTTAAAATAATTCTTAGAGAAATATTTGGATTATTTTGGCATGCCTTTTGAAGTCAACAGCCATGGTGCAAAGACAAGTGGATATAGATGGGATTGATCACATAGAAATATTTTGGTAATGGACTGACCTAAAACAGAAAAGTTTGGTTGTATTTATTGCCAGACAGAAAAAAAGAGGTTTTGATTTTTTTTTTATGGAAGTATTTTGATTTAAAAAAAAAGTGACATAAAAATGAAGTCTTGAGGAACCTCAGCTTGTCATGTTTTCTGATAATTTCCTTACCCACATACACAGTCAGATACTGGATGCAGAATGAAAAAAAAGGTAATGAAGTTTATTTACAATGACTGAAATGAAAGAACACAGCGGGAGGTTTGGTTGTCAGGTTGAGAGACAAGCAGTAGATAAACGGAGATGAATTTCACTAAAGCAGATCAGAGTCTCAAGCTTGCGGTTCTGAGATGGACAGCTGATGTTGAGGAAGAGCGATCCTGGTGACAAAAGGGTTTTGGTAAAAATTCCAGGGAGCTTCTCTGTGAGTAACGGACGGCCTGAGAGATTCAGATGGTTACTTGAACAGAGTGTGTAGGAGAGCAGGAGGGCGGATGAAAGCTGAGGCTTACAGAGCTGTAGTGGGCAAAGAATTGAAATCCGAAGATAAACGTGGTGAAGGACTGGTTTGTTGGTTTGATCGGGGATGATGTGGAAGCTAACTGCTTGTTTAACCTGGGAAGCACAGAGAGCACAAGGAGCAAGATAAACATAATCACAAATTCAATAAACTGAGATAAAGTATCTCAAAGAGATACATTTGGCTTGACTGCCAGTAAAGGCTGATCACTTGCAGGCAGGTGTGGGATCTGCAGCAGGTCTGCCAGACCTTTCAGCTGAGATCCTTTGTTCAGGGAACCTCCTTACATGCACATCAAAACACAGCCATACACCAAGATCCCAACACAGATGTAATCTTTGTTTACTAAAGTTTCTAAGTGTCTAATACAATGTTCTGTTCCGGTAAATAAGATCTGAAACAATCTAGCTGAATGCTAGACAGTTCCACCCACTATTACATTCTTGTACACATTGGAACGTTTCACAATGTTCTTTTCTTGTAAGCTTTTTTTTTTTTTTTTTTTTTTACCCAGTTAGTAGTGTAGACTGTAAACAAAACTGAAAAATGTGTTTTGTATAACAATAAAAATGCTATTTTGGTCCGTCACCTCCAGCGCTCAGCCTTTGGAATATGTTCAGATGCATTGGGGAATTGAGGATCGAAACAGTCTTGGGCAAAGATATTTATACTGAGTGCAAGAGAGAGGTGATAGTGGTGGTGTTGCAGACATGACTGGAGGCTATATGGACTAAGCTGTAATTTTCTGTGTTTTTGTCAGTCAACTTAGCACTTTTATGTCTGCTGATCCCAATTTATCCAGCAGGCATTGTGACTCACTAAACGGCTGGAAGAAGTTTTCTTTCAGGATGTGTTAAATGCATCTTGAAAAATTGCTCTTTATCTTCCTTATACAGTCAACATCGTATAAACATTATTTTATTGTAAATAACCCAACCTCAGATTATAAAAAAAAAAAAACACTGCAAATTTTTAAATATTTATATACGTCACTAATCGTCTGAGGCCCAGACTTTATTCTCATGGTCAGATGAAATGAAGTGGGATTTCATCTTGAATAACTCATTACGTATTTATAAAGGTCAGGATGTGAAGTTTAGTCTTAAGAGATATGTCACCAAACAGACAATTGAACTAATAAATTGCCTCCTCTAAGTCAAATCTGCCCAGTTCTGTTGCATTTTTCTGCTCTGACAAGTGAGGCAACTATTTGTTACAGGCACCCAGGAATCTATTGGCCTTATGACACTGAATCTCTGCAAGGCTCCAGACTCCCTGGGAGCCTCCCCCCTCAGCAGTAATTACTGTTTCCCATCTACCGAGAATGTGCCAACCCGCCCCACAGACACTGCACTAAATCCCCTTGATGTTGTCAGTTATTCTGGTAGCTGGACAGGCAAAAAGAATAACAATAAGAAAAAAACGGAGGGCCTCCCGGAAGTGAGCGAGCTTCCCTCCTGGGTAATTGATGTGTGGATGATCGGTGGATTTTGAAGGATGGCTTCTCTTCCCACACTGGGCCACTCTGAAATCATTGCCAGACTGAGCAAATGTGTCTAGGAGGATAGATGAGAGCTTGCCATGTTCAGGATAGACTGGAAATAATGTTGTCCTCTCAGATCAGACACACAGTGGTGCACAGCAGATAGACATTGTCATGCGGTGAAAGGCTTATAAGAGCGAGGCTGTCTGGAAGATGACAGATCTAACAATACGTAAAGTCCTGCGTATAGTTTTCAGGTTAGTGATTGTACTTTTGGTTTGTTTTTTTAGGAAGGAGAGGACTGTTAGATGTTATTGAGAAGCAGACACCCATTTGATAAATTTTTGCATGTCGCACCACAGGAAATGAGGTGTAGAAATGCAACACTGTTTTTTTTTTAATTATTATTATTACTTTTCTAGAAAAAAAAAGGTACACTTTTAAAGTTTGGCCACAACTTTTGACAATACATAGGTATGAATTTTCTGTGGAGAATATTTTAAGGCACCGGGGTCTTTGTTCAGTAAGGCTCAGTTAGATCAAATAAGCTCTAGTTAAGGGCACAACACAAGTGTGATGCGGTGCAAACCAAGCAGTAATGCAGCATGGGACAATGGCAAAGTATAAATAGTTGAATTCATTACATGAATTCAAAACAGGACAAAAAACTTAGTTGGAAGATAATGATAAAGTAAGAACCTTTGAGTTCATTATGCAGAGTTACTCACCAGTGTGTATATCACTATCAGACTGCAAGATAAGCAGGATCAGTTGTGCTTGGAGCTGGTCTGCTGTGCAATCAAAGCAAGAGAGGAATAAAATGAGCACAAGAGACAGATAGCTGAAGGGTTTTTTTTAAAGCCTGCTTAGTCGAGAACAGTCATTATGAGAGTATCAATCTACATTACGACACAGTGCTTTTCCACTCATTTACAACAATTTGCCTGTCCTCAATGTGAATATTACAGTTCCTGTATTTTACAGTCACAATCAGTATTCATTACTCCTCCAGCTTCAGCTCCAGATGAATGTTAGGCAATGCTAAGCTTTGACTTCATTTCTCTGCACTGCAGGGGTTTTTTTTTTTGTTAGCTTATCTGAAACAATCCTAGTGGCAGCCTGTGACTGTCGTTTCTTATTTTTCTAAATCTGCATGCAAATGCCACAACTTATGCATTGGACAGACAAATGTGCAACAAGGTTCTGCTTTGCTGTGTTTGTCGTTTCCGTAGACAGAAGGAACCGACCATTCAATCAGACAAAATCTTTGGGCAAATCCATTTTGATATTGGCGGATGTTGCTACTAGTCCAGGGACTCTCCACACAGACGTAGGTACATTTGTGTGAAGTAAAACAAAATGTAACCAGGTACTTCAAAGAGGTTTTGCCGCTGGTAAATGGTGTAAGGAAACGTGTGGGTTAAAATCCCCAAACAACCAAACATGATGACTTATCCACTTGTGACTTCATTATCCTTGAACTTCGACTACAAAATTGTTGCAAGAAATAAAAATTACAAAATTGGTTTGGCTGGAACCCGAGCCTGTTTGTACAAGAAGTTTAAAAGTCTGCCTTTCTCCTCTTCAAACACATGCTTTATGAGAAGGATGATTCAGCCAGTTAATAATCCTAATATAATTTTGTGAATTTGCAACATATGATCAAATAAGTGTAACTATCCTGTCTTATAATTTGGAATAACATAGCTTACATCCAATTGGATGGGATTTTGATTATGTAATTGGATTTTATTGGGTTGAATTTGATAAAAATTGAAGTAAATCTGGATGAAATTGGATTCCATGTACTAATTGGAAATAAATTGGGCCTGTGGCAGTAGTTAGAAAGTGGCACTATGAAAGTAAATAAAGTTCAAATGAATTCATTGCATGCAGGAACTGCTAAATGTTGGCGAATGTCCAGTTCCCACTGAGCGGCCTCATTTTAGACCGAACAGATCAACGCAGGAAGCAGAAAGAAAGAAGTTAATGGTTCACTTTTAGCCAGTGAAAAGGAGATCAATGAAACAAATGGACACACTTAACAGATTTTCAGGAACTGGCTTTTCATTTAAGTAAACACAGCAGGACCAACACAGACAGTATCTCAACCAGTCTCAGTAGTTACAAATAGCTCCTGAACATCTTTGTTGCACCCGTCACTTGCTGTTTTCTACTACGAAAGTTATTCTCTGCCTCAGTTTGGTGCTAAAAGCTGAAGTGTTGAAATTTCACAGTTTTATTGAGTCATTTTTTCACACATGAGCTTAATGGTGAGAAATCGTTACATTAAGGAAGGGTCTATATATAAATAAATAAATATATATATATATATATATATATATATATTTGTGTGTACGTATGTGTGATTGTCCTTCAGTTTGAAAATAGTGAAGAAAGTGAAGTTAGCTGGCAGTGACAATGTGGCGACGGACCTTGAAGTACGAAAACAAGACAGGCCAGTTGTGTGCAGAATTAAACAGGGTAAAAGGAGAGGTGACTGTCTGACAGGCATGTGTCAGCTCTGCTTCCATGATAAATGCTGGTGGGGACAAGGGTGGCTTGTTAATTGGGACAGAATGTAAAAGTTCCTGTCACTCATCATCATCTTTGCTAATTTGTTTGGAGGCAAAAGTCAGCTGAACCGTAGAAGTGGGAGATTAGTCATGAAAGTTTGGGGAATCTGGGTGGATTTTTATCTCAGTTCATAACACATTAGATTATATTGGCATATAATCCAATCTCGCTTGGGCTTGCTTGCATATTTTTGCTCGGGCAACATATGCATTTAAAAAGCACATCAGTATTATTTTTGATTTTCTTTTTATTACTTCTCAAAGATGCATTTGACTGTGAATCACTTGCTCAAAAGTAACAATGCATTGTTCATGGAGTGCAGGTCTTGGCCTTCCACTACGTGTAATTTATTTTTTTCTGACCTTCATTTGTTCCCATCTTTCAGAGCCCCTCATGCAGAGCCCTCGGGGGAAATAATAGCAGTGAGAAGGCGAGTAGAGTGCAGCCTCTGGAATTGACTGTAAAATTAACAGGGGACATGTTGCTTAACCAGTGTGAAAAACAGATAGTGACAGCGATAACAAAGCTGGTGATGGCACGATAAGTCCTCCTGCTGCTGTGGTGCATCCCACATTATTTATCCTCTAGAACAGCCGATTATTTAAAAAAAAATAAATAAATAAATCTTTAAATATTCATTAGAAAAATAAGATCTGATTTAAATTGACACACATTTTCTAAATCTCTCATATAATTGTATTAGAAATGCACAAAAACATTTTTTTAATTATTATTATTATTATTTATTATCAGTGTTTCCACCAGCTGGCAAACCTCTCAAGTCAATATTCTGCTGCAGGACATTAGAGTCCAGATAAAATGTTATTTTACCCTGCAGTAGAAAAGTTTTCACCCCACTTGAACCTTTTACTTTTTCTCACATGACAGCCATGGACTTTTACAAATATTACAACAAGCAATTAATCAATGTATAGGATCAAAAATTTAAATGAGCTCAAAAATTTCCATTTTGATGATTAGGATTTGTTTGAAGGTCAGTTTTGTTTACTGTGACATCACAGTCCATTTAATTTATGGTTCCAGTTATATGTCATTTTTTTATTTCTGTTTGGTTGTCGTGATTTATTTAGGATATTTAAAACACCTTCTAGTTCCAGTGCTAAGTGTTCTTTACAACATAAAAGTTTATTGGTCGTTGAGGGGGGTGAACTTGCATATTACTTGAAATGGTGTGAGTACAACACATCGCAATAATTGCTGGCACAATTTATTCTCCAGCAAAAATTTTTAATGCTACAGGCCTAATCACACGTATGGAGAGTTTTATTTACTAAACAGTTGAACTCTGAAGGTAATTATTTGCAGTGGATTTTATTTTGTGGCGTTAGAGCAAAGAAGGGAGGAATACAAATGCTCAACAAAGTCTAAATCCAAGTATAACTTTTTGATTCCTTTGCAATTTTGCACTTTTTTTTAACGTTGGTTCATCACATAATCCTAATAAAATGCATTGAAGTTTGTGGAAGTAAGTACATTTGGAAAGTTTAGGGTGTACAAATAATTTTGCAAGACAATGTAGATTGCTAATTTGAGTAGTTTTAAGATGCCATGTCTTAAACCCGCTAACTGGGAAAACAAAAGCAATTATGGGGCTGGTTTGAGCATGGAATGACATCCCTGAACCGCAGCAGTCATGCAGCAGGTGGGTAATTGGCCTGAGCGGTACAGCGGTCACTGTCCTTGTCTCTTGATGGGGGCAGCGACTGCTTCACAGGGCAGTCTTATCAGCTAGCCGCCCTCTGAGGCAGATGCACCATTTTATAATTAACCAAATGAGACCAGCAAGGGTTAGAGAGAGAGATACCATACTTCTATAATGCAACACGCTCTGCTGAGTCTGCAATTAGGCATTTAGAGTAAATGTGTCGGTTTTCTCCTGCATTCATTTCAGTATATGTACAGTATGTATACTGTTAGCACGCATAAGGTCTGTTGGTGAGAGTTTTGTTGCTGAGAATGGCAGTAGATCACTGTGTGGCATTAATTGGACTGTGGTGTGGCTTTTTTTTTTTCGTCTTCCCAGACCATCAGATCCAATTTACTGGAATGACTTCAGCATCGTCCTTGAGCTTTAACAACTAAAAACCACTAAAGATAAAAGGTTGGTGTTAATGTGTAACTTTTTAGAGAATCTTTTAACAGCACATTAACATTTTTATATGTGCACTTTTAACCTGAAGACAACTGGAAACATAAAGAGACACAGAGATGCAAAAGGATTATTTTAATAGAGAGAATATTGTTTGTGCAGGTTACAGTCTTTTGTTCTTTTCCTTACATTCAATTCAACTTGACATGCATTGTTGAGCATGAGAACCCTAGCTGTGTGATTTAGAAGAGACTATTCAGATTCTTCTTTTTCTTCTGGAAATATTTTTATTTAATTTTTAAGGTTAAATAATACTCTTCACAAAGCAGATTTAATCTTCTTCTTTTAAATCTGTGGCTTCGACAAATCCCTAACACTACCTATATGAATGCATTTCCTTTTATTTTCTGTTGTGTGAACTTTGACTCTAATTGTATAATGACTATCTTGATCCGAGATGTTTGTGTTGGTTCTGTGTGAGAAGGGATTTCTCTTCCCGCTATGAAAGGATCAGAGCCACCGGATCTTTGGGGAGCATTTTATTTTATGGCCACACACACATATATATTTTTGCTCAGAGCTTTAGCCAGTCAAACCGATCATTGTTGAGTGACCTTTCTGCATTGGTGCCACTGCAATGCAGTTCATGAATGTTTAATAGAAAGCCTGGCTGTGTTGGGCCTGCCAACCAGGGTTTACTGCTTGACAGAAACATATTAACTGGAAGGCAGAGCGGAGGTTAACAGCAGCGGCAGCTCCAGACATGGGAAGCCAGGCATGACGCCTGACAGGCAAACATCCATTAGAACCGTAGAAACCAGTTTAGCGTCGTGTGAAAAGCAAGCACACAAAACACAACGTAAAACTCTTTGTTATTTCGTAATTTCATTCCATAACTTTATTTCAACTTTCAGTTCAAGATGATGAACTGCTGCTGGAGTAAACTACTCATACCTCTTGGAACTCTTTCATATTTTGTCATGTTATAACCATAAACTAAGTATCTTTAAGTGATAGATCAACATACCAGTGTTCAATTGTGAACTCAAAGGAAAATGTTCAACATTTCTTTAAAAAATTTAAATCAGAGTGTGATACCACTTTATTATTCAGTCCCTTTGTTAATGTGGATGTGTCTCTATCAGCTGATCCCGACTCAATTAAACTGGATGGAGTCTCTATGAACATCAGCTTTCAAGTCTTGACACAGATTCACTGTTTTACTTTGGTCTCTCAACTCGGACTTTATCCAAACACCTCTAATCTAAACCATTCTGTTCAACCTCTTAGTCAATCAGTCGATCAAATTTTATTTGTATAGCACATTTCAGCAGCAAGGCATTTCAAAGTGCTTTACATAATTAAAATAAAAACAGCATGTGACAATGATTAAACAGTGAGAAAGAGTAAGACATTTTGAAAAAGATTAAAAAAGATAAAAAAAACATTAGACAGTGTGACAGAGAAATAAAAAGAAGTTAATAACTAGATGAAAAGTAAAGATAAAAACATTAAAAACATCGAAGACATCAAAACCCGCAATTTAGCCATAAGCAACACTAAACTCTAAACTCAGTGTATGTTTAACCCCATTGTCCTGCGGGAATCTCTGCAAAGACTTAAATCTTCTGCAGCCTCTGACAGGTTCCCCTCACGGATTGCTCCAGATTTAGCTAATGCTGCTGGTTTTCCTCCACATATGTGATTTTGGTTTTTATATATGCCTAGCCTATAGCTTCACGTGAACGTCCATGTCTTAGTAACCAATTAGCATGTACCAGACAGTTCTTGACCTCTGAAGGATTCATTTAGCTGTATCAGAGTGCATGAGTCTAAATACACATGCATCACAATTATGAACTGCTTTGAGTTGGTGCATCACTTGAAATTCCACTAAAATATGTCAATGTGGTTTCTAAGCTGAGGTTGTAATGTGACATAATGTGGAAAAGTTCAAGGTTTTTGCAAGCCACAGCGCACAGTGTCTACATCCACTGTTTCCACCTCAAAGCATTTCACACAAATAACCACTTATTCTCAGAAAAAAAAAAAAAATCTCTAAAGTCTGTGCCAACAAAGGAGAACACAGAGAAGCAGGACAAACAGCTTCTGGTAAATGCCAAAACGAAAGAAGACATTTGAAACTTAATTGGATTTTAGAGCAAAACTGTGGTGGAAAAGCAATGTTTGTCAGGGACAATGTCACACATACAGCAACTACAGAATATATTGGTAAAAATATTCCTAAAACAAAACCTTCTTTCCTTTTCATGCTACGCCTGAGTGCTGCACAACAAACAACATCAAATCAAAGTTCTTCACTTTCTTTGTTTACAACATAAAAGATGGAGTTCTTGTTTCTGACAGCACCCGATACTTTTTTTTTTTTTAGAGGAGATTACAAGGAAAGGAAGAGCAGGTGTTTTTACAAAGACAATGCCAGAAACTAAGAAAGAAACATCCTCCAAGTGAAAAAAAAAAAAAGTTTCACATTTTATCAGTTGGGTGGCATGAGAGAATCAACAAGAGTTGAATTCATAAACTACAAATTGCCAAGTCATTGGGGGGATTATCACAGAACCATCAAACATTTTGTTTCAAATAGTCAATGAGGCCCAAATGACAAAGATTTGAGAAGAACCAGATGTGAGGCTACAAGGAACCCAGTCTCTTCCCAAGCTGTTAACTTTCAGAAATGCAACCTTTCCATAAGTTTCCAGAAATACAAGATGTTCACGCTCAGAGACACCATCAGGGTAAGGAGGGACTGTACTCAACCACCGCTGAACTAGACACATAAGCTGAAATTTCAAGACTGGGCCAAAAATAGGGGAAGATAGATTCCAATGGGTTGATGAGAGCGATTCTTGTCAGAATTTTGTATCAATGTATAGTTTTTGGGAATTGTTTAGTTTTTCACCAACTTTAAAAAAAAATCTATTTTAACTTAGATGAATCTTTGAACACCCCAAAGTACACCCCATTATTATTGACAATCAGCATGACTGTCAATAATAATCACAGAAAATAAAAACACAGCTTAATAGTACAATAGATCAGGAGATCATATCCTCATCACCCTGGTGAAATTTAAAGAAACATTTACTTACCCAACAGAGTGTTTTATCTATTTTTCCTTTTCCTTATAGAAGTATTTTTTAACATGTATTTTTTTATTTATTCTACTTTTTATGAAAAGGAAAAACTAATCCTAGATTAGACGAACTGAAGCTGGGGTATTTTACCTTTAAATTTGTCTGGGGTCAAGGTAAGCAACTCCTGATGAACTCTGCTCGACATCGGCAAACCAGGACTCAGTAAGAAAAGAAACAGCAAGAGAGTTAGAAAAGCTTTTTTTTTTTTATTCAGAGAGATTAAATATTATGAGAACTTTACTTTTTTTTTTCCCTTCCTTTTTTTCCTGCCCTGTGAAGGTATGGGTTGAGGTGATGGATGCTGATGATCCACTGACCTCTAAAGGGTGCAGTTGATAGAAAAAGCACACAACATACGTTTTGTTTCAGACTTCAGCATGTTCTTTTCAACATATCAAGTTCTGAAACATATCAGTGACTCCCTGTTTAAAGATTAAAGTGTCTTTAATTTTTCTATTGGTTAGAAAAGCATTGACTAGGTAGAGGAGAGAAAGAAATGTTAAATTCTTTCTATCAAGGCTGCATTTTAATGCAGGGAGCAGTCCTCATAGATAATGCATCAGAAGAGGAAATCCATCAGGAGCGCAGCCATTTAAAGCGCGATGGAGATATTCATGCATGAATGTGGGCACGGCCTCCCTCTTCCTGAACCTGCAGCCAGGTTGATGTTATACTGTTCTACTTGGCAGCTCTGGTTCCCATGGACACTTTTTCTCTGCATCATTGCTACAGAGTTTAAAAAAAAAAAAAAAAGTTATTAAGCATTCATAAGCTTTCTTTTTAATAATATTACATTTAACATGCTTGGTTCTGGTCATCTTCGCTTGTCCTTGTTATGCATACATTATGATTCAGCTGATTCAAGGTAAAAACCAAAACCAAAAACAAAACAAAACCCACTGTGGATACATGACCAAATGTGCTTCTCCTGCAAAAGAAAAAAAAAAAGGCATTTATCTCTCTTTGTTGTGCTTCTGACCTTTGAGAATATCACATATTAAATCTTTAATTATTTACGAAAGCGAGTAGCAGTGATGAGAGATGGGAGGAGGATCCTGCCACGTGTGATGGGGCATTCTGACTTTAAGAGAACAACACATTCTGCCTGTAGCAATGAAATCAAACGAGGATCTCCGTTTGGTGCCAAAAGAGCCTCCTTCAGATCTTTGTAGCTTTTTACTTCTCCTGCAGTAAACAATTCTGACACATTTATTTTAACATAATCAACCCATCATTACCCAGAAGTACAATAAACAACAGAGAAAACATCCATGGAGAGACAAAAAAAAAAAAAAAGATTTTCTCTGGAGAACTGTTTAACTCGTGTTTGATATGCAAATTTTCTTTTTCATCCTCGCGCCAGTAAATGTCAGGAAGGGACACGAGGGAAGAGCTGGACATCTCAATTAAACAGTGCTAACATGCAGCATTGCAAACAACCATGGAAATGAAAGCATTCAGATTAATCTACAGCATCAGGGAGAATAAATGAGAGTCGCAACCTGATGCTGCTGTACTCCCGAGAGTGCCTGAAAATTGCAGAACAGGAACTAAAAGTCATATCTGCTTATTGAAATTTCAACGCATGAAGGTGAGTTTTAGTATTTGGAAACTGGTCGAAGTCTGTAGTGATTCTGATGCAAAGATTTTTCTACAAAACAGTAATGAATGTGCAGTTTTACCCCTTAAAGTTTTGTTTGAAAGCAGTTAAATAATTTGTCTGCAATTTTATTGAAACATCTTCAACGGTATTTAATGCATTCTTTGGCAAAGATTGTCTGAATTCTGCAGATGCACTTAATGTTGGCTCATATTTGCTCCTTGTATTCTGTTTTCCAAACATTTAGAGCAGCTTTTTATTGATATATAGACTCATAATATCCAGATCTAATTTCCTAATGGCTTTCAGTGTCTGATCTTTTAACAAAGGCCTTTTATTCATCACTGTGCTGACAAAGTAGAGATCTGACAGCTTTCATATTCAGCAGATTTTTTTTACTTAAGGCTTGCTCAGGAGATAAGATAAAAATTGCTTTATATAATGTGTCCCGCAAAAAACACATAAAAGCAACACATATATAAAAAGGCAATCATTCATCATAACACTTTAAAAAGAAAACTGGCATCGTGCTAGATCGCTTTCATCCAAACTTAACATATTCTTATATAAGACTGGGCTTTATTTTTATTTCTTTTTTTCAGAGGCTTCTGACATCTCTCAAATCCATTTCTTTATTTAGACAAATAGAGAATAACATGGAAGACTGTAGCCATACGCGGAACACAACTTACCAAAGGTCATCCTACAGTTCATTCAGTCTCAGTCTCTTTGCAGTTCCTGAGACCAGCTTCTGCCTTGTCTTTTTATCTGTAACGTCACGTTTTGCCATATTCTATTTACTGACGGCTGTCTTTTCTGTGCCTCATTCCATCCATCCATCCATTTTCCTTCACCCTTGTCCCTCAGTGGGGTCGGGAGGGGTGCTGGTGCCTATCTCCAGCTCACGTTCCGGGCGAGAGGCGGAGAACCCGGAGAAAACCCACGCATGCACAGGGAGAACATGCCTGTGCCACATTATTATGTATAAAATGTTGATTTTTTTTTGGTCCATTGTAATCTCCCTGTAAACTCTGGCTTTAATTTAAGGATGCAAATTAGCAGTTAATAAGAAAATCATGTAAGTAGAGCAAAACCTACAGCTGAACACATTCCCTAATTTTGATGGCAGGTGTGTGCTAAAAAGAAAAAAAATGCTGGAATTGAATCTAAAGATTAATTTAAGGGTGTGCAGTGCAGACATATGGAACCAGGTTATTGCTGCTTTTTCTGTTTTTTTACATATTTCCCATCACAGATTTTGTTTGTTTTTCAAATAACTGCATTTAATTTGCTGTTAAAGTAAAAATAAGACACCCCCTAGGCAGTTGCTAATGGATTTGGGGTTGGAACGCAGAGTCTCATGGTAGGCAGGTCCTTTTATTTTCAAAATAAGTTAGAAAAACAAATAAAAAAACTAAACAAAAACAAAACAAAAAAACTAGAAGCACAAAATGATGAAAAGGCTGAATATCCTGCAGCTGCTTACAATAGATGGTATCCATAAAGAACGAAAAAAAAAAAGAATCAAACAGAATTCCAAAAGATATAGACACCAACTTTAAGACAGATCTGCCAAATAATACAGCTCATGTTTTTTGTTTTATCAAGGAACCCACAGACAGGAAAAGAAGGAACAAGATCAGAAAAGGTAAAACCTCAAAAAATGTAAACAGCAGAGAATAAATCAAGAAAGTAAATGTGAACCAAGAACTTGATCAAAATAAACTGGAACAGAAACCAAAGCCACAATGTAGTTCACGGTACTACATATGTGTTTCTGATTTATCTTTTCATTCAGCACTTTCTATCATATAGCAGCACTTCAGACCTTTTCACAGCTGCTGTAACAACTTTATTTCTCCATTTCGTATTAGAATTTTAACAAATACTTTTTAAAATTACACTTTTAACACATAAATATCATGTCATGGTCCTGTCATATGACTCGACACCTGACAAAACTGTCAAAAGTAGAAATACATGGTTTAATGGCTAAGGTGTTAAAATACTTGACAAACTTGTTTTAGCTAAACTCCAGTATAGAAGCTAAGGATTATTGTCAAGTTACTTGTGTTTTAAGGTTGATCACAGACCTCACAAAGAAGAATAACCGTCTCTGAGAGTTCTGGGGGCTACATGAACAGCCCCGCTGAGGATGACCTAATTAACTGACATGGGAGGGGGGTAAAATGTTTGGGGTGTGCACCACAACATGAGAGATCACACCACTGCTGTCATCTCTCAAGTTTACCTTTCTTGATGAGACAGTCCACATGTCGACAAAACTGTTGGAGGTCTACTAAAAAACATTAGCAAAGATTTTTAAAATGCTTTTGGATATTTGATGATCATTACAGAACGGTAATACACCTACGATGAATATATATTAAATATTAATTCATTAAGCTGCTCTGTATACTGTGAAAAAACACCAAACTGGTGAAGTTTACCACACTTTTGTATGTCATGGCCACCATATCTGTTCAGACAGTACTCAAGTGAGGGCTTATTATAATCCTCAGCATATTCTTTGGTGTCACATTCAAATGCAAGATGTAGAAGATTAAAAGAATTACTCTGAATTAAAAAAAAAAGAAGAAGACTGCATTTAAGGCTTTGGTTGACCCAGTTTCCAGGCGTGCATCCTGCAGCTTAGACACTCTGGAGGCTTCTAAATGTAGAATTGTTGATTCACCAACCAGAATGTGCCTTTGTGAGTAACTGTGTTTATTGTGTGCATAGTGTATGTGCACGCAAATTCTACCTTTGTGTAGAATCTTTTTCACACGAACTTTTACACGACGCTCTTTTCACTTGTATTTGTGTTTTATTCAGCATAAGATCTCATAGAAACATTGACCTAGATATAATCAACGCCATTAAATCTGTAGAAAAATAAAACATGTATTTAACGGAACCTGGCACTCATCAATCGGCCCTGCGTGTCATCGCACAGCTGCTGCTCATGTTAAATTTAGGCTCCTAATAGAGGCGAATGTCATTGCCCCTGCATGACAGTATAAACTGCAAGAATGCAGAGACATGTAGAACACAGGTGATGGAATAAAAAGACTTGTGTAACGCCGTTCTTCTGGATGACAGGCTTCTCATATGAAGCACACAAGTTCCAGAGAAACAAGGTTTCTGTTAAAGCAAAGATGAGCGTTTCATTTTGAAAAGCAGCAATACAAAAAGAAAAGACCCTGAACTTCATTTCATGACAGAAAGACATGAAAAATGTTTGTAACTTTTAAAATTCTTCCCTACCTTGCAAGATCATGATAGTCTGTGTATTTGCATCATGGAGAAACTGAATATGTTTTTTTTTTCCCCTTCAGAATACAAGTTAGTTTCTCTTTAATGTTGATTTAAAATGCCTTTAAGCCACATTAATTTTCAGCTTTCAGTTTCTTATCAGATCTCAAAATCATTTTGGTTTTCAGAGTCTTCCTATCAATAAAATTGAGAAATTAACTCTAAGGCACAGGTGTCAAACTCCAGTCCTCAAGGGCCACTGCCCTGCAACTTTTTGATGGGCCTCTGCTGCACCACACCTGGATAGAATAATTAGACGCTCAGATAGGCTCTGGAGAACTTATCTACACAAGGAGGAGGTAATTAAGCCATTTCATTCCAGTGTTTTGTACCTGTGGCCCTTGAGTACTGGAGTTTGACACACTGCTCTAAGGTACGGTAAAGGACAAATATTAGAGGAGGCGGAGGCCTTATATTTTGTGGAGAAGGAAATCACTCAGTTCTAACAACTAGTTAAACTTACTCTACACCACACTGTTGCCTAATTTCTTGCACTTCAAGTGACGTTCCAGCATTGCCATTCATTACGGGAACTTAACATCAGTTAAACCAGACTGTAACATAGTTTTTGGACTTGTCAAAAAAAGAAAAATAAATAAATAAATCTATTCGATTACTTTAGATAATTAGTAAAACAGTGGATCTAACATTATTTAATTTCAAGCAGTGTCAAGCTGAAGCTTTGTCAGCACTGATGAAGCTGTTAGCATCAAAACAGTTGGAGTGATGTTGATGTCAAGGGACCTGTTCTTGTTTTCCTGTTAACTCAGCTATTAATTTCTTCATGACTCATAGTCACGAATGCACTGTTTGCTGAACATTAAACATAACATCCTCACTGTAGCGTCTGGTCTCGTCTTTCTTATGCTAAGGATGCCAAAGACGTGATCACTAAATTTAAAAAATACATATTTAGCAATCATTAGAGGTGGCTCTGGTTGATTAAGCTCAGCTACAGGCCTATAGCTTTAAGCAGCATAAATAAAGGCTGAAGACGCCAGGAAGCTAGGGGGTGCCATAAAAATAGTAAGAGAAAAAAAAAACAATTTCTTTTAAAACTAATAGGTTATTTTTAAATTTCCTAATACAAAAAAAACTCGTCTCTAATTAAACTGCGATAGGAAAAACTGTTAAATACTGCATCTAAAAATAATATTTTTGGTTAGCCCCTCCACCCCTATTCTCTTCTAGTTGGTTTGTTCCTGCACCCTTCGCGCACTTTCTCTGCTCGGTTACTGCTTGCTACTCACTGATAAGGGCGCTTTGGGGAGAGGTAAGAGGGTTAAGGGGGGTGAGTTTCGTAAAGCATGTAACTTCAGAAACACCATGTCAAAGCGTCATGTCGGATGTCCAAGGAAGAAAATACGACAAAAGAAGACTGGGGGGAAAACATGAAAGAAATGGAGGCAAAGGAAATCTAATGGGATTAAATTACCTGTTGCTTTAGCAGAGTGTAGTGTAGCAGCTAGGCTAGCTAGCCAAACACGGAGCTAATCGGCAGCATAGCCAATGTTGCTTGTTTGCGTTCATTCAGCTGTCAACTCAAACTGCACATTTTCAATACAGTCACAGGCACTCATGGTCAAACTAACACATTTTGTTTGCATTAGGCTGCAGCTGTGCCAAAACATTTAAAATATGAAACAAAAGCAAATATTCAAACAATACAATTTGCAACTAAGGGACAACTTGTCCCTTAATTGTACCATTGCTTGTTACTGAAGCCTATTGCATCACTTTCATGACAGTGGCATTCATTTTTCTAGGCTGTGTCAAAATATTCCTTATCACTAAAAGTTTGTTCCAGCATCAAAAATGGTTTGATGCAAATTTTTTTTGATTGCATGACATTTCTATTGAACTGTGACTGAAAACCTACATACTGTATATATTACCAAAAAAAAATAAATACTGTAAATGTGAGCTAAAACTGTCAGAGAATAAGAAATTAAGTAAATAAAAATAAAATGATGGTTAAAACAATGACTTTTGGACTGCTTGAGTGACATCTGTGTTAACTGTTGTAAAAAGTTGAGTAAGATGTGTCAAACCAACAAGAAATGGGTAATACAGCTGCAAGAAATGTCTTCTGCTCTACTGAGATAGTGATGACAAGTGAGTGGATCCCAGTTTCTTTAAGTAGGTCAAAGCAATCAAGAAAAACTGTAAACTAGCAAAAACAAATCAACGATGCGAGGTCATTACATAACGGTACACATTATTGTCAAATTAGCATCAACATTGCATTTCCATATACTGTTGAAGTTTATTGCTTCATTGAATCTTGGATTTAAATTAGATCATTTCCATTTGATTTCAGTTGCATCTCAGAAAATTCATTGTGTATTTTACATGGAGAGGATGTTTTTACTTTTACTTCTGGAATCATACTCCTCTTTCTTTTCAGATGCATTGCTGAGATAATTAAGTGCTACCTCTGGGCCTTCTGCATCACCACAAAGCACTGTTCCTGTTGCCGCCACGTCGCAGGAGCTCGTCCATGCATCAGAATTAAAGAGTGCACTAACACACGTCGCTGACTGGCTGTGTCGACTAAGTGATTAGGTCAGAATATTTTGAATATTTTTGGATTACAGATGATTTGTGTTTTGATGAACGGGGAACTGCACAAAATCTAGGTCCGGCCCTTGGCTGCTTTAAATGTCTCTTATCGAAAAGGAATATTTAAACAGATCTCACAGTTTTTAATGCTTTTTACAGAAAGTTAAAAAAAAAAAAAATCTCATAATATTTTATGCATCATCACAGCCTTTCTCTACAAGTTTGTATTATGTTTGTTTTATTATATCACCAGCCAATATTGCATCTAGTTTTCAAGTTCTAGTTTTTGTTTTGTACTTGATTAAGGTCATTTTTAAGTGCTCTAAATAGTTGTAAGCCAAAATCTCTTCTGCTTCAGACTGAAATGTGTTGCATTTAATTGATTACTGTTTTTTTTTTTTCAAATATGTTTAGATCTTTTTATCTCACTCACTGCAACACCAACCCAGAGTAAAACATCTCCATGGTTATGCTGGACACATGGCGAGGCGTTGTTCCATCAAACGTAATTCCTTCTTTGTTTCCAACAGCAAGATTGAGATTTACATTGAAGCCAAAGAAGTTCAATTTGAAGTTCATCCTCGTTGCTGGTTCCTGTAACGTTGAGCAATGAATTGCTCAACGTTACAGTTTTTCTTTCAGATCTTTCAGTAGTACGGTTTGTACTATCATCATAAGGTTTGAGTAGTCCTACATGGTGCAACGATGTGATTCAATTTGTTAAGATGTGTTCTCTGAGCAGGTGGTACGTTAATAAGCAGTAGGCCACACACCCTGAAGGCTTGGGGAAGATACAGGGAGAGAATTTCAGAAACTATGTTCTGAGACTGTCGGGCTCTGAAATCATCCAATCCTGTCAGGCTTGTGCTTTTCATCGCTTTGATTGTGTGGTTCTGTTTTTCTGTTACTTTAACTTTCAGCTCTTCTTTCTTACTCTGCAACCAATTTGTCAGAGATCTGCCTCCATGCTGTTTGTCCTATACAGTACATATAGGCTGTTTCAGTTATTCTCTGTCAGATCCTCATTGCATTTGTTTTCTTTCTGTACTGCCTGCCTGTTAGCCCAGTTTTGTGCCCAGTTCTTGTTGAGAGTTCAGTTGTCACCTTCCTATTTTTGCTGCCCCTTTGACTTTGTCTGTTGTTAAAAGAAACATGATTGGGCTTTTGGAGTCAGCTTTTTGTTTCCAAGTCGTCCTCTTCAGTTTTATTCATGACGGAGAGATTTAAGTTTTGGTAAAGTCTCAAATAGTGACACTTTAACCATTTTAAATTACTGGAATTTTTTTCCTTTGGCAGTTTTATTTCTCAAGCACTCTCAGGACTAGTTTAACCGAAAAAACAGTGTGAGGACAGCTATTACTACATAAAAAAAAAAAAAAAAAAAGTTGTCCATAGTACAATCAAATTTAAAAACATGGAAACTTGACACAGAATCTTGCTCTCATATTTATAACCACAACCTTCACCGTGTTTAGGTGAGAAAATTTGGGAGCTGGACAAGTGTTAAGGCTCTCCGATGCTTCATCCGGAGCGTCAAAATCGTTTCCGATTCACATAGTTGCGTGACAAAAATTGGGTCATCTTGTTCGCAGGGAGGTGTCTAATCCCCTTCTCAACACCAGGCCTGGGTCAAACTGTTTCCCATGGAGTTCTGTGCAAAGTACGGTGTGACTGACTTCAACTACAACTATTGTGCATACACTATCCAGTTTTGTTTCTGGAGGGGAACATGAATACTTTCAAGAAGTGTTTATCAATCATAGTGAGAACTTACTTACTTTTCTATTTTTTTTTTATTACAATGATTGTCAAATGGCTAAAAACTTAGGGCCATAACTTATACCGCAACAAATACAAATGCTTGTAAACATTAGAAACATTTTTGTTTCCTTTCACAATTATATGGTATTCTGTGTTGGTCTCGGGTAAAATCGTACAAATCCTGATGAAAAATGTAAATACCCATGTATCATAAAATAATGCAAATAATTTTCAGAACAAAATCAATGTGACTTACAGACTTGGTGCAACAATTTTATTTGTGGAGAGTATTTTATTTCACATGGGACACTTAAGGTGTTTATGGCACAAAAAGCCGAAGAAAGGTCAAAAGAAGAATAATTTTCATCATTGCAGTAAAGAATGAGGGAAGCATAAATTTAAACATTACTAATCCATTTTTGCTGTTCAAAAGACTACCTCATAAATGTATATTACAGGGTGCAATAGTAAATATCTTTTGTTGCTTTATTTATCTTCAGACATTCTGATGGTCAGCTCTCTGGAGTTAGTGGGTTAGGAATATTCAAATAAGCATTTGCTCCTGCCTAAGGCGCTACAGTCATGGCACGATGCATAAACTAATTATGAATGCATAATAATCATGTTGATTATCTGCGTTTATTGTTAAATGCGTCAATAAAAACAATTTAGTAAAATCCCCAAAAAATTAAAGTTGGGTGACTGTTGTGAGGCTAAATAGTGAAAGATATGATGGTGTAAAAAGATAAGAAATCATAATGATTCAACAGAAATTTAGTATTTTGATACTGATCCTACCATAATGAATTAACAGAAAATTCTTGCTCAAAATTTGACTCTTTCACAGTGCTTCTTACAAAACAGAATGCTGCAGTGCTGATGTATTGTTCCTTCACCCTCCCTCTGGGACTGTGGTTTCCAGGGGAAGAGACGAGTAAAGATGAGAGAAGAGGAAGCGGGGAACACAGAGGAGTAAACTTTAATATGCACAATTCTAGTGTCGTCTTGTTTCCAGGGTTTTATATAGGAAATTCACTACACCCCAGTTCCCAGAACTGTATATCTAAGAAGATATTTTGATGTCAGGTTTATTATGCAGAACTGCGCTCTCATCTTATAGCAAGGTCTCCACACATGCTCATTAAACCTGCTGATTTAGCTTGACTAATCAAAGCCCAAGCGCTCAGGTTTGAGATGTAAGCAGATATAGTGCGCCTCCGGGGTCATTACAACTTGTTGATAAATCATAAACATGAGAGTGTGGTCTGCTGGAGAAAATCACTGGATGTTGTTTTTCGAGAAAGAACCTTATGCACTTATATGTGTATTGCAATGACAGGATATCTTCTTTCAGTTTAGAAATGATGGGAATCCTATTGGCACTCAGTCGGGCCCTTGGGCTTGGGTATTACATGAACTATGTACTTGTTAAACCCTCCAAACCCTTGCCTCTGCAAAACTCCCCTGAATGCACAATCATTGCCCTCTTTCTGAGCTTCAACGCCGACCATGAGTCCTCGATTCTCCCAGGACGCTGAGTACTTACTTCCATTTCAACAGGACTCTGCAACGACCGCAAAGGTCGGGCCGAGAGTAAATTTGTAAGCCTGCCTCTGTGTAAACCAGATCACCAGGGAGCTGACACTGCAGCTCAGTTCATGGAGTCCTGCTATTTTTATGTATACCTTTTATTTTTGGACAAAATAAGTCTAAAAAAAAATAAAAATAGTTATTGTTTCTCTTCATTGCTTTTGAACTCTGTAAACAAAGAGGCATCTGCACCAAAACCTGCAAACCTCTACTTTGACACCCACGCCAAACCCTGTATATACAAACATGCCACGTATCTGTCAATTTCAAGCAGGATATTCAGAGACCTAGAGCCATGGCCTACCATGCAGGAAAGAGCATATTCATTTAGCCCCTGGCAGTTCTTCACCTCTACCTATCATCGTTGCATCACATTTCAATGTTTCACAGAGGTGTGCCGCCAACGCTCTGCTGACACATCAAAGGACTGCAGCAAATCCACTCTCCCCTTCGGTATCTCACAGTTCTGGAGTTGGCCAGAGAGGTGCCACAGCCAGGCAGGCCATGACTAAAGACCTTAGCAGACAAATTAAAAAATGGACTCTGTATTTCCCACTTGGATGACTTAAAGTTATCAGGGCAGCCTGTGGGTAGAACTTTCCAAGTCTAGTGCAGCATGGTTAACTCTGGGGGTTAGGTGAAAAGCAGATTTCAGTTGCAAGACGTGCACAACAAGCTGGATTTTTTTCACCCCCGTTTGTTGAATTGAAAGTATTTTCCTGGAAAAACCATGTTTTCTATGGTGCCATGCAAAAATATCTTTACCCTCATTATTTGTGATACAATCACAAACTTCGTTGTATTTTGAAGGTTTGATGAGATTTAGCAATGGAATGTAGTGCATCATTGTGAAGGGGAAGGAAATGATAAACGATTTTAACTGGGATTTGGTTGTAATAAAAAAATCAGACAAAAAAAAAACTGTGGAAGACTTTTTTTTTTTTCTTCTACATATTGGTGGCAGCAACATGTTACTGGATCTTTTTCTTTAGCAGAAGCAGGGAAGTTATTCTGAGTTCATCAATCAACCCATCGCTACTCAAGAAGTGCAACTTGTCATGTTCTACATAAATATTAACATTATTCAGTTCGTCCTGTGTTTGTCCATTACTGTGTGGTTTGACTCGTCCACAAAACAGGACAGGTCCAAATGCCAACAAACAATGAGATTTGCTGAGAAAATCAATGTGGATGAACCTTCCCTTCATCCATGACTTGTACAGGTCAAAGGTCAGAAAAAGAGCAGTTAACATGTCTACAAACCCCACACATTCTGGACACAAATGTCTACCTTCAGGTTTAGCACCAATTGCAAAGGAGATGTCTGGTAAATGAAAGATTGCACCGCCACAGAGACAGTTTTCCTCCCATATAGTCTCTGATGAACACAACAAATACTTTATAGCCAGAGCGATACTCGATGGAACAAAATAAACATATTTACACTATCACAACCTGCGTTTTTTTTTTTGTGTGTTCTTTATGGAAAAATTGCTGTATGTCTAAATGCATGTAAATTCTGTTTTATGTATTTTGTTTCCTCTAAAATGTGTATACTTGTACCTAGTATCTGTACACTACGAGTACAGATCAAATTGTAAGGTCAAATTCCTTGTTTGTGCACGCAATCCTGTCAAATAAAGTGATTTCTGATTCAAACATAGAACAATCCTGGAGAAGAACCTGTTTCATGATGATAAATGATTTTAGAATATGATGGACGTTCAACTTTCAGGTGGACAGTGGTTCTAAAAATACAGTTAAAGCTACAATGTGGTCATGGTGAACATTAAACATTGGTAAAAGTCATTGGTAGGTGATTTGGGGAGTGGGCAAGTCGATTGCTGGGATCCAAATCACAACCTTTCATTTACCAAATGACACGTTTTCCCGCTGGGTCACCTTGAAAACCACATTTCCTTGTAGTTCACAATTATGTACAATATTTTCTATCACATGAAACAACCAAATTGAAGTTGAGTGGTTATAAATACTTTTGCTTGGCCCTATATATTTACTTTGCTATGAGCTTTTGTATCAAAATACTCGAGGACAGGACATTCCTTCTCTAATCTTAAAAGTAATTTTGAAAATGAGAAATTTCTATCTCTTAAAATAAATGGCTATAGTGAAAGAAAAGCCATCAGAAATTAATTTAAGGTTTTTCATTTCTCCTCCCTCCACAACTGATGGCGTTTTACCGATAACTGTATGGATGCAGCAGATGCCTCTATTTCTGTTCCTTGAAAAAAGTAGCATCTGCAATAAATTTGCTCATTTATTGCTCCTGGCTTTGCCTCCATACGTTTAAACTCCACCACCCCCACATCCTCCTCTCTTTCACTATTGGCCAAATGCGTTGGGGAGTTAAATTGAATTCCTTCTTGATGTATTTCCTTCCACGGGGCTCGCTAATTAAGAATTTAATTATGGCTGAGAAAAAAGAGAAAGCCAACAAACCGCCTCATGTTTTAAACATCTTTTGACTTGCCTTCTCCCTTGTAATCTGTCTCTGACTTTTTATTTTTCTGTCCTTCCCTTCCTAAGTGTGTTTTTTAAACTTTTGACATCGACTGAAGGTAAGACGTATGCTAAAATGCCAGAGAAGGACTATATAAAACGTTCTCGAGAGGCAAAATGCAGCGCATGCATAATCAATTAGATTCAGAAGACTGGAAGCTTGTTGATGTTATTCAAATTCTAAGCCTGCTTGCTAAGAATAGAACATTTCATTGCCTAAATCCTTAAAATACAATTAATAATTTATGCTTTTAGCAACTGATGAAAAGCACAACAGTTTGAGCATGCAGTGTTTTACAGTAAAAATCAAGAGAAGCACTTTTCAGTGTGTTGTTCTATGTTTTTCTTTAGTCTTTTTCTACATTTTGCTCTTGGGCTGCCTGAAAAAATCTTGTCGTGTCTATTTTTTCTCTTTGTTCTGATTCAGCCTGATGGCATAGCCTTTTCTTTTTCATGCATATCCTGTCAACCTGTTTTCAGTGTTTCAAGCTTTCATCAGTTGTTGATGTTCCAACAAGCGCTGACCCTAAAGCATAGTTGTGGGGTGGTGAGGACTGGGTGCCAGGGAGGGCACAATCAAGGTGAATATTACCTGCCCCTGCATGGTCCAGAGGTCAGTCACTCTCCTGTGGCAATCAGGAAAGCAATAAAAAGGGGGACACGTCTTTGCTTATGGCTGTGTCAGCCCAGGTATTCTGAAGTAGTGATGGAACCAGAATAAAACTGGCTTTCAGAAATTCCTGCTTTAGATCCACAATATTGCATCATATCTAGCCCCCAATACCTGTGTCACACGGTTGCGTATCTCTCTTTCATCTCAAAGCTGTAGCAAGACACGATGCCATCTTAAAACAACACTCTCGCATTGCCTTACTATGCATTTGACAAAATGACGTGCATAATTTGTTTACTAAATTAGTTGAGGATGTTTTTGGTAATGCCAAGTGCACTTTTAATATTTCAAATATCGTCATGTGTGGCTGTGCTACACATGACGATATTAGAATGCCACACATTCAAAGGAACAGTGACTAAAATATCACAGCAGTGATCAATAATGGTATTACTTATTCTACTCCTACGCTATGTGTCTGCACTGATGAGGACTCTCTAACATCGGCATACTGGTTAAAACTGATAGCCCTACTTCCTGAATACTTCTGCTAATTGTTTGACCATTTGAGTCATTCCCAGATCAATCAATCAATCAAATTTTATTTGTATAGCACATTTCAGCAGCAAGGCATTTCAAGGTGTTTTGCATAATTAAAGAAGAAATAAAAACAGTATGTGACATTAGTAAATAGATGAAAAGTAAAGATAAAAACATCAAAGACATCAAAACCCACACTCTAATCCTAATTTAGCCATAAGCAACTCTAAGCAGGTGGGTTTTAAGTTGAGATTTAAAGGCACCCAGTGTTTCAGCTGTTTTACAGTTTTCTGGAAGTTTATTCCAGATTTGTGGTGCATAGAAGCTGAATGCTGCTTCTCCTCGTTTGGTTCTGGTTCTGGGGATGCAGATCAGAACCAGAACCAGAAGATCTGAGGGGTCTAGATGGTTGGTACAGCAAAAACAGATCTTTAAGGTATTGTGGTGCTAAACCGTTCAGTGATTTATAAACTAACACAGTATTTTAAAGTCTATTCTTTGATGCCAGTGTAGGGACTTTAAAACTGGTGTTATGTGCTCTATCTTCCTGGTTTTAGTGAGAACGCGAGCAGCAGCGTTCTGGATCAGCTGCAGCTGTTTGATTGATTTATTAGTCAGACCTGTGAAGACACTGTTGCAGTAATCAATGCGGCTAAAGATAAACACATGGATGAGTTTCTCTAGATCAGTGTTTCCCAACCCTGGTCCTCAAGGCACACTGACCTGCATGTTTTAGATGTTGCCCTGCTTCAGCACATATGATTTCTGGTTAACAGGGTTTTGCTGAATTGCAATCATCTGAATGGGGTGTGTTGAAGCAGGGGAACATCTAAAACATGCAGGTCAGTGTGCCTTGAGAACCAGGGTTGGGAAACACTGCTCTAGATCTCGCTGAGACAGATTTAAGAACGACAGTATCCTCATATCATTTTACAATGTTTGGATCTAGTTATGGTATAGTTTCATATAATATTTATGAAGTTCTTTGGTCTTGTTAGTCTATTGTACATTTTCCCAAAAGTCTTGGGAATTATCAAGATGTTTTCTGGTTTTCTGACAAATTGAAGTCAGACCTTTTATGGTTTTTTTTAGATTAGCACTCGATTTTACCTTGGTAGGATTATTGAATGATTTTTACATCTGATTCACTTGATAAAAAAATGTCTTTCTAGACTCTTCCAAAATGTTGGATATGTAAATATCTGCATATATACCTAGATATGTATTTTGCATGTTTTTCTTTGTGGAAACTATATATATATATATATATATATATATATATATATATATATATATATTGGTGATTATTGAATTAATTTACCTGTAGCTACTATCTTTTATCAATGAGGACTGCCCTACTGCCCCACCATAACAAAATAGGTTATGTTGCTTTTTGGTTTGTCTAAATGTTAGATAAATACATAGATGGCATGAACATGGGAGGACAAAGGGGCAAATTATGCAAATGGCCTCTGCTGATTTCACTCTGGATAAAACTCCAGTGTTCATTGGGTAATTTATCCTTTCTATTCGTGGATAGGGTCCCATTTTTAGTGAAAAACGATATGAAGAAAACCACCTGGGGGTAAGATGTACGCAGATGGGAAGTTTTGGATTTTACCAGGAACATTATGTAAGAGTTTTAGCTGCAGGACTTAGCTAACTTTGGTTGTGTTGAAATATCTTTCGCTGAACATTCTCCATTTTCTCGCTGTGATATTAGGAAATAAAGAGCAACATTTTTAAGATGCTTGATTAAATTATCATTTGGGACTTTAATTCATTACACAAATGTTATCTTATTTCTCCCAATTAATTATCCATAATTCACCTCTTTTCTTAGAAACAGGAACAGCCAAAATCTGAGCCATAAATGTCTCATAAAAAGGTTATAAAGCTGATAATACATGTTGCAGAGCTTTGCCAAAATTACTACATTTAAGCTTACTAACATTTTGTCATAACTACAAACATCAGATGAACCTCTGCTCCACTCTAAAGTTCCTTGCATCTTGGACGTTTCCCTTGTGTTTATCTCAAACAATTTTGACATCAACTCTGTCTAGCTTGTCCACCTTTGCTGAGTAAGAGCATCCCCACAGCATGATGACACACCACCAAGTTTCACAGTGTGGATTCTGTATTCCAGGCTGGGTGCAATGTTAGTCTCACTCCTCACAAAGTTTTGAATTTAAGTCTGTCAGTGAATCCTACCAACAGAGCAAAGGATCTCTGCAGCTCCTACAGAGTTACCATGGACTTCTTGTTTCTTTTCTTCTTGAGTAATTCTTTCTTTGCCTGGCCTCTCAGTTAATCCGGACAGTTATATTTTGGAAGGTTGATAATAGTGCCATACTCGTACTTTGTGAGGTGATTGGTGCTTGGAATATATTTATAAACTTACTGAGCTTCAAACATCTCCACAACTTTCCTCTGACTTGTTTGATGTGTTACTTAGTCTTTGTCATGCTATTTGTTTGCTTATGTTCTCTAATACACTTCCAAGGTCTTTACAGATCAGCTGGATTTGTACTGAGATTAAGCTACTTGGAGAAGTGTGAAGGAAATTGGTTACACAGAATTTTATTTAAGGATATTTGAGTAAAGGGGGGTGCATAGAAAGGCACTCTACATTTGACAAAACAAAGCTTGGGGTAAAAAACCCCCATTTTCTTTCACTCCATAGTTATTCACTCCTTTCTGTTGGCAATTGATCGTTATGCATTAAATGCATTGAAGCAGTTGTTTGTAACATCAAGGACAAAACATTTTTGTAAGACACAGTAACTGCTACAGTAAAAGATGTAAACATTTCGTCCACCAAAGATGTAATCAATAATTGAATTGAAAAAAGTCTAGGTGTAGTTCTCATCACATTTTGTCTAATTAACCAATCCTGGTTGATCACTAATCCATGTTCAGACAACCTTACAAACTGAAAAATGAAACAATGTGTGCTTCAGTACAGTGTGCCTGATGGTACAGTAAATCAGAGGTTGTTTGTGGTGTGTGTGCCTCTCCTGGCAGATGCGCTGGCCTCTTCACGTGTATGTGCTTAGCAGGAATCGTCATCCAGGCAGGTAATTGGATGCTGTTTACATTGCCCTTGGCATCCTCCTCCCCTCCATCCTGACACATCTGTGCTGCTCAGTAGAGCTGAGCAACTCTGCGCTGCATCGTCTTTGCAAATTTAGCCTTGCAGGCGGTTCACTTTCTGCAAAGTCAGTCTAATGCTCAGTTCTCAGTTTCCTACATTTTTATTCAAACTGTGCAGTGCTGTATTATGATGTATGATTTATTGATCAATTTCAGAAGTAGGAATTGATGGCTATTAGATGGCTTGTGTGTGTGTGTGTGTGTAGGGGTGTGTGTGTGTGTGTGTGTATGTGTTTGTGGAAAGCTGTGCAAGAATGGAGGACATAAGTTTGGAAAGGCTGACTGCAGACACTCCTATGCCAGATGGAAAAGAAAGTAAAAAAAAATAATCTTTCCAGTCGATTTTCATTAAAAGGTTTGGGAAAATGAAAATTCTGAGGACATCTTGTAAAAAAAACAACAAAAAAAAAACATTAAAATTCACAGTGGTTTCAAGGTGGTGTACCTAATAAAAATCCAAGACATAATAATAGATTAAATCGCAGAACTATGTGCATGGCAACCTTCCTATTAATTACCCTATTCAGAACTTATTAATTATGCAATCAAAGTCCTGACACAGACATGGTCTTTGAAGAAGAGTTGATTTAGTGTCTTCATCATTTTCATTGCAAGAATTATATTTGAAATCCATCCTTTAAAAAAAACAACAAAATCCTTTACCAAATTAGGCACAGTTATAACAGCATGTCTGACTGGTAGTTGTTGTCTTGAGCCTGTAAATGTAGCAGAATTTACTTGTAAAAGGATAAAAATATGCATTTAAGTTCTTTTCTAATCATGGACTATGAAAAATTAATTACTGAGATTCATATATATACTGATAGTACAATGTCTTGTTAACTCTAAGCCCTTGTAGGGTATTAAAATTTGAGCTTTTTCAAATTTTCTGATGTCACAGCTTTCCAGACAAAAATGATGTTCGTCCAGCTTTCTTTCAACTCGTATCAGCTTTCCTGTCCCTAAGGGATTACTGACACCACGATGCACTCACCTCCATGTTTCATAATGTGGTCGCTGCCATGTATAGCATTAGGTTTTCATCACACATAGGCTACGTTCATACAACAGGTCTTGATGCTCAATTCCGATTTTTTTTTTCTCTCCCCTTTTTGCTGAAAAATTATATTTTTGCATAGTCATTCACTCTACTCATTCAATGTGACTGCAGTCACACTTCTGCATGAACAGTTTAGACCACATACCGCATGTGCAAAATAATAGATGTTTCACAGCAGTGTGCTGAAGTAATAATGGATGCCGTCATCTATGGATTAATTTTATAGTTGTTGAGCGATGGGAGCCGACACTTAATCTTAATATCTTAATTTCCTTCTTCTGTTTTACAAACATTACCCACTTTGTATTATCGACTCAATTACAATTCACTTGTAATTAACAATACTATGCACTGCATCTGGAAATGTTTATTAGACAATGTGCTGTGTTTTTTTTTTTTGCTTTCTTTCAAATTAAACTCGAACCATAGCAGGCTGGCAGTTAGCTCAAGAAGTGCCAAATCATAAAAACAATGGTACCACTAAATTTTAAAAGATGAACCAATTTGAAGCTTTGGTGGTTGATTTTGGGCTTGGTGTTACCTGACAGGCAATTAAGAGTGACCTTGAGGGAGAAGAAAGGAGAACAGCCCAGTAATGATGAAGCTTGGAGGTGAGTCGGATGAGAAGCAGGTGTGCTATAAAGCCTGCCAGGGGTCTAGATGCCAAGTCTGTAGCAACACAGAAGGAGAAGAGGAGAAAAGCAGACACTTACATAAACACACACACACACACACACACACACACACACACACGCACACAGGAGAAAGCTAATCTCATTGCCAGTAGGAACTATGACACCTGTTTTAATTAATTTTTAAGGTTTTATTGGCACTGATCAAATGTTATGCATTTACAAAAGTAATCATCATAATTTTTAACAGCGTGCCATATTTTTGTTATGACTACAAATTTGCTTGCCAGTTGCAAAATAGATAGCAACATAACTTCTCTTGCTGCTGGCAGTGATTGAGGACCCGACAGGACGATGAATGTACCTGACTATAAAGAAAACAATGATTACCTGGTCCACTCCTTCCTGTCACTTTGTAATATTATGTAAGATTTTATACAACAGGTGCTTGGAAATGTTTTCACTTTTTTGTTGGTTTTTCTTTAAGGTTTCAAAAGAAATAGCTACATATTTCATAAAGGCATGTATATCAACTAGCGATGTCCTTTTTTGCTCTTTACACCATTCCTAGTCTGATACATTCTCCCTTTAACTGATATTAGTTAAACAATTAATCCAGCCGCAGCCCTCCACTTGTACATTTCCCCTTAACTGTTTAATTTATTTGACTTCATAATCCTCCTAAAGCTGCAGTTATCCCTGTTATCCCTTTTCCTTTCTTTCATAGTCAAATGTGGCGATTCTGATATGTCTATTTTGTGCTTTTTGGCAGTACATGGTCACCACTGTCTCAAGGGTTTCTCTAGGCAGTCAAATTTTATGCGCAGAAAGCCTAAATCTCATTATCCTTAAGTGCTTTACAGCAGACATAAACTGACTGTGTGTGAAGTCTCTTGGAAGAACGACAGCGCCCATCCAAACTGCCCACGGGTTCAAATTAGCTGTCCCCCGATCTCTCTGCGGCCTCTGAAGCCCTTTCAGCTCCACCATGTTAGGGTTACACTGCATCTCTAGTGGCGGGGCTTACTTAAGGCCCAACCCACAAACTCTAGCAAGACATGAACCATCTTTGAAAATAACCTTGAGAAAGTAGGCCTGAAAGGGAGGGTTTTTGCTACACTTGATGTGTTTCTGCTATAAAAAGACTGCATGATTTGGCCTCTCTAGAGAGACCATCAGAGCACTGCAGTCAAAGCTCAGCAGTCCCCCCCCCAAAACTATTTGAAGACCAACAATGCATTTAAATGCTTGGCCTAATGCCAGACAATTATGTAGGCAAATGACAGTGCGTGGTTGAGAAAGAAATTGTACATAACCAAGCATCTTATTACCAGATAAATATGTCTAGTTTTATGTAACATTCAGTTTAAGCAGTATGCTTTATGGTTTCAAGACAAGCTCTGTAAAAGGAGAGAATTCCTCAAACAGCTGCATTATATGTAGAGGTATAAAATAAACTCCTGAAAGGTGAAATATTCATCTGTGCTTTTTTTTTTGTACATTTATGTTTTTGTATGACTCGCAATAATTCAGTCTGTAAAATACAGTGTGTTGCAAAAACTTAATTTGGATACTTTTGGTGGAGAATCATGAAGTAGCATTAAATTAATGCACGATTTTTAAAGGCTTTGGGCAAATTAAAACCTGAAAGTGTGGTATTCATTTCTTTAATCTGATCCAATTCAGCCAGTTGACTTCAAAAGTCATCTTATTAGGGAACAGAGTGAACCTCTGTCTAATGTAATATTTAGCTGTTCTGTGAAGGCCTTAGAAGTTTGTTAGAGAACATTAGTTAACAACCAGCATCATGAAGTCCAAGAAACGTTACAAACCAGATCAGAGATAAAGACATGGAGAAGTTTAAATCACAGTTGGGATATAAAACAATATCTTATGCTTTGGCTAACCAGTCATTTGAAATTGGATAGAATGTTCTGCAAATTTACTGATACATGGCTGGCCACCGAAAGTGACAACTGACAAGAGCATTAACACAAACCAAGACAAGGTGAGAGGAGTTGCCAAGATCCACAGACCAGGTGGGATTACCGGTTATTGAGGAATTGTGAATTAATCCAGAAGAGCAGCAAGAACAAAGCCATTGTAGAATTAAAATAAGAATTCCTGCACAAAGTTTGTCACACACTATAGCTTAATACAGAATCAATGGAAAGTCCTGAAAATTGCCATTCACAAATGTTGAGTTACATGGAATCCTCCCACTGTCACAGGGATTAGAGACCACAGCTGCCTACGAATAGCTACAGTAAATATCCGAGACCCCTTCTAAGAAAGCTTGTAACTGCCTATCTTAATAGTTTAAACACTAAATATAATAATTTATATATTAATAAATAATTTAATATGTATTATTTTGCACAGTGTAAGATAACATCTACAGTCTTCATTATTTCCACTCTTGGGGATACAATCAATGCCAAGGAAAATAAACGCAAATTACAAAAACAATCCAATGGTGTCAAGTAGCATCGTCCCTAGATATTTCAGCTTTCTAAGCTGGATTTTCTTTTGAATGTTTTACATGCGCTATAGACGAAAATCAGAATTTTCTGGGACTAATTTGGTGTCCACAGAAAAACCTGTGACTAGGTGAATCAGGTAATAGGAGAGGTTTCACTATATACTTTAAATAATAAGCAAAAATTTGAGTCTCTACATGTCCAAAGCTGGTGTTTAGATGGTAATTATATTTAAATTGAATGTAAAAAAAAAAAAAAAGTGCAACATTATCTACTATTATGTATGTATTGTTCTATCACTTAAAATCCCAATAAAATGCTTGAGGCTGGTGATGGTAATGTACCAAAATAAAACAGTAGAAGGGATATTAGTGCTTTTAGAAGGCACTGTGCAGGCTCTCTAGACATCTGCTAGAGCTGTACTGTGGTCAACACTGCTGTCAGCTCTGTGACACTTGGCATGAAATATTCACTATACCAAGAGACATGTTTGGAGTTCAGGGAACTATGACTGAATTTACCCGTATCGAACCGTTTACTTAAAAACATTTATTCTTACTGTGAAACCACCCTGGACTTATCTGCCCTAATGCAGGACTGTACTTATATGTTGCATAGATTTTAGATATTTTATTTAGATGGAGAGAGGCAAAACACAGCTTAAAACCTTTACTGTCATGAATAACATAGTGTAGTCTAATGTTGCTGTACTGTTTGTTTTTTACCTGAGCTGCTCAAGATAGGTGATAAGTGGATAAAGACTGCAAAGAGCATGTTAGACTCAAATATGTAGGTTCAGAGTTTTTGTTATAAACAGGCCATAAATTAGCAGAAACAAAGATTGTCATCGCACACGACTCGCACGCGACAGCAGTGATTAATCTCACTTTAGGCTTTTATCTCACAAGCTGGGTCAGGCCATGTTTTTAAGTCAGATGATGTTTCCTTGGTCATTTATTCATTAGAGAGAACCTGAGAACATCCACAGACACCTGAGTTAGAACTGAAAATTGTTCTGGTGTTTTCCTACAAGGGTGGGATGGTGATGAGCTGGTTGGCACTTTCAGCTCACAAGATTAACTTTTCTGGTGTGCATTTTTCAGCTGTGAAAACCTTTTTTTTATTTATATTTTACATAATTCTACAAATTTATCCTTTAGGCTTAAAAACAACCTGCATCTTGAGTTGATTGATGATAGAGGGTTGTTTAGAGTCTGTTAGAGATATAGTTTGCAGAGAGCAAACCTATGTTATGTCCTCTACAATTTTCAAAGATACAACCCTTCCAAAAAACCCCTTATATGTTAACTCTGTTTCTGTCTTCGCTTGACCTGTAAAATTTAAAATGCTGAGATCTGTTGATTCTGAGGTGGTGCTGTTTTGTTCTTGAAGGGAATTTGATGGAAAGTGCTCTCCTGCTAAGACTGGCAGCTGTCTTAGACATTTTCCACTTGCAACTTTTCTCACTGCAGAATGGTGGATGTCAAATTGAGTGGAAATGGTCTTGCCAACCCTCCCAGATTGATGAGTAGCTACAGGTGCTTCTCCAAGGTCATCAAGGATCTCTTTCTACATTAGCAAAGTGCTAAACATACCTGAAAACCTGCAATTTCCCTAACTCTTGCATTTGCAGAGGTGACGACATCTGCCAAGTAGGGCCCTATGACTTCTGTGATGTGGAAAGCGCGGGGGGGGGATCATGAAATTTAAGACACAAAATGGAGTCTACAATAATTTCTCAGAATTTGTCCATCACCCAGAAGAGAAAGACCAGCCATGGTGAAAAAACTCAACAAAACACCTATATTCTCTAAAAAGTACTAAAAACTCAAAGCTTAACAAAAGGCTCAGGGCTATCAAGTTTTATGGGGGAAAACTTTTAGGCACTGGAGGTGCAAGGATACCACTTATAGTAAAGATTCACATCAGAAACGTGTATAAGAAGAACACTAAAAGGAGAAAAAAAACATACAGTAGCCCATTTTTAGGTAAAGCAATGTAAGTGCAGGGCTGCAGAAACATGAGAGCTAAACATGAGAGCTTCATTTGAGATGACAAGGGAACAAAGGACCTTATTGTGGAAGTGTGAACAAAGGTTTACTGTTTGCATGTGTATAGTTCACCTCTAGAACATTTGTAAAAATATATTGTGATATTACTATCATTAACCGAGATGTTTATTTTTGTAAAATGTGAAAAAATATGAGTTCTTAGTTTTCTTTTCAAAAAATATAAGGGGAGTCCTGTTTTAAACCTGGTAAAATCATTCAGTGTTCTGTTTAACCACAGCACTGTTATATTTATAAAAATCTGAATAACAATAAATGTGGACCTCTGGCTATTGGTTAATGTTTCCTATTCACTCCACAATTACACTCCTATAGGGTTAATAAATATGGTTTTAACTGAAAACGTGGGGGGAAAGAAGGAAAAAAACAAAACAGAATTTGGAAAATGATTTAATGGATTTTAAATCCTTAGAGATAAGAATCAGCAGCAGCACCTCTCTGCTAGTTTAACTTTTAAATCCTTTAGGAAGCAAGGTGTACTCTTTTATTTTTGATTTGCCTTCATTTAAAATGATGAGTGGGCAGAATCCGTTGTTTACTTGAGGTAAGCTTTAAATAATTTTGGAATTTGGCAAAGATGAAATATTTTTATTATGTTTACAGATCGCTTTTTACTCCTGAATATTTATTACATTTGTGCCAACAGGCAACTCTCTCCACCTACAGGAAAAATAAACTGTTTTCCTGTCAGTGCAGCTGCATTTGTATGGCAGATAAGTCTGCTTGTAAATTATCATTCTGCACCTGTGTGACCTGCAACAACTGGAGAGATTTAATATTAGACTATCTTGGCTTTTAAGCTTATGTGGTTTATCTTAGGTTTTTAGTCCCTTAAAATTATCTCTACGTATGAACGGTATTTGTTGGACTCGGGTTGCATTGATGATGTGGGCAGCTGGCTTTTTTGGTCAGGACACTTTCATGAAATAACTTTTAAATCTGAAGTCTCAAATGTTTTCCTATTACTGCTCAGTAAATACATGAAATGATCTGAATACATTAACCTTCTACCGATCAGCAGTAGAAGGATACAATCAATATTTTTAATCAATTAATTGATTGTCTTTTTAAGATGTACAATTTAATTTTTTTTTTTTTTTTTTTTTAACTGAACATTCCTAACTGCTTTAACAAATCCCATCCAGTGATGGATTAAGGTATGACCTGCATTTTGTCTTCAGGCTGCTGGAGAAATAGAAAATAGTTGCGGGATGAATGGTTGAGAGTTCCATCATTAGAGATTACATCCTAAACCTGACAAAATCCACAGTACTGTTGCCAGTGATCCAGCAAGCATGTTGTGATATTCCTTATCTAATCTGGTATAGAGTTCAAGATGCATGTCCAGTTCCATGAAAGAGATAAAGTCAAGACCACATTTACTGACTTCCCTGTCTAAAGAGTGTAGCGCACCGTCATATAGTTTCAAAAATCCAACCATTAAATGAGGAAATGTATCCAACCACACGCTGTCTGTACTTGCTTGTTCTAATAGGGTCACAGGGTAGAGAGGGTTTAACGCCCATGCAATGTTCATCAGATAAGGGGGGGCACCCTGACACCCTGGACAGGTTTCCAGTCCATAGGAAGACACAACCATTCACACTTGCACCAAAAATAAATTTAGAAAAAACATTTAAACCAACAGTCATGATTTTGGAATCATAAGCTTGGAGAGAACCCAGGCATACAGGAAAACATACAACTCCATCTAAGACCCCTGGGTGGGATTCAAACCCAAAACCTTCTTGCTAAAAAGCAACAGTTTTACTTATTATTACCGTACAGCAAACGTTTCCAGTGGAGAAAAGATATGTTTATAAATGATTGGTTTTAACTATGCTTTACTTTAAGTTTGTAGAAACTTCTAATTAGTAAGCTAAGAGGCAAATTTCTGTTAGCTGTTGGTCCCTAGAATGGACTTGCCAGAAAGGAACAGGAAGAAAAGTAAAAGAAATCTCTAAAGCTTATCATAACAATCATTTGCCAACACTTTGTTAGCAAATGAAGCCATAAAAGCCCCTTTTTCTCTTTTTCTTTAAAAAAAACACCCTCTGTGGGTTTAGTGTAAAATGAAAGATGAATATAGAAAAGCACCTAACGCCCACTGTTAAGTATGGGGGAGTGTGTGGGATACTGTGGGCCTGAATGCCCAGGGAGCCTTGTTGAAGTCAATAGAATAATCAACTGTTTAAAATACCAAGACATTTTCATTTTGAATAAAACCTGGTTGCTTTTGCCAGAAAACTGAAAATAGGTCATCAATGGGCTTCTCAGTAGGATCACCAAGCATACAGCCAGATCAACACAGAAATGCTCCAGAAGGCACAAAATCAGCCTTGCATGACGACAATGAACCAAACCTAGACCCCATAGAAAACCTGGTTACGTCAAAAGGCGAGAGGAGGATCTGAAGAGGATTTAGGAACCATCAAGAAAGAGCAACCCTTTGTCGGTAGCCACAACCTTGTCAAATGTGATAGAAGATATAATTTTCTCTTTTCTAACAATGGTTGTACCTTTTTATAACCATATGAATAGATGAGGTGTCAGTAATTATAATTAGTTTTTCCTTAACATGGGGTTTTTCTCGTTCAAATGAAAGTTTAGGTTTTTCTAAATCTTCTATGCTAGACTGTGTTACTCCAGATACGAATTTCATAATCCGTATGAAGGAGAAAAGCTTTTAAGAATAACAACTGCCTTTGCTTTCATTGTCCGCAAAAATGTTCTCTACTTGTTAGTGGATGAACAGCGGCCTTATATTGATGTTGGGAGTAAGATGTCAATAGAAACTAAAAGACAAGGCTTTGTATGGTTTAGACAAGGAAGAAGACACTGGCTGTGAAAAGAGATGGAGGCTATTGAGCATGTCGCTTGCCTCACCAGTAAATCAAGATGTTAAGGCAAGCTCCGAGCAGAGCGTCTAATCAATGATGGAAAGACACGGGGAGTTCTTAGTAGAAACTTAACTCTGCTTTATAAAAAATGCTTAAAATGCCAAAGAACTCCTTTGACATCCAAGAGAAAGGACAAAGGCTCAGCGTGAAGGTAATGGTGCTAGCTTGCTGTGGCAGTAAGTTTGCGCTTGTTTTTAACCCGTCTCAAAGTTTTTTTTTGGTGTTAAATGGGATATAATTGAGTTGGACTTCTTCAATCGAACTGCCTTAATGAATGCAATTTTAAGTGGCCTCCAGTTGTTCTTTCAGCAACTGATGACTGAAAGAAACGGGACACCTTTTAGGAAAACAAAAAGAACAAATTATAAGTAGTCTGACAATTTCTGACTAAATACTGAACACCAATGAAAAATAAACTAAATTGCAATGACGACTAATCAAAGAAAAAAGCAATCAGTAATTCCAAGGGCATTCAACTTTCCTTTTTATAAAAAAATATGTCTCTGTTGAGGGACATGTTGCACCATAACACGTTCATCCATAGATGGTCGTGTTACGAGTTTTTTGAGAATCACTATGATTAATTTGACAAGAAGTATTTTACTTTATTCTACCAAAGTATGCTGTTGTATATGTGAAAATGCACTTCCCCCTTACAGATTTCTTCAGTATTTTATTTTAAATTCTGACCATATAAAAATATTGCAGAACATCAAATTCATGTTAATATTAGACAAAGACACCTAAAATAAAGTTAACAGTTTTCAAATTTGCTGCGGAAAAACAGCTACTTAAACTAAACTTGAAGTAATTATTTTTTTGGCTAAACGGGTTTGCCACCCTTTCTCAGATTTTTAGGTTTCAGGACGTGTTCACTTACAAATAGAGGGCCATTTGAAGGCAGCAAAAGTTGTATTTATTTCAAGTTTTGCCTGGATAACTTCAAAGTTCCCCAAAATACTTACCGTGGCTCATAAAAATGTGCTCATGTCAATATTTAATCCCTCTGAGTATCAATGAATTCTATTAGCAATATACATGGGTTTATAACAAAGAAATAGCTGAATATATTTAACATGGTAATGATGGGAGATGTCATTGAATTGATCCTTAAAGAGGTGTAAGGGAAGTAAATAAAGAGCAAAAAATAAATAGAAACAACAGCGCCCCCTGTGACTCCATGCAAGAGTAACCAAAAAGAATTTGAAATTTGAGCTGGCAGTATCAGTGCCTAATAATTGATAAGAAAACTAGTTCAAATGCTTTCCAGGTGTAACCGCTCTACATTTAAGAACATGGGGAAAATATGGAACATCTTAATGATCAATTGTGTCTCATAACAAGTACTAATTTAATGTAACCTGGAAATTGCATCAATCATTTATTGCTTCAAACGATTGACGCAATGAGTTTGACAGAGACATACAAGAAAAATTTTTGCATTAAATCCTCTGAATGGACTGAGGACAAATATATATTTAGATAATGTCAAAGTGATTTTTACTCATTTTAAGTTGAGGCGTAACTAAAGGAAAAGCAAATCCGAGCTGATTTAGGAATAAAGATGCGTCCTTTACGTTTAAAGAAGCGCATACTTGCTGCATTTGCAGTGTGCTATTGTTTTGACAAGCAAGCATTCTCCCAGCCACCGCAGCTGCTGCGATCAAGGTCAGCTCTCATCCTGTAGACCTTATTTTCCTTGTCGGTATTCCAAGCATCTCAGTAAA
This sequence comes from Poecilia formosa, assembly GCF_000485575.1. Classification (NCBI taxonomy): domain Eukaryota; kingdom Metazoa; phylum Chordata; class Actinopteri; order Cyprinodontiformes; family Poeciliidae; genus Poecilia; species Poecilia formosa. Next base: position 3,033,964 of record NW_006799981.1, on the reverse strand, counting down.
TGCTGGCAACAGTTTTCACTTGGTAGATACCGCTTCCCTCCCACCAGGGCAGAGAGAAGAGACGCACTGTGAATAGTCGATTCTTCCAACCTGTGGTCAGCATTCCACGTGCATCTCTCGAAGCTAAATGCTCTTCCTCTGCTCTCCCTTTTTAAGCTCCCTGACAGGAAGGATGCGATATTGCACCTGGCCCCTTTCATGCCTCCTTCCCCCTCCGCCTCTGTCTTGTCATGGAGCCGTTCCACCACTCTGCACTAATTGTTCATTCTCTCCCTGCTCTTATTCCGCTCTGACACCTCCTCCCCGTACAGCTCCAGTGAACATGCTTTGAGAAAAGAGGACAACTCGTTATTCAAACTGTTAAATGGATGAGTTCACCAGCACGATCGGCTCCACACCCCAGGATACAGAAAATTAAATATGCTATAAATCTATTCTGATGTGACTGGAGTTTTGGGTTATCAGAGGTTTCTGATATCAAACTAGAGAACGCGGCCTCTTTTTGCTCAGCCTCAATATGTCTGGGTTATTTTAATGAAGACCATTCAGCTGAAACAACCTGGCAAAATACCTCAATAAACTTTATCTCCATATTTAATGACTCCCAAAGGGACTTCCAGGTTCTGGAGGCTCCGTCTGTCGGTCCACTTCTAAGTCCAGCTATTCTAATAAGCATGCAGAAACCAAATGTTAATGGGCAGCATACAAAGTTATTAATTAAACAGGACAAGATCAGATGAAAACTCACATTAACTTGCACAAAATAAAGTACTTTGGGTTTTATGATCAACACTTAAGATTATTATGTTTAAGTGATGTGAAACGTACATTGGAAATACAAACTGTTGTAACGACAACTGATCGTCTTTCAAATTTTACTAGTTTTTATTAGAAAATGCTGGTGTTTTAATAGTTTGTTTACCGTTTTGACTCATTGCAAGTCTGGCCAATAAAATCTAACCTAGATCAGTTATGTGGTGTCCAGATTCAGGGGATTACAAAAGTATTCATGATCTTTTTTTGTGTGTGTGTGTGTGTGGTAAACCGTTGGTAAGGAGCACATAAGGTGAAGTGGAACACAAAATTTTAAGATGGCTTTCAATATGTTTTGCAAATAAAAATCTGATAACTGTGGCAGGCAACTTTATTTAGCTGCATATATTTAAACAGCTTTAACAGACATCATCAGGAAGACTAAAGAACACAGCAGACAGGTCAAGGGTAAAGTTCTGCAGAACTTTAAAATAGAACTAGGTTGGAAAACGATATCCGAAGCTTTGAGTATCTTCTAGGACATTGGTCTGCAACTTTTACAATCTAAAGAGCCATTTTCCATCTAAGTTCAGCTAAATTAAACCTGCTGAGAGCCGCAAATATTACACTTTAAAAAAAAAGACAAATATAATTATTTTAAAGAAACGTCTTATTTTTATGTTTTAAAATAAAAGCAATTCATAAAGCTTTTGCAAAAAGGGGATGCATGAATTCTCTTTGATTGGATGCTGGTGATTGTGGAAAATGTAAAAAGGCACAGAGAAATAGGGTTTGGTTTGATGACTGTGAAATGAGCGCCGCCATAAGTTGAATGTGATGATGTCAGCAGGAACTGGTTTGGCTTCTATAACTCTGCAAGGTTTGTTCTTGTTGCCCAAGACCTCTGTGGATTCTATTACAGAGAGAAAAAAGGCTTAAATATTTAAGCAATACATGCCACTGATTTTCATTTGTAAAGAATTTTTAAAAATCATACATGATTCTTTTGCAATTTACAACTAGGCAGAAATTTCTAGTAGTAATTTTGGAAAATGTGAAAATGTTTAAGTACTTTTACAAGGCACTGCTATTTTTCATATTAGAAATGTAGTCTATGGGCAGAGTTTTTTTTTTGTTTGTTTGTTTTATTTTGGTATCATATACCTGGCTTGAATATATATGACTATTATGTACTTATTATATTACACATAAATCTGCAATGAAGACAGTTAAAATCTCATTATTTATTTGTTAGAAATAGTCTATCGCTGCTGATGCATAATAATTTTATGTGATCTTTTTTGGAGTAAGACATTTTACTGTAAGATTTTTCAAAAGAATATAAGATAATTTGATTATTTATTCAAAAGTAGTGTTACAGGTTTAATGAGTGCTGTGTCAAAGTCCAGAGCGGATCCTAACACAACACACCACGGGAGGTTGTTTAATAAATCAGACGCATCAAGGAATTTTTGGCCTTCTGATGGTGAGATGAAGAGGGCTGAACAGTTTGGGGGTCTGTGAAGATGAGCAAGAAAGGAACAGAGAGAAAAGATGAGTTAGGCAAAAAATGTAAGGAGACTTTAAATTTGTAGAAATGGAATGACCTGGTACTCAACATGTCAAGCGAGAGGCTGGAAACATAGAAAACGTTAGTGTTACGCATTCTGATCCACAGGAAACATTCAGGAAAAAAATGCCCCACTGTCTGGGTATTTGATATTAATATTGTTGTTACGGATTAACCCCCAAATTCATAAAATGAAAACTCTGTTTAAATCATTTGCCCTCTCAGTTTAAATGCAGATAAGGAACTATTTGTGTATGTGTTAATGCTATCTGACAAATCTGGGACTGTGCTGGTTGCTGCAGCCTTCTGCCTGTCCATGTCATGCGACTTGGTCAGCTGAAACTCTTGGAGAGCACATCTGAACCGTAGTCCTTCACAGCTTAGACATTTTATGCAAATTGCTTCACTTGCAGAGTTTTCATTTTGTAAGTTTCGTTGGCATTTTGTCTTAAGAACATGCAGGAAAAAAAAGGTCACTAACAGAATGATCAAAGAGTCATATCAAAAGAGAGAGGAAGTAAGTTAACCAGAAACTACAACAAACTTTTTTTATGCACAGATCTTTAGCATAAGTTACATTCAAGATTGCAGAAGGGTTTGTTGTAATATAACATAACACAGCTGCCAGTGTTTTAAGTGAATACTTTCTAACTATTACAGGAGCTTTATGAAACCCTGATAACTAAGTATTACAGGGCAAAATCCCAGTCATTGTCACAACAGACAGGCAGGAGAGAATGTCTGAGCTGCATTCGAACATCATTGTTAGTATAGAATAAAATTACACTAATGTAGACATAGTACTGATAAATATTGCAAATTCATTTTCATATCTTCATTGGCTTTATTTTTTTAAAATGACTGATTTTTTTTTTATTTAGCTTCACAAACACTAAATATCCCTTTGTATTGCAACACATTTCGCAGTTATTTTAATTGAAATTTGTTATTTCTTGTATGTAAATGGCAGCCAAAATGATGACCATGTGATTATTTTTAAGTCTTGGTGTTTAATGTCTGTGATCCTCCTGTTTCACACGAGAGTGATTAAGGATTCATTATAACGCTCCCCGTCAGTGCTCGGTCTGTGCACATACGTGCAGTGGATCAGCGGTGATCCTCCAGCAGGAAGCCTGGCCTTGTCGTGTGGCGAGGGGCGGTGCAGGAAAGGAGCGGGCAGATTAAAGCAGCTTTGTCCGTGCATAAGTGGATTATCAGCAGGTAGAGTGCTCCCTGTGTTTTTGCAGCAATTGTATTAGTGTGCTTCCTGCCTGGCCACAGAGAGGACCATCTGCCATTTAGCTCTGATGGATGATCCCAAGCAAACGTCAGCCCTCTCTACACAGAGCACCTGCTGAATCCTGATCAGACAGTTGGCTCATATTAGCACAGCCCATCACGTTTTCATGATACCGTTCCTGTCTTACAGCAGGGGTTCAAAAATACGCAGGGTTGTCGAACAAAGTAACATATTTGGGTGCTTCAAACAGCATGATGAAGACTTTAAGCTCTTCTAAGATCATTTTATGACAAGCCATCTTGTTTTATTTTGCTTTGAATGCCAAATTTGACCCTTAATTTCTTTGACATCAACAACCTTGATGTTCCCTGTTTAACGTTTTAAAAACTGTATTTTGTGAAATCCTGCAACAATAGATGTTCATTTTATCCTGTTGTTTTTATCATTAGTCCAGTTTAAAACAAACTATTGGGTATTCATTTTAATAAATCAAAATTATTAATAAAAAAAGTAATACTGCAAATAAAATGACAGTAAAATTACCTTTTAACCTTGTTCGGTTTGTCTCTTTCTCCTTTTTCTAAATGAGCAGCCAAGAAACGGTAAATTTTTTATAAAATAAAATGTGAAATAAAATAACAGTGTTTTTACTGCTGTCAGTTGTATGTAGCTGTGGGGATTGTGTATTTTGAAGCATAAGAAGCTCACCGACTGATGGGGTAGACTTTGTCTTCTTAAAATGGAAACGCTAAAAAAAGGAAAAGCATAGAGAGGAGTAGGCAAATTAATATGCTGCCTTGTATGGAGAGACACAACCCTGTAAAGCTGAAATGTTGAATTGTACAAAGGATTTCAAAGACGTACCGTTATCCCTCAGATCAGACCAGGGGATCATTCAGACAGCAGAAAACTGTGTTTAATGTGACAATCAGGGAGGGTTAAATCAGCAGGGAAAGACATATATGTGTATAAGAGGCAAGAAAGCATACAGATCTGAGGATCAAAAACAAACCTTTGGCTGTCAAATGACCAACAACAGTTGTAAAGCGTGCATGACAGGATCTGAACAATTTGCATATAAATATAAATTTAATCAGCAGCAAAGCAGACTTTTTCTATGCGTGAAAGCTGGGCAGCTATCTCTGCATCTGTCATGTTATTCCGCTTTGTTTATTTATAAACACAACACTTTCAAAATGAAAAATACCTTATCCTTTATTTTATCCTGACATGTATACACTTGACAGAAGCTGTATGCTGAGCGGGTGTCAGTCACAGAACAAAGACAGTTTTGTAGCAGCGTGAGGGTTATTGACCCTCTGAGCAGCAGGCACGCTTTCAGCCAGATCTCAGGCCCTGATAGCCATCAAAAGGCAGCAAGAAGAAAGACCCTGTCTTCTCCTGACAACCATCTCTTGGCATTCGTCACTTTATCTCATCAAGCCTGACAAGAAATAAATTAGAAACACAGCCAACTCAGAGGGGGAAAAGCTGAAGATGCGTGCGTCCTTAGCGGGACACATGACATTAGGCTGACAGTCTCGTTTGCCACAAATAAGCCTGTAATTTTATTCACATGCATTTTAAGATAAATTACAATTTGATGCACATCTTGGGTTTAATAATAAAATGCTGGAGGCATCAAACTTGTCATAAATAAAATTTAGTCATGTTGACGTGACGCACATATGTAATTCCCAATGAAAGTTCAACGTGGCAAGACTACTTGTTTTAATTAAAAATTGATTCTGTAAGACATCTTTTCATTTTTAATGATGCATAACTAAAATAATCACCTAGATTTATCAGTTTCTAGGTACCCCTCTTACACTTGACAATATCATGAATAAACTAAGAGGGTGAACGGCAGATTTTGACTGTTTTTCTAAACCTTTGCTATGGAGGAGCACTGGAGTGTAAACCTGGTCTAGTGGATGAAATGCCTGATCCCCCTGGACAACCTGCCAGTTCATGGCAAGGCACCTTAGGCATAAAGTGAAAGCCATTCAGAACCCACTGGCTACATCACAACTTTTAAAGAGGTGAGGGGCAACTATGTAAAATCAACGTTTTTGAGCTTTGTATCACGTTATTATGTCATTCCCTAATCAAAAACATACCTGGACTGTTGCTTTGATTCTTTGATGCATGTTTGAAGAGTTCTCCCATGGCAGCCATTTGGGGGTGCCTAAATACTTGCTCTAATATGTGCCTATTTACACAAAGTTACTCATTGCAGCTGCAGTCTCCAGCTGACCTTCCACCCCACAGATCACCTCTAACCCCACACAGCTCATACAGAATAGTGGCAGCAGCAATTAGCAAAAGTCTGGTGGAATTACAAGTCTGCTGATCTCATCATAGAAGTACCTCTCTGGCCAAAGCTCCTAAGAACGATGCTAAATGGTGTAATGGTGGAGTAGTGTTGTGATAACAAACTCAAGGCAGAAAGTCAAGAAGGGTAGGAGCTTCTTAAAGAGACAGAAGCCAAATTCAAGGTGTCAAATTTCAAAGTCAAATTTAAGTCATATATATAATATATATATATATATATATATATATATATATATATATACTAAAACTACTGAATAACATGGTTATCTGTCTGTGCTATAGAATGGCACTATTGCCTGGAAAATACTTTTCCTTTAAATAATCAATGATACGATACAAAAATACGGTGAAACAGCAAACTGTTTTCTGTCCTGCTGTCAACTCTCTCTCTGCTGCTTTTTAGGGTCACAAGTCTCTGCTCACACTGATGTTTCTCTCTTTGGTTTTTGCTACGTCTGAATGCCTAAATCTACTTTACTGAGTTAGTGTGTGTGAAAAATTTTAACAAGGAAAAACAACCCTTTAACGATAAGGATAGAAGCATCCAGTTATTGATTTCCGTAGTTGTTTTCTTAGCAGCTTATTTTGTGCATATAAAAGAAACAAAACTGCTCCCAATGGATCGGTTTCTACGTCACGACTATGTGTTGGTTCATCAAATTAAATACCAATAACTACATTACATTTGGTATCTTGGATGTGAGAAAGTTGATCAGTTAGGAATACCTTTGCAAGAAACTCTATATCTCCAGGCAGCTGAAGTGTATCCCAATGCCCGCTTTTCAATAACAACCTTAAGTCTCCACAATAACACCACATTCAATGCTTGCTGCCTCAGGCACCTTATGTTCTCTAACACAACACAGAAGAATCAGAGTGCCTGTATCCATCTTAACCCACCTGCAGTGGCTTTTAATGCCCTTTCCCTGAGCTCTAGTGTGCCGATGTAGCTCAAATACACACCCACTCATTTAATTCTTGATAAATTTCCCCCTTCAGCAACATTTAACTTTGGTCTCCCAAAATCTTGATGGGAAGTTGCGTTGTTAGCCTCCAGAACTGGGTTGTAGCCGTCATCCATTTCAGTCATGTGGAGTGTACAGCAGTCTGCCAGTCAAATAAACCCCACCCCTTCCTCATCTTTCCATCCCTGTTTGACCCAGAGCTGCTTTTATCTCCTCCTGCTGGGACCCAGCTAGCAGAGGAAGGCGTCTAGCACTCAGGCATCGACTTTGAGCCTTTCTCCTTTAGTTTCTGTCTCTCCCTGCGTCCCCAAACTCGTTAATGCCCAGGCTTCAGTTTTATAGAAAATACATTTTTGCTGTTACTGCTGTGCTGTTCATTTTCTGGGATGTGGGATTACAGGTTATCCCGGCCTTCAGATATACACTAACAGACCAGCATCCCACTGACCCTCCAAAGCCTTCAATTTAGCACAGTTATTTATGGAGCGACAAGAACATATTCTCCCCTCCTGCTTTTCTCTGCTCCTGGTGCTGGCCAGGCTCTTGAGATTTTTATTTTTTTATTTTTTTTGCCTGAGCTCTTCCCTGCTTGGCGAGCATGGCACTTTCTCTGTGATGCACAATCCTATTACCCCTCCATGGCCCTATAGTTTGGTGATAAGAGTGGTCTGGTAGAATATATGCAATAGCTGTAGTCCTGAGCCTCCTTTAGCTGCGGTAGGTAGCTTAACCATGGGAGGAAGTCTCTGCAGAGCTTTCACTGGCATCACTTTAGTGGGTCTTAATCTTTCTAAAAATGTTTGTTCAGGATGTTTGTTGAAGATGAAATTGCACAGACAAAAAACAAACCTTAATATGCGTGTCAAACATACCAAGCTTTATTGAAATCAATCAAATAAACATTAAGGTTCACCTTTTTTGGTGCAAAATTACATCAGTACATTCGGTTTGTGGAAAATGTGGGCTTATTTTGAAATGCAATGCTTCTGGAGCTCAGAAAGTGTATTTAAACCCTTTTCCTCTTGCTGATGCTGGAATGCTTTGCTTTTCTGAAAATGGATTACAGGGAGATTGAGTCTGATGCAGAGGAGTTCGGGACAGTCTGTACTTTGTCCTTTATGATCATCACAAGGTTCTTGCAGAACTTTAAGAAACATGTTACTTATGCTTAGTATACTTTTTACCACTTGTTGGTGTTTGTGTATTCATTTTCCTGCCTTACTTTACATACTGTCCACCGTGTCTTTAAAATTAACAAATGTTTGGCCGTTTTTTAAAAATCATGGTCTCTTTTTCCGTGCTCTCCTTGCAAAATTTTTCAAGAAGATGATGTAGATGCTGAGGCCAACCATTAAATATGTATTTGTTGGAAAGCCCAGATCAAAAGCCAAATACTTTGTGAAGATGCTGACTGAAGCTTAACTGAGTGTCAATATTTGTGGTGAACCTATTCCTGTGACAACAAGGAATAGGTTGAGAATAGGCTGAGAAGCTGCTCAGTAAGAAAACATTTGTTTTTCCAAAATGACAACAAAAAAATCAAGGTGACAGGTTGCTTGATTTTTTTTTTTGTACTTAAGGAAAAAATACTTTACTTTTTAGAGACATATGCTGTATTCTGATGAAACTAGGATTATTTGACCTTAATGGACATTTTCACATTTGGAGAAACAAGGGGAAAGCGTCCAAGCTTGATAACACGATCACATTATTCTGAACTAGTGAACTTGACAAAATGTACGACATCATAGAACTTTATGTGTAAATATCGAAGAAATATCTAAAGCAGGGGTCACCAACTCCAGTCCTCAAGGGCTACCATCCAGCAACTTTTAGATGCACCTCTGCTCCAAAATGTCTGAATTCCCTCACCAGCATTCATTCCTCTCTGCAATAGGCTGGAAACGACCAGTTTATTTGATCCAGGTGTGTTTGAGCAGAGACGCATCTAAAAGTTACAGGATGGTAGCCGTCGAGGACTGGAGTTGGCGACCCCTGATCTAAAGAAACCAGCCAGTGGGTTAAAGCTTGGTACTAACTGGCCTTCAAATAGGAAATGATCCTAAATTTACCACCCAATTAGCTAAAAAGTGACCCAAGAACCACATTGTCAAATAAAAAATGATGGTCAATGCCGAAAAAGTGTGTGTTAGCAGGGTAGTTAACAAAGCTTACTGTTAAAACAATTCTGTCAGGAGATTAATTAAAGCAAACTATGGTGACAAAGCTTGGTGAGGAAAATCCCAAAGTCAGTTCCTACCACCAAATAGTAAAGAAATGCATGCAAAACTGTCAATTTGAAGCAAGATCCTGAAATGTTTTTTCCCCAACATAAAAAAATAAAATAAAATAAAAATGTTAACCTTAACTGACCTAAAACAATACAATGTAATGTTATGCAGCCAGAGGTGAGATTATGTGTCTTTTACTGTGATGTATGTAGATATCTCGATTCAGCTGTAAATAAAACATGTATTCAACGCTTCAGAGTATATTAAATTTGTGGATGTACGTTCACATGTGACAGCTTTACCTTTGACCTTGCATCCAAGATTCTTGTAAGACAGCTTGGGTGTCAGCTGACAGGGTGATTCTCTGTGAGAGTGCTGACAGTGCTCTTAACCCTCTCATCAAAGCTCCAGCTTTCCTCTGAACCCCCTCCACCGAGACCCTAGCGTGAGATTCAGTCCCTCTTCAACCATGTACATGGTGCCTAATTATGCTCTGGCCAGCATGAGCAGTAGAAAGAGCCCCCCGCTGTATGACTGCAGCTCGAACAAAGCTTGAGAAAAGGGAATGGGAGAAATGGATAATTAGGAATATGGTCCGATTTTCTTTTCACTTTCACTCCTCTCTTTCTCACACTGCTTCATCTGCATGTTTTAGAAGGTCTGTCCAATTACCGAGCCAGTATCCGCATTCACTTCTCCATCCACCACCGGGGGGTAAAGTGTTACGGTGTGTGAGGAGAGGAGTAAATGAAGGGGATTCTCAGAACAGTGTGAGTTTAAATTAATTGCTTAAATTAACAGTTCCACAGGATGGAGTGAAATTGAAGAAGTATCCTTTATTTTTTTTTATTTTATTTGCTTTGTTCTTACTGCCAGCCTTGTGCACGTAAACATGCAATATTGCTCGCAAAAGTGCATCTGATGTGGAACTATGTTAAAAGCAGGATGTAGTTTGAATCCAGCCTCCTCTGGGATGTGTCCAGCTGTTTTCTATCAGCGCTTTGTGTCCAACTCCATCTATCTCTGGATGACTCAGGGACTACCGCAGAGATTTAGTTATCACAACTGCAGCAATAATTGGATGGTAAAGCAGAAGTTTAGTGAGTTTGGAATGTATTCTCTGTGAAAATATCTGAGTCTTGTTATATCTGCTGAAATATTCATATTTTACATGACTGCCTCAAACACACACATAATTATCCTGAGACCATTTTTATTTCTTCATGTCGCATAAGAAAATATATTGGTGGGGGGGCGAACTAAAGAGACTACTGTTGTTCTAAGGTATGTGCCATGGTACCTTTTTAAGGTTTGTTCTTCACATCACAGTTTCTCTATTTTACAAGAGCTGTTTTAGCTGTTAAAATACATGTTATATAGACTGTGTATTTCTAATACTTTTCAAGGCAGCATATAAATATGAGCCCAGCCTCTAGGAATGATTGAGTCTTTCATTATTTCCGTCCACTTAAAAAACGGGGTGATAAGATTGACCCAATCTAATAATGCTGTCCTTTACTGGTGAGAGTCACCAGTCCAGACGACATGCTGCTGTATTGGTGCAGGAAATACTTTGGATGAAGTTACACATTTTGACCATTATACATTCTAATATGACAGAATATACATTGTAATTTTCTAAATTATTTTATTAAGAAATCGTTTATAGAGCTGACCAATATATTGAATTCTCAAAAATATAAGTGTGAACTATTTTGTCCAGTTGTATGGACTCTAATACCTGATGTATGTTTAATAGCCAAGATGCTAAAGCTAACAGAGAGTGATGGAGACATTGTATAATCTTAAAGAAAGGAAAAGAATCAGGAAAATGTAGTTTGACTGTTTCCATATTTTATTAATAAAGCACATTTAAAGTATTCAAAAGAAGTATAGCTTGAGAAGCTGAAATACCGAGGTGCTACTTTACATTTCATTCATTTTCCTTGGCGCCGAGTGGTCAAGAGCTGAGATAAGGAAAACTGTAGATGTTAGCTTCTGTGGTGATACTGAGACTGCTTCCATTGTGTGCATTAATCCATATTAAGATACATTTGGAGTTTTAACCATTGAATTGGGTAGTTATGAGCACTTTTAAAGGGACCAGAGGGCCCCGCTAAAAGTGGAGGGATGTAGTCCCTAACCTCACAAATACCAGGGGTCCTCTGTAGTTGTTGTCATTGTTCTTTTCAAAGTATTTCAATTGCAGATTTTTTTAAAAATACAATATATTATCATATTTCAGTAAATCTGTTTCAGATTTGCTAACTATTTAAATTGCGCATGTATGGTTGGCATACTTGTACAATTTTTGTAAGCATTCTGTCAGTGGACAAAGTCTACTGCTCAGCATAGTCTATAATGCTTCTTGACATGAGCCATAGGGACAGTTTCCCAGGGTGTGAGATTCACCTTAACCTAACGTTCTTGCTTTCACAATTTGCAGTCGATGGGTAGTTGGTTGCCCCTTGTGTTGTGTAGGGACTGCTTGCTTGCTGCTGAGATTAGGGAGATCCAATGCTTTGTGCAAGAGTGCATTACATTTTATCCCATCCCTGAATCTCCAATGATTTCCTGCACTTTGATTGGTTGGACTTGGCAGAAAAAGGGGCTTGCCCAGGGCACTTCTCATGGAAGAACCATCATTGATACAGAGAAAGAAAAAAAAATGCAATAAAGCTCCTAGGCTTTGCTCCTTATTTAAATATTTACAGTGGTCAGATTGTTGCAGTAGTAATAGAATAGAAGAACAACAAAGACCTTCCATAGGAAGGATAATGGGTGTGCAATAAGTTAAATTTCAGCTTTTAGTTCTTTCTGCCCCAAAATATGCAATATTAGTAAATGTTGGGAAGAGTCTGACACATCATTTAGATATTGCACTAAGAGGTGCAATATCTCATACCCATACTGACACCATACCCATGGTGGTAACTGCTAATGAAAAAAAAGTTTACCAATATCATATTTTCTTGACTTTGTTTTACTATTATTGTAAACTCTTTTTTCCCCTCTTGAGTTATTTAATGCACAAAAAGTGATCATCCCTGCAAAATATTACAATTTGACCTAATGGTAATGACTGTATGTGTCTGCTGATTTGACTGTAGATTCTAGTACTACATTAGTGACTGTATTGTATGCCCTTACATTTTTGCCTTTAGTTTACATCAGTCTCTACATCAGGAATTTCTTCCTATTTAAAACCAGTTACTCTTACTTTGGGCCTAAAGTTGCAAACAGCAGCAAAAGCCCCTGTAGCTAATCTTTATCCCCCTACCCCACTTGCTGGCCAGTATCACCCCCACCCACTCCGCCTTGCTCTGCTGCTTACTTTCACTGAAGATTTGGACGTATGAATTCATTCTATAGCTGCAGTAGTTTGAAATCGGATGCGTTCGAGCCCTGTGTCAAGCTGTGTTTGCTATACCTCAGCAGATGCGCTATCACTTTATTTTTCTGTTGACCACAGAATTCTTGCTTGTCCATCATTTATCACTGAAAATTGCTTTCAAATCCCCAAAACCCACCGGGTATCCATGCACAGAAACCACTGAGACTCATATCATTGGCTTTTATAAATAAGAATTGATAACATTATGACGGTTTCATTTCAAGCACGTGGTGCTGCTGTCTTTTCTATGTCTCCAGCCTCGATGCACATACACTGCAGACAAATCTCTTTAATCCCATGTGAGAAATTTCATTCTCACCAGCCATAAGTCATGAGACGTCTTCAGAATATAAAATCAGCCAGTGGATATGGAAACAAAATTGCCTATATGTGAGTATACAAGGCCATTAAAAGCATATTGTGGTCATGGGAGGAGTTAGTGGTTACAGGGTCATGGTAGGGGCCAAACTAATTCACTCTGGCTTGAACGTGGCATTGAAATCATCTACACTGTTAGAATAATAATATATGCCTAAAGGAGCAGTAGTTTGGGGGAAATGACACTCTCCAATGTATTTAATAACATTGCATTAATTACAAATATTTGTTAACAGAGTGGATGTCTGAGTTTAGTGCCTTTAATCCAAACATACCTGAAGAGAAAGTTATTATTAGGGCAAGTGAGCAGATTAACGAAGCACCATATTAACCTTCAGCTTCATCTAATTGTTGAGAAATTTAATGCAGCTCTCAGTGAGGAGAGATCAATATATTGAGCTGGCCTGGCTTACAACGTCTAATCCTGCAAATCTGCTTGAGAACCTGTGCTGCTGCATTGAATGTCTGAGCAACCAAATGACTTACAAAGTGTTGCTTAGGCATAATTCATGTAATGCATCTTCCCATGTCCACACTCATTTCCACTCCTGCCTTTTTAATTTTTCAGGATCAATCAAACTTTTCTCAGTCTGGGTTGCCAGGGTGTGGTGCATGAATGTAGAGTTTATATGCTGACTGGGTGTCTTATCCTGCTACTTTTTGATGCATAGAGGCTTTTCTAATGATTATCTGGATGTGAACATTAATTACGCACAGCTATAGATCAACTTCTAAAGATATTGATAACAGCTGAATCAGCCACAATAAAATCCAATACGACCCACAGAAGGTGAACTTGCCGTGCAGAGGTGCTCACAACCATTTTCAAATTTTGTAAACCTGACAGCCACAAACTGCTTTTTGTTTTATTGGAGATGTCATTGAACAACACAAAGGAGTGCCAAGTTATCAAGTGGGAGGGAAACGATGTTTGGTTTTAGACCTTTTCTGCTAATTAAAACCTGGGAAGTGGGGCATACATTTGCTTTTGAGCCTCCATAAATCAATACTGCAGTTCTTTTGAGGTAACGTTTCTCTTATCTGGCCAGAGTTCAGTTTTCCAAAAGTTGTATCCTTAAGCAGCTTGTGACAACTTAAAATTCAACTTATATCTTAAATGTATATTCTTCTTTGTACTTTTCATTAAGACATGATCGTTGGTTTTGACACTGTCAGATTATCCCACCCGAGCTGTGAACCTCTGCAGCTCCCCTGCAGTTACCATGGACCACTTGGCTGCTTCTCTGACATTCTCTGACTTTCCTGTCAGTAAAGCAGTTTTATTCTGTTTGTTCACGAATGTTCCCTAACTGAGGGTGGAAACTTTTTACTTACTAGGAGACTTCTGTTAGTTTGGAGGTAGCAGAGTAAAGGGGGCCACATCTGAATACAAATCTCCAGCATTATAGCACTTTTCAGACTTTGATTTTCAAAAATTGTAAAGCATGCATCATTTCCCCTCCCTGTTCATATGTGTTACTTTATATCCCAAAAATCTTGAGAAAATAAAACTGAGGTTTGTGACTGTATGAGGAAATATGGATAAGTTTTACGGACACATTTTATTATGTAAGGCACAGTATCCACTTAAAAACAAAACAAAACAAAACAAAACAAAAAAACCTTAGTTAAGCCTTTACATACACTCTCCATTTCATGTTACTGACTTTTTATCTCAAAACAAAGAAACTGTTTCTTTTCTTTTTCTCTCCTGTAACGTGCCAGTTCAGTAAAAATCTTTAAATCCATTTCTCTAAATTACATCATTTTCTCTCTGCGCATCCACTTATCCCTTCAAAAACACCATTTGAATCTGTGAGCTTCTAACTTCACTCATTATTAGTAGACAGTGAAGCTGCCCTGAAGCCTCCTGTCTGTCCTTTCAATCACAGGCTACTATGCCACTTGTCATCCGCAGTCAGGCCTGTTATTGAAAGCCATCCCTCGGGCCAACTCTTTGTCTTTAGTGGCTCCATTAAATTAGAGTGACACCTGGCATGGACTCTCAACTGTAATGGGCCTTCTTCTTTTTTATCCAATCCCTTTTATCAGCCTAATAGAGCACTGATGAAATATTACTAAACCAAAGCTCTTTCTCTGTGCACCGGTGAACTGCATGTGGCGCTGATAATAACAAGTCATCGGTGCGTGAGACTTTACTGATATAGCAAATTAAAAGGATGTATTCATGCAGTAATGAATAACATCAGGAAGAAGACCGAAGTCCTCACATATTGCAGTGACTGGATAAATTACATAAGCTCTTTAATGACATTTAATGTGGCTAGTGACTCGAACACGCAGCAGCATGATAAGTGGTGATATTTCTAACCTTTATAACGCAAAATGCCTAATATTTGCTTCTAGACTAATCTTTTGTTAGGGTTTTTATAGTTAAACTTTGACTTGCATAATACATTTTGTGCGGCTTTGTTATTCAAAAGATGCATGATGAAAAGTGTTTCTTCTCTGAGTAATGGGATTCCAGCTGCTCCCCTTCCTGTTTGTTGCTCGAGGTGAAGATCAGCACACTGTAGGAAAATCCCCTCCTCTCCGACCTCTTGAGCTCCGACATATTTTGCTTTGTGATATTCTGTGTCTATGAAAGTGAGGCGGAAGCAAAAGTGTTGGGAGCAGAGGGCTTAAAGCAGTTAGGTTTATGTGAAAATTGATATAGAAACTACAAAATGTCCTCGTCAATGAAATGCATTGTTAAATATGCAACAATCTATTAGTTGTTCATATACTCTACTTTCCTGAACCTGCACTTTTCCCTCGCATTAAACTTCTCCATTGTTCCGTCTTTATTCACAAATGCTAATTCTGCAAAATTGCAAGCCACTCTTTTTGAGCAGAAGAAGCCTGAAAAATGCTGTGTTCTTGCTCTGCTTGCTTTAGTACCGCCTTAGGTGACAACATAATAATTGATAGTCCAAGATGTTATGTTAGAATGAGATGCATTACTCATTGTGTTAAAATGATGTCTCTCTTGTGACTTTTTGTTGCCTCAAGGGAGGATGAGATCTTCTGTTACATAAAAGAGAATATCCACATCATTCATCGTCTTTTGCTGCTCTCAAGTAAACTAATTATAACTAACTTACCAAAAATAAATTAACTTATTACATAAAATGGGCAAACAGTAAATGTGAAAATACTGGCTTAAGAATTGGAACAAAAACTTTACTTTTCACTAATATGGGGTTATGTCGATGCAGAAAAAAATTGATGGCATTTGGCTGTAGATGTATTTAGTTACATTTATTCAGTGAAGATGAAATATCAGATAAGAAATAGTTAATTTTCACAAAATCAGTAGAGTTATGAATACCCTTAAAAATCTGGTTTTGAAATAAATCTAGCTAAAGCTACTTATACTGTTTTTTCTTTTTGGAAACTTACAGCTTCTAATCTGATTAAATAAATATAGCATTATTAATACAGTGGACCCCACCCAGTCTGAGTTCAGCACGTGGATTAACTGATTTTTAGATTTTTCTATGAAACAAAACCCCAAATTATTTGCATAAAATTGACCAATCCATGGACCTTTTTTTATCTTAGAGCACATTTGAAATACTCTAAGGAAAATGCAGCTTGCGAAGTAAGTATTTGCAGCTTTCAGCTGTTCGCGGGCAGCTGTGGTCCTTATCCCTGGTGAATACTGGGGTCCACTCTAATACATAAGCTCTAGAAAAAAGGATAAGTTGAAGGACCTGGGACTCTATAATTTAGACCTTTCCAATTTTTGTGCATGGACAGTACAAAGAGCTGTTCTGTTAGCAAAAGACAGTTGCATAAAATACTGACTGCCATCAGGGATTTTGTGGATTTTTACAGTCAATTAATAAATTGACTTGCACTGAAGTTTTGATTTTTTCTTAATGTTTTAGCATGAGATTTTGCTACAAGGTTTGTTCCACATCTTAACTAAATTTCTATTCATCTTAAATGTCTACTTAGTGGAGTGACCCTTTATTCCCCAAGATAAATTTGACACCATCAAACATACAGATACATTTTCCTGACTTATATCAGTACAGACTGGCAAGTTTACAAAGAATATTCTCTCTTTTATAAACACATAAACCATATGCTCCACTTTCCTTGATTAAATACATAAAGCCAGTCCCACACCTGTGCAGTACCGTTACTGCCTGCCAGAATAAACACATAAACTCAGCTATATGGACAATGGATCTGTTTGGACTGACTGCTTTATGTGAAAGTCTGATGCTCTCTTTATCTCCCTTTGAACCATAGTTACACATTTTATAGGTCTGACATTGTTAGGGGTTGCATTTGTCAAAGCTGTCTAGTCGCTCTCTCCTGCTCTGCTACATACTGTGTACTCTGTGCTGAAGAATAAAAACACTCATAATCAACAGGGAAACTTTTCCAAACAAGACTCATTTATTCATCTCATGTCCTGGGATTATTTCCAGCAGCTCAGAATGAAGAAAAAAGATTTGGTATCTCAAAGGCAAGAGAAAATAAGGAGAAGGTAATGCATGGCAAAGCTTAAATTGAGGCCATTATTGAGGGCAGGCAGGGAATAGTTTGGGGATTGACTAAAGAAAGCATAAGGAGAGAAGATTTTTGGTTGGGTCAGATGAGCACCGTTGGCAACTTAAATTATGCAAGGGTGTTGAATCATCTGATCTTTCTGGTAAAAATATAAAACAATACTTTATCAATGGGATTTCATCATTTTATTTTTATTGTTTGCCTTAGATTTTATGATTCATTATTTAAGAATTTTGTATTCTCAAGCATCAATTAAAATACTTTTCTACTTTAAGCACTTCATAAGATGAAGAAGTCCTGTTCATTTTTAGTCAAACAAAATCCATCTTGTATTTATCTCCATCCAGATAAAATCCATTCTTTCTAGTACCGCTTGGAGTCGAGAGGAAAAGACGGAGAAGCAGAAAACCGAGCAACCGCACCTTCTATAGATAGGAAAAGAAAATACAATGGTACATGCACCTGTAGATGACAACAGACATCAACACCACACAACCAGGTGTATCATATATGAAAGAGAGTCAAAGAATGTATACATAGTTAATAGCAGCAGTAGTTCTTTCAGTAACTTTGTCCAGAAACATAAAACACAAAGATACAGGCTATGGGCTAGCAATACCTTTAGCGAGAAAGAGAAAAACAAAAGGAGTATATAAAGTTAATGGCATCATAAATTCTGTCAGTAGTCTTTTCCAATATAGAGTCATAGCTCTAAATAGACCCATTGGGTCAGTAAAACTTTATATGAAAATTGAACGGGTAATTGACATCATTAGCTCTGTCAATACCTGGTTTCATCTCAACATAAAGAGTACTTTCAATGTGACAGAAGCACTGAGCCAGCTGTACTTTCTTCTCACTGACTAATAAAACAAGCCAAGAAAACAAATGTTACACAAAGTTCATGGTAGCAATATCTCTATTATTTGCTCTGTCCAGAAAAGAGATGAACATAAAAACAGAGGTGCTGAGTAAGGAGTAGTGATATAGTCCCTGTAATGGTACCAATTAGCTCTGACATTGGCTTTATGCGCCAAAGAGGCAGATGTCAACACAGGTGCACTAAACCAGGTGTACCTTCTGTGGGAAAGAAAAAGAAAGATTGAACAAAGTTGATAGCAACAATAGCTCTGTTAGTAGTTTGTTCAGGAAGGAGATACAGCTATTCACACACATTGGGTGTCATTTTCTGGGAGAGATAAAAAAAAAAACAACAACAACAAATAGACACATAATCAATGGCAGCAATTGTTCTGACAATGCAGGAAAGATACAGAGCCAAATACAAGAGCACTGAGCCAGTAGTACCTTCCATTGAAGGGTAATGGGGAAGAAAATAGAGTCCACAAGTTGATGACAGCAGTACCTCATCAGCTCTGAAAGTTTTTTCTTCACAGTTGAGGCATCTGCAACTAGCTATTTGACTTAAATAGTAACAACAACAAAAAAAAGTCTTTGCTGACATCAGAGGTATTAGTACGCTGACAATTAAACTTGCAATTAACTGCCGAGGCTGTTTATATGGGCCAATTGCATGAATGTGGTGATGGTTTAAATGGAGGTACTTTACACCCAGACCCTCTTTGTTTGAGAGCTGAAATTTTTGCTTCAAAGTCGCAATGAATTGCATGGCAGTAGCTCCAGTGGTTAGCTTTAGGCCACAGTTGCCTAGGTAATGCTGTTTTGAACAGTGTTAATTGCACAGAGAGACACAGAAAGTGGTTTTTCCCTGTGGTAAGCAGGACATTAAAAAGGGCAGAAGAACAGGAGATAACGCTCCACTTCTTAAATTGGGCCACAAAAGCAGGCTGTTTGAGCTTAGCCGCATTTTAAAGAACTCCGGGTATTATCATTTAACTACATCTGTTTTTGTTCTCCCTGCTATAATTTATACAGAAATTGGCAGCGTTGGAAAGTGTTAAGTCACATGAAGGTTAAACTGAGGGAAAATGGGGGTGGAAAAAAAAATCTCTATTACTTGTGTATTTATGAGGAGGAAATGCTGTGTTGGCTCCCAGAGAAGCTGCTAAATTTTTATTTGGTTGACAAAAGAAATACCTTTTTGGCAGAATAAAGCATCTATTGATTACCAGCCTCACAGCTGCAAAGTGATAAGATTTGGCAGATAATGACCAAATTTGAAACCTATTATTTTTCACAATAACTACTCAACGCATTTGTATTCATATGTATACAAATGCAAACTGAATCTAATCATTAAAAATCTGTCAATCTGCATTTTCTTTGTGCCAGCAGGAAATAATTAAACCGAAACGGCAGATATTCTGAATAGATGCACATAAAGTGGGAATCCTGAGGGTTTGTGGCTTCTCCATCCCCATACTACACCCTACTGCATGTTAAAACACATTACCCCCCCTTCCCCCACCCACCTACCCCAAAGCTGCACACAGAGAGATGGAGTGAGACCATGTGTACAAATGAATCAGTGCTGTTTGTTGTAGTGTTTCAGTCTCGAGCCGTTTCAAGCAGCTTATTTGAGAGAGCCGTGGATCATGTTTAGAAAGCTTGCTCTCATTATATCAGACCCTGGGGAAAGAAGGGCCCCTCTTTCTCCATACTATCAAAGCCACAGAGCAGCTTTAGAGGACATGCTTCAGTCTGAATGGAGGCTCTGGAGTACATAGAAAAAGTAGCATGCTCAGCCCTCATCAGCCCATGCTGTGGGAAGCTGCCAGTGTTCAAGGTTTTGATCAGGCCTTACAGTAATGGCTGTGGGTGACAGGTATACCATTCTATAGTTGTGGGACTAAATAGCTTGATTAGCATAATGCTTCGGCAACAAATTTAGCTTCCACTGCTTATGAAACTACTATTTTTTTTTCACTTTTCTGCCTGGCTGCAGCAGTTTGGATCCTGTTTGATTTGACAAAACCATGATTATGTAAACAGGGTTTTTATCGCGGCACAACTGGGATGTAATATGGTTTACCTCCGCTGTGTGTGTCATGCACATTTTCCCCTGATTTAAATAATTTACAGCTCTTTTTATTAACCAAACATATTGTTGTTTTCTTTTAAGTAATTAAAATATACCTGGTGTGCAAAACACTTGTTTCCCACAAATCTAAACTAAACGGATCCACAAGAAGGACAGCAACTTTTATCTTTTTGCTTTTTGAAATGATTTTCTCGTAAACAGCTGCAAACACACATTTACATAATCTATGTAGCAATCTACTTTTATTTGCTAAATGCCAAACTTAAGAGAT
>NW_006799981.1:2903891-3010587 GCF_000485575.1 Poecilia formosa | reverse complement strand
TTAAGATTAGTCAAATTTATGCTTTCTAAAAACGCCAGAGTTTTCGGCAGTCAAGTCGGTTATGCTGACAGATTACCAGAGAATTACTTCAAAAATCTTGAAACACCCCTTTAAATGTTCTGCATTCATCATGACTTTCCAGCAAACCTTCTGGACTTTCATAACACTTGCTAAGCATATTTTTACACTAAAGCAGATTCTGTACTTTGAATATTATCTCATAGATACAAGCTGTACGTTTGGCCTAAAGCGAGACTGGAAAATTTCCTTGAGGTGGGAACGAGGTTCAATTAAAAATCCTATACAGAAATAATTTTCTTTGATGAATTCCTTACACCCACAGCTGGGTTTTCCTTCCCTCTCTAGCTATTATTAATTAATTTACATTTTGCTGCAAAGGAAATTATTAGAATGTTGCGCAGTGAATTGCCTGCAGCAAACAAGACGAAGAGTGGAGCCCTTGCAGAATAAAATCTGGCGACTTTTATGTTCTTCTTTCTTTATGTGCAGCCTTTTAATGTCACCATTGTACTGAGCCTTGATTCAGTTCTTGTTGATCATCACTAGCTGAGTTCCTTCTGCCACTCCTCCTCCAGCCACCCTGTCTACTGAACTGACTGTGACAAATACCAAAGAATTATGAAATTATAGTGTTGAATGAAAAAAGTGTTCAGTGTGAACAAAAGGAGGAAATCTCTCACCAGAGCCCGGAGTGCTTTGTTTATGCATCAAAAGTGACACAAAGGTTTGGTCTCTGCATGGGGTTGTTCTTCTCAGCATTAAAACAAAACATAAACTTTACTTGGATTGGGACATGTATATATATTTTTTTCTTTCCTACTGAACAATGAAACTTTGCTTGTGTATTTAGATAGACTGATCTACTTTACGGGGTACTGTTGTTAATTCCAGATTAGATCTTCTTTTCTTTCAGAAGCGCCTAAGGTCTTTGTGGCAAAGACCTAGATGGGTGTCGGGAACATTCCTCTTATTTAAATTCACATCGAGATAAAATCCTCACGCATTTCCTGCAGCCCTGCGGATCCATAATGGACATCTCTCACACCACCAACTGCAACCTGAACCCTTGATGCAAGACGGCAAAGATCCAAGTTTTCATGTTGTTTAAATCTAATTCTGACCTGACCGTCTGAATGATAGAACAGGAGATGTGTATTATGGATCAAGAGTCATTAAACCATGTAGCATTTTTTCATGTTACTGGCCAGTTCTGGAAAGGTTGTGCAAATTCTGGCTTCTGGTTTTGTATTAATATGAAAGTTTTCAAGAGTTGATGTGATTGGCGAACTCGCACACATCAAAGAGAAACATTGGTCTCAAGAGTGAGAGATGCATTACTACATATTTATAACCTGATACACAATCTAATTAATTCCCAAAGCGTATTTTTGATTCATTGTTTTTAGAAAAAGTTATCTCTCCTTTGCAATTAGAAACTCTCTTAAGAGAGTTTCTAATTGCAAATATTCTTAAATATTCTTTTTAAATCAGTCGGCCTAGATATAATATGAGATGAAAAATTTCAGTTCAGTTCAGAAACACTTTATTTTTCCCGAAGAAAATAAAATCTCATTGTAACTCGTATCATCTAAGCATTCTCAAACGGTCGTCATCAGTATTACTGGAAGTTAAACACGGACCTCTTAGATTAGAAATTCAGCAATCAGAATTTTTCTGATCAACTTTCGATGGCATTTCTACACACACACACACCTTAATAAAGAGAAAATGTGCTGCAGGTTCTTTGTTAGGTAGCAGTTTTTAAACATATTTATCCCAATTTGTGAATCCCTAATCTTTCATCTGATTTTTATTGAACACAAACTTCCGGTTTGTAGATATTTTTATGCTCCAAAAATGGTTGTGGTTCCTAATTATGATGCGTTTGTTTAGTGAATTGGAAATCCTTTTTTTCCAGTGCTACTGATTGTCGATTAAGGTTAACATTGACCACCTCTAATCTGTGGTTAATTTTGTAATATTGGTTTTTACTTTGATCTGTTCTAACTTTGAAACATAAGCCCTTCCTCTGGATTGAGGTTAAAAAAATCCTCACTCACCTTTACAGAACTGCATATTTCTTTTTTTTAGAATAATTTCAACGTACAAAGAGGTTTAAGAAAGATGGAGAACACAATTTGCATTTGACAGAAAACGGTGGGGTGTCAGAGTGACACAGAGACAATCAACTGACTGCTCAACCTGACATTCAAAATCCCTGCAGCACTGAACAGAGATGTCACCCCGTGTCCTAATTTTTGAACATGCAGCCACATACAACCTTCAGGAGACAAAATACACAATGTGTATGTACAACTTTTGTTTATTTGCATCATACACAACCATACACATTCGCTTGTCTTGCAGTACAGTAGCACATACAACACAGGACATGTACACCAGTTTACCCATCCATTACCACCAGCACACAAGCCTGAAGACTTTTATCCCTCATCAGAAAGAATATTCAGTAGCATAGTAAATCCCCCCGAAATTACCTGCATTAAAAATTAGCAAAAAAAGCAAAACAAACTTATTCACAAGCCAGCATCAGTGCAGCTGTGCAGTAATATGCTCCATGAATACTGAAACTGTTTTTTCACATTAGAAGGGAGTGCTCCATCATTTCCGGTGCACTTAATTTTTTAACACAGTTCAGCAGATAAACAGCAGTTCAACTGGTTATTTTACCGTAAACAAAAACAAGGTGCCACAGTAATTAGTAGTACATACATATAAGATGGCAACAGATCCAGTCTGTCCACGTTGTGAGTGCTGCAGTGGGGATCACTATGGATAAATGACTGGACAAAATTTCAACAGGAAGTGGTGAATGGTGAGGATTTAAGTTCTACATTTGCCTCTAGACATATCCACATTAGTCAACTTTCTATTTTACAAGCAAAACTAATATCAAGCAAAAAATAAATGAAACATATTCAGACACCTTGCTTTCCTGGATTAAGGCGAATACATGAGGCTACATGGTGACAATGAGGGATGACAACATAAGTTATACCATTCAAAGATTTTCTAAAGAAGAAAAATAAACTTTAAAAACATGTTTTTAACCAGGCATGTTGTTGCATCGCCTCTTATAACAAGTCTTGATGAAAATCACTTGAATGAGGTCTGTAACCTTGCTCATGCATTAATAGGAGGTTAGTTGGGATTTTATCATTTTCATTCCCCTTTCCTGTTCATATTCTGTAAACGTGAGGCAAAGCAGCATTGGAAATGAGGGTATTGTTTTGGATAGGGCTGCACAATATATTGCAAATTTATCGCAACACCACTCTACGCAATATCGCAAAGAACCGCCAGAACTGCAATAAGTGTTGGCTACTTTTTCAAGTAGCATGCACTCAAGCTCTTTATGCTTGTAATACTTAGATACTCTTGTTTAATGCAGCACAAAAATTAAGATGATGCCATTATGGTCAAATCATTAAGCAATTATAACTTAGCTGTTTCAGTTCCAAGGTAAAAGAAACTACATTTGAGCTGAATATCAACATTCGCCAGTATTATCGTATGTTTTTTCTTTTGTTTTTTTCTAATATTGTGCAGCCCTAGTTTTGCAAGAGGCCCTGCTAAGATGGTTTGTGGAGGGTGTGAATGCAGATAAATGTTATTCAAAGGTGTTATTTAATGCTTCCAGAACAATATTGAAAAGGCAGCGGTCCATTTTAAACAACCTAAAAGCAAATAACTAATACTCATTACTCATATTCATTAGACAAACCATGTTTTTGATCTTAAACATGGGTTGGTTTTGAAAGCTGTACAGTATTTTTCATCTCCATGATAATGGTCCAGAGACTCCTGGAATAAAATGATCACCATGGAATCAAGTATTGCTCATATATATGTGCACTCTGTGCAAATATAGAAATAATAAACGTACTGTAACTTTTTTTTTTATTATATAAGATATCTATACAGCCAACAAAGGCCACAACTGTGGCATCGTATACATTTTTCAAAATTTACATATGTTCATCTGTACATGCACCTGTAGTGCAAGGAATTTTTTTGTTTATTCTAGAGCGAGATAAGGGCAGTTTATTTATTTGGACAACTCAGCAACTTATTTTAAATGGTCCAGTTTAGGTTATTTTGCTCCTTCACCTTTTCGTACGTAACTTTTTTCTCGTATGAAATAGAAACATCCACTGCAGGCTTCATTCATACTACCTGTGCATCAATTTCTACCCACCAAGGGAATATTTTAAACCAGCTTTGGCAACCAAGGATTTAAAGTAATTCTTTAAAGCAAAAATTTACACTACATAAACAACACAACTGTTTTTTTTTTTTTCTGGTTTTACTGTGTGGATAATGACAGCCAACATCTTCACAATGTCTTTTGCTTTAAATCTGAGGTCAATTATTTTGCACCAAAGCACATTCATCTCTGGGACACAGACCCCTGTCTCCCTCCTTTCTGGATCTAACCACGATGTCACAAAAGGAAGCTGTGTGTTTGGGATGTTCCCTGAAAACACATCAACTTTCACCTTCAATTAAGTGAAATCTTGTGAATTGTATCAGAAGTGTACAAAGCAATGACCTCATCATTTGGGTTTTCACAAATTGCTTAAAGTTTCTTTGTGACTTAACTAAAAATAACTTTGTTCCACTTGACTGACTTAAAAAAGAGGTTCAGTGTAATTCAGTGTTGGTAAGTAAAAAAAAATACTTAGTGTATTTAAATAGCTTTTTTTATCTGTAGAATATAAAATAAATACTTTAAAAATTGGTTGTCAAGGAGCAAAATATACTCTCCCAATATTTCAGAAAATATTTTTCAAAATGTTATAAGTTTATCTTTGGAATTTATGAAAGTCCTGCAAAAATAGTAATTAAAAAAAAAAAAAACTAACTGATGTAATTCAGCCAATAAAATGCAAGTATAGTTGGGGAGGAAATTACACCGGTTAAGAAATGGTGACGGGGCAAATTGACCAGGAGCTGGACCATTTGCTCATGTCAAAATAAGTAAAGAAAACATATCAAGGGTCTAACATCAAGCTGCAACAAAATAACACCTTCCGTTATGCACAAAGTGATACATTTCTGCTTCAGTAAGTGCACTAAAAATGAGAGAAATAATTAGACGTGTTGTCAAGCATAGAAGATAAGTTCAGGAATCTGCCCTCCCTGCACCCCGGTGCCGTTGGTGCTGTCTGAGGAGCACTGGAACTGGAATGTCACTTTACCACACTGTACCTCTGTCATCCCTTCCTGTCCGAAGTAGCTCAACTCATTTCCGTCCAGAACAACACTGGCAGTGTAGAAAGTATCTGGCTCAATTTGGACCGGATACTCGAACCATACTGGAAAGGTGTTGCTGGACCCGTCAGAGAAGTATTTATTGAGGTTTTGCCCCAGCAGCACACCTTGACGCTTCAGCTCTATCTTGGCGCTGTACTCTGCTGAGCCACAGCTAGATCCGTACAAGCCAAACCCGGCGATAAAAACTCTTTTATCCACAGCGAACTGTATGCTGTCACAGCGGCCGCGGTAGCGCCACTGATTGCTTCGATAGGCACAGGACTGAAATCTGTGGCAGCGCTGCGGAGTCAGGCCCTTCCTCTGTTGACTTGCAAACTTAAGCTCGGGCTTCTTGGCTGCCGTGTACCACAAGAAGATGTCGTTGGTCTCATTAAGCGTCAACACACCAGACTGGGCCGCTCCATTGGCAAAGTCATCCAGAGCCATTGTAGGGATACGTATGAGGTACATGGCCTTTCCCAGGACCTTACGCTTGTTGTCAGTAGAAGATGTGAGCTCCTGTCTCTGACACTCGGCCTCAGCCCAGCTAAGTGCAGCCTCGAAGACCACTATCTCTTTAGCATTGAGCGTCTCTCGCTGTAGGATGCTCTCCAGGGTCTGGGAGTCGATGTCACAGAAACCCTCTGAACGTAAAGCCAGCTCAGCCTGGGCATCAATCACCTCCCAGCAGCGCTGTGTCAACTCTGGCTCCTCGAACAGGCAGCTCTGGGAGAGCAGCACGCAGGCGTTCTTGGCGCTCAGACTTGTCTCTAGGAAGTTGACGCAGGCGCGTGCCAGGTGAGGGACAATGTACTTTTTGGCAGCATAGAGAGTGGCCAGCACGGTGTCGGCAGTCAAGTCAATTTCATCACAGTATATATACCTGTTGGAGTAGAAATTGGACGTTAGACACATCAACAAACTATGATGTTTAGCATGTTGTAAAATCAGGCGAGGTAGAATAGCAACATTATTGAAATTAGGAAATTTAGTGAAAGGAAATTGTGAGTTTACCTCGTTGTAAAGTCATTTATTTAGTCAATATTTAGTTCAAATTGGATCAATACTAAAGAATAATAAAAAATAATAAATGTTGAAGAATAGGCTTTTGTGAAAATTTTATTTAAAATTTGATCAAAATGCAGTTTCTGTTGAGGAATAAACCAGAAAATCCTCAGATTTTCTGAATCTTTTGGGCAGATTGAGTCCCATTTAAATGGGCTAAAACTGCACATCAAGTGCCCAACATGACAACATCATGACTCAGCATTTTGACTCAGGTTTATCTTGTTGACACCTCAGACATTTAGCTTTTTATGTTCCTGTCGAGTAAAGTGAGAGTGAACCCATTGGTGATAATGGAGCTGAATGAGACTTTCAGAAAGAAGATTGCAGCAGCTTTTTGCTCTAGTAAGGAGTTTAAAAAGGTCTCTAAATAATCTGAAATCAGCCAATACACTGTACAGAACATAGTCTCCCAATGGAGAACACTAACAAACCACAAGCCAAGCCTGTCCATCCAGGCAAGGTCAACCTGAGAGCAGACTGCAAAATGCTAAAAATATTTTCCAAAAATCTTTTTTGTGCTGTTGATGTGAAAGTGCATCCCTGCATAGCCAGAAATAAACTGCACAAGTTTAACTTTCATGAGAGATGTGATGAGGGAACCATTTCTCTCCAAGACTAACATGAAAGTCATACTGAGCAAAAACAGACATAGACCAAGACTTATGGAATAGCGTTTCTTTGGGAGATGAGTTTAAAACTAGATAATTGAGACACCAGAACAGAGGACATGTTTGGTATTTTTAGGGGGAAAAAATCCTGATACCAACTATAAAGCATATAGGTGGATGTGTCATGGTTTGGGGAAGCTTGTGCTGCAGCAGGACCTGAACAGCTCATCACAGAATCCACTATTAGTTCTACCGTGCATCAGAGTGTACTTTATTTATTTATTTATTTATCACTTAATGAGCAAAAAATGTAATTTTGGGTGTTTCACTGTAATTAAATCAGCATTCTTTCCTCAGAAAACATGAGTGTGATTCTTTTTGGCATAAATGAGTCAAAGATTGTACTTATGTACTCTCACTACAGATAATACGCTTGACTATTGCATGGACGGGTGTAATAAGTCATATGAGTTTTGAGCAGTTTCATCCAAAATATAACAGAAAAGCGTTGATCTAGACAAAGAGCATCAGTAACATATCAGTGATGTGAGGGAAAAATAGACAAACAGTCTGAACCTCCTTACTTTAGCATGGCCAGAAATGCTGCTGGTTCCACATCTGGTATGTGAATTTCATCTTTGTTCTCCGCAAGTTCACCATAAAACATGGCGTGAAACACTGAACTGCCCACAGCCAGTACGTACTGTGGAAAGAAGAAGAGAAAACACTGTGACAATGGAGGATATACATCTTACTAGCACATCTCTGTATCTTTGTATGTACAGTTATGGAGGTTTGAGATTTCGAAAATGATTCATGCCCCAGACTTTTTGCCAATGGCACTTGTTAGTCATCTTGTATGAGGGTGCAGCTTAATATCTGACCACAATATCAAAAAAAAAAAAAAAAACATTAAGTGAAATCTTAACAATATAGAGTCTGCATACCATCAGTATGATAGGTAGATAGATAGATGGATAGATAGATAGATAGATAGATAGATAGATAGATAGAAATATTTAATCAGAGGAATTGCCTAAAATCAGGCGCTTAGAGCTTGTTTGCAGTTAGAACCGCCTGATGCCTGTGATGGCAGATAAAAGCTTATGCAGTAATTACTGAGGTCGGGTTGTAATTATTTTTGCTCAGGTCATTTTGTAAAACCACTAAAAAAAGCAAATGTTTCATTTCTGTGAGAACTCTGACCAACAATGACTAGACAATAGATTATGCCTGGAAAACCTAGCCTTTTGTTTAAAGTAAACACATTTGTTATCCGACTATGCAAAGTTTGGCATAGTCAGATGGATATGCGAAAGACGAGGTCCAATATATCCTTTTTTTGTTTGGATAAAAATGCAAGTATCTGAGAAAAGCTTAAGTCATGGAAATATTTAATCCTTTGATTTTTCTCTGCAGTTCTTAGCCAGCTTTCCTTTTCCCTGCGGACAGGAAGGCAGATTTCTAGATACTTAACAGAGTGCACTAAAGGTTCAGTTTGCTGGAATTAATGAATTATCTGAATCATGATGAAATTAGATGCAACACAATCACCGTTTTCATTAATAGGCACGCTTCGATTAGACACTGCAGGGCCTCAAGTTCTGTTTATAAACTCAGGTTTCAGATCTTTGTGTGGAAGTGTTTGTGCGAGCATGTGTAGGTGAAGATGTGGGTGGCATAAATTTCCTGAAATAAATTTCTCTAAATTGCAGCCAGTCAGGGGGAAATGCTCGAAAAGATGTCACTATTGTTGTAGATGCTGGTACATGCTGTAATACAATTTTCTAAAACATATATTGTTTCCTTCATTATGGGAGACACACATGCTCTTGTATGTGGATTAAGGAACAATATAGTAGAAATGAATTAAATTAGCCTCAGGTCATGCTCTAATGTACTTCATAGATATAAACAAATGTAATGCTTTTAGCTATTTTCTTGGCTTGCTAAGGAACTAACTGCAAAGCTAATGGTTGTGTAATTTCCTGCCAACTGGACACAATAAAGATTGCTGAGCTGAATATCTTTAAATCCTATTGGTATAATGTCTCAGCATAAAGGGCCATCAAATCATTCTTCCATAACTGTTCTCTCTAAATGCACCAAGAGCACTGCAGCTCCAAATCATATATAATTCATTTGGTCCCATATAATGAACCAAAAGAGAGAAAATGGAGCTATTGAAAGCTAATGTGGTTGGACGGGTGAATTTAAGATATTAAAGGGACTTACCGTATTAATCTTGTGTAATTGTGTTTAAAGTAAGTAAATGTGAGAGTGCATTCATAGAGGGCATACGGTCTAAGAAAAAGTTGATCTTAATTATTTATCTGAACATCTTGAAAGAGCAGACACTTCAGTGGGCAGAGGAAACAAAGACGTTGGGCTAAGTAACATTATGGTACAAGTTAGATATAATACTAACTATCTGAGCATCTAATGATAACTAATCTTTTCTTAAATAAAGCAGACTTATTTGCAGGTTTTAAATTGTTGAAATTAGCACCTAAACAGCTGGAATTTAATTGAAACCGACTGAAGTAGTTCTGATCTTTGCATTTATGGTCTATTGAGAGCTGAGTGGGATTTTCCTGCTTGAAATTCCGCTCTTATTTACGAATTAATAAGCGATAACATACTTTTTTCTAGTTTTTCATCAGTAAATTGCTTATTAGTAAAAGTTTGGTATCATGTTTGCAGAAGACATTTAAAAATGCCTTGTGACCTGGTTAAACTTTAGTTATTTTTCTCTAACTGAAAGTCAGGGACAGAAGTTAGCGTAGTTACGCATCAATTCGAAAGCTTGCTCCCTTTACTTATTTGTGAGAAAAATTCTGATTTTTAAAAAAAACAAAAAAGTCAAACATTTTTAAATGTATGAAGTCATAGCAGATATCTGCAGAGTAATCTATAAAGGTTCAGTGACTGAAGTAGTTTAAGGAATGCTTAAACGAGTTAGTTGTGAATTATAACATTACAGTATACGAAATCTTTTCTAAAATCTTTCCTAAGAGCATTTTCACACCCATAGTTCGTTTACTTTTATCCAAATCAGTTTTTGAGTTTAATTTCTAACTTTTCCTGGTGGTTTGGTGTCTGAAAGCACGTGAAAAGAATTTAATCAAATTGTTAGTTTTTCTGGTTACTATTTCAGACAAAACAATTGAATAAGTGGTATGATTTTGAGAGCCTGGCTTGAAGCTTACATGTCAGTTTATGCTTAGCAAAAAAAGAAATGCATTGTCATTTATTCTACCGCATCCCACAATGCAACACATATCTGAATATGGGAAGTCATTTGGCTGAAGTTTGCAGCCACCGACTGGTTGAGGTGTAGGATTGAGGTGGGATCACATTCAGACCATAAACACATCACTCTAGAGTTTGTTTGAAACTGAGGTGGTCTTCGTACCTGGTGTGCGGTTTAGTCTGCACACTAATGCGAGTCCTTGGGTTTTCATCTGCCTAAATAAATCGCACTAATGGAACAACCAAACCAGGGATCACTTTAAATGGACCCTAATATTTGTAAATTCCCATTCTTTTCTCATCTTCCTTTGTTGGATTTAAAGTCAGTTACCCCCAAAGCAGTTCTGAAAAGCATAGTTTGGGCTGAGACAAGGGCGAATCTGTTTTGTGTGAGATGACTGCTGAGGAGGAGACGACCCCTTCCTCTTGCTCGCTCTCTTTCAGCCTCATTTATATAAATAATTGAAGACTGTCTTGGAAAAGACACATGGTGCGGAAGTGAGAACAGAGCACAAAAGATTTCACTTCCACAAAAGCACAGGATGGAAGATTATTATTTTCATGCTTCTATGAAATGACCTTCTATGAAACTCAGCCTGCCTGATCCCTTGTTTGTTGATTTCCCTTTCTTGTTGCTTTTATTTTTACTGATATAGATTCTTACTCTGTGGCCCGGCAGCCGCTGGGTCCTTCCAGGCTGACCCACGACAAAATGAACATCTGCCATCAGCTCATTGTTGAACATCACTGAATTTCTGAAGGGAAAGAAAAGCAGAAGAACAAAATCAGTACGTCTGTATAGTATTTCAGCTGTTTGGTAACATTACTGCTCGGTAGCATCCTTCATCCTGCTTTATTTAAACTAAAGCAGTCTCATCCGTATGAGTTCTCCTCATACCATTTCGTTTTATGTCTTCTCTCTTCACAAAGACAGACGAACAAGACTGCAAACTTAATGGAAAGTCCCCGCTGTGAAAGAACGGGACCAACAATAAAGCTGTGCTCATATATTATTGAGTACATGTCACTGGGGTGGGTAAACAGCCCCGCGACGTTCTGGAGAGACAACAAAAGCCAGGTCAGAAAAAAAAGAAAAGCCCACGTTTTGCTCCGAACAGCTGGGGCCTTTTACAGATAGGCCAAAGTAAATATTTAGCTTTTAGCACAGATCAGCCTCTGCATGTTGTGCATATCAAACACACTTGCTGCCTGTCTGTTCTCCACTGCATCAGAGCAGTGAAGGCTGGAGGAGTGGGAGAGGCTGTAAACAGAGGTCTCCCCAACAGAATGAGGACAGTGCTGACAGAACACCGGCACAACGGCAGGGGCCGGTTGCAGCCGTCGAGGTACACCGAGGTTTTAAACGCATACGGTTAACGTGTGCAGTTTAAAGCTGTTTCAATAAGATTCCAGTGGATTGGCTGGAATGATTGCTGAGCACTGCTTGTCCAGATGGCTGAGAAAAAGGCTCCTTCCTACACTTTTCTCTTGCTCACAAAAATGATACATTTTGCCTTTTGGAAACATTTTGATTTGTGAAACACATGAACAATATGTAATCTAAAAGACTGCAACCCATTGCTCTTATTAAGGTGATATTGTTTTAAATTTGATAAGCTGCAGAATGTCAGATAGCTACCTAAGCAGATAGCCAGACCACCTAACCTGTTAATACCAGATTGTTACACTACTATGAAGATTATGAATATTTGAAGTTCAATTTCCCAACTGCAAAAAGCAAGAATTTTAACACCATTACAAATTATTTATGGTCTACTTTAATAAAAACAACAAAATTGTTATATTTTTTGTTTTAATTTTCATTCAATGATCCTTATACTGTTTTTTTTTTCTTTTTTACTTAAGACAATCATACCATGACACTCTCACATTCCCTATAGCTAACCACAAATATGAAGCTCACTAGCTTGCATTAGTTCTGTCTGAGATACTGATAAATGAGAATCTTTCTACAAGTTTCTCATTCATCAGTACACATGTAAGTCTCCAAATAGTTGCAGTCATGAGAATCATTTGTGTTGCAGTGTGCAGCTTCCCTGTTTGGCGTACTGTACCTTTCTCTTATAGTTGAGTAGAGTCCCTGCCAGTTGCAGTTCTGTATCGTGTTGTTGTTGTTGAGGTTCTGCTGCTGGTACTCCTGCACCGTGGTGCTGCTGCTGCTGGTGGTGGTGGTGGTGGTGGATGCCGGCTTCTTGGTGGGAAAAATTTCCGCAGACATCTTCTTCTTCTTCTTGCTCCTCAGGGTGATTATCTCATAACAGACTGGGGGCAGCTTGGAGCTGCCACTGGCATTCCCTTTTTTGGAGCTTTTGCTTGACTTGCTTTTCACCGAGTCAGGAAGCATTAAGAAGAAAGTCAGACATTTCATGTTCCTTCCCTTGGCATCGACCATGAGTGTGTTCAACTGCTGAGCAGTGGGAGAGCATGCAGAGAAGACATCCGGCAGGAGTAGCCAGGTGTGATGGAGGGCTGAGGGGGATGAGGACAGGAGAGATTTGAGCCGCTCTGAGCAGTTCGGCAGCAAGAGTCCTGCGTGAGGTCTGCTCCACCAGCTTTTGGAACTACTAGGATATGTCTCTTCTCTGTTTTCTCACTTCCCTGAAGAAGAAGCTTCAAACCGGCAATCTGAAGGCTTTTCTCTGATGTGAAGTTTGATCTGGTGATGGAGAGCCTTTCAGGGTTCCCATCTTTGCTTGTCCAGAGTGATAAGATCAGCTCTTCAAATCCACTTCTTCTCTCCTCCTCTCCTTGCCGTTCTCACTCGCTGGCTCACTGAGGGTTGTCCTGACAGCTCCAGATTTAGTATCGCTGCAGTTGTCCTCAGGCAGCACCTTTTACTCAGGTCCTGTCATTTTGCCCTCTTTCTCCCTCTGTGCTTTTCATCCCCTCTCTGCCTCTGTTCATCTGTGACTCTTTTTCTCTGTGTGGCAGGATCGTTTTTTCCCCCCTCTCTTGCTCGGAGCAGACTCATCTGCAGGATGCAGGAGCTGTGAATGCTGCGCTGCTCCGCTCAGCCTCTCGTTCTGCTGACTACAGGGGTTGAATGGGAGAGCGCAGAAGAGATCGAGAGCCCCCGCATGCCCGCCCCCCTCTCAACACAGTTTAGAGCTCTCTCAGGAGCTCAGCCAATGGCAGCAGGCAGCATTTATGATTAGCTAATTCAGCCTATAGGGCTGCACATGCTTGAATATGTAATTGGGTACGTCTCAATTAAAGTGGCAGTCATGTCTCATAAGAAAGACAGATTAATCCACAGCTTTTCCTCCATGTGTTTCATTTACTTGAAGCCAAAGGGTTCAATTTTAACTCCAATAAATAAACTTAATAATTGTTTAGGTAGAATTTGATTAGTCATCATATGACATTTGTATTGAATGCAGTTGAAAGTATCAAATCCCCACCTATAGTGGGATTACACTGCTTCACCATAGATTTCTACCTCCGAGATGTTTCAAACAACTTTTCTTTGAAAGAACAAGAAATGCCTTCAAAGATGTCTTTGTAAATTTTTTATCATCCCATCCGGAGAGTACATGGAGCTAAGAATACAATGTACTCTCAGCACAATGTTCTCTAAATGCATATGGATTATTTGTCCTTCTTGTTTAACTTGCACAGTAGCTTTACTTTTTTCCTTTGAGGCTTTAATTGTTTATTTACACCCTTGCCACGCTATTGAGTATCTGTCCTGCATTTCAGCTGCACAAAGATACAAGACTTTTACGTAAATAACACTCCTTCACTGAACACTAGAGAGGCATCTTTTTTTTTAATGTATCAATTCCAATTTTGCCGGTAATTGTTTCCTTTCTTACTAAATATGTGGGGACATATTTAATAATCAATTTATTCAAAGTTTCGATTGAGTTAATTATGATCTGTAAGTAATTATTTGCAATTAATCGCATTTTAATTGAAAACTATGTCAATCAAAATAAGCAACATTTTCAATTCAAAAACTAAATTGTTGAATAAATGGACATGTGAGCCCACAAAGATTTTTATTGTTTTTAATCTGTTGTTTGGGTTATTCAACCTTCAGATTGGTACAAAGGCTATTATACCCATTCAACTCTCCAGTGTTTCAGTAACAACTGATCATTCATTTAACTTATATAAATTATTTCTTCAGAAATGTGGGAAGTGAACTGAGACATTAGCGGTGGGCATGCCTGTGCTGCTGCAGCATGTTTTGAATCTTGCTGCCCAGATTAAGTCGAATCTAGGATGTTGAAACTCAGGCGTGTTAGCCTGCTTGGTCAAATTCTTAATTATTTTCAGCTTTATGTTCAGCAATGATGTTTTTTTCTTAGCCTTCTTACCAAAACCTTGTTTAAATGTGCAGGCTCACTTTTCTTCACATTTGATTTGATACTGTCACATATGCAGTTTGTCTTCATCTAAGTCAAGCTGTGATTTTTTTGTTTTTTTTGTTACAAAACTATCAAAACATTTTGTGCCATCAGCATCAGAGTTGTTACCAGATATTTGCATACACTGTATAAAAGCAGAACTATTTTGTCTGACATTAACTGACCCAACTGAAAGTTAGCATTACATATATAGTAAAAACATTCTTTAAAAATAATTTTAAGGTTAAATTACTCTGTTTCGTAGGTGGAGGAAGCTTCTTTTGAATGACTTCCCACTTGATATTTTTTAACATACGTAGTCCATTTTAAGATTGGCATTTTTAATTGTATATTATCACGATGGGTCTTCAGCCCATTTTCTATGGGTTGTGTGTATATGATTTCGACCAAAGAATTTGATTTTGACAGACATTTCTGCTGTATTTGGCTATTATTTAAGTTGGGATAATCATTTTGTAGATGTTTTGCAGAATAATTCACTTTCTGGGGTGTCATTATGTTTAAAGAGTTCATTATTTAACCATCTGTATTTGTTTGGTGATGAAAGCATAGCTGGGAAAAGACCTTTTAAAGTACTTTGCAGCTGATCTAGTGTCATCCTTAGGGTAATTTAGAAGAAACATTTGTTCTTAAGGTTTAACTTAGCTGTTGCTTCAACTCTTTCTGATCCTATTGTTTCATAAAATCACTAAATAATAAATTGACCTCCACTAGGTGGCCAGAGACTTAATGAAGTTCACTAAACAGTCAGATGACCAGGTTGTCGATACAAAATGGAAAACAAAGATTCAAGACTATGTTGTGATGGCAAAAACGTAACACACTGTTAAACACGCTTCACATTGTATAACAGCACAAACCTTTTCAAAACAGGACTTGATATTTTATAAAATGCTTAAATCCACGTCTCCCAAGTATCATTTTAGATAACCGGCATGAAGAGAAAAAAAAGTATTTGGTTAGTTTGCTATTTTATTTTCATAGTGTTGTGTTAGTGTTATTTCTATTAAAATGTGTGTTCATATTGCATTGCACATTCATAACAGTGAAAATAAAACTCACAAACAGAGTGGGATAAGTTAAATGAATTTACCGGTGAGACTCTTCCTTGAACCAGTCTCAATATTGATTTTTCCATAAAACCTAATTAACTGTCTTAGTGTTTTGCTGCACTGAGGAGCATTAGCCCGCTAAGCCCCCTGATACAGTGTACACTGTCAAACAGAGAAATTTGCTATGGCAACATGGAACCAACATTACGGGGCACCATACTCTGAAATTGCAGGCCACTAGAGATGTTACCCTGGTAACCAAATCCACAAGTAACACCAGAAAGGAAAAAAAAAACAAAAAAACATATTATGCAGACAAAAACAATGATGATGGGAAAAGGTTTTCTTGTGCTGTGTTTTTATTATTCCAGATAGATCCATTGTCATAAATGTCTATTATCTGCAGAAGTTAAAATGATGGTTCCTTATCTGAAACTGCTAATATGCGTAATAAATCTGACAGTTTTACAATTTATCTAACCGTACAGCCCAGGAGCTGCCTACAGTATTTGATTAATGCCACCAAATATCAGTTTTAAATGGTTTAATTGCATTTTCCCTCCATTCATCAGCAGAAAATGAAATCCTGTTGTTCACACATCCAGACTCGGGAGTGAAGGGAGGAAGTAATGATTGTGTTGTTACGTCGTCAACATTGATTTGATCTCGCATGTTGTCATCGCCTCGGCGCACATTTTCACAGAGAAGTGAAAAATTAGCATAACTGTAGTAACACTGCAATTAACACCGAGTTTAACAAAGACCAACAGCTGCTATAATCATCACATTTAACACAATTTTGCACATGCACACACATGTATGTGTGTGCATATGTAAATATACCATGAACACTGCTGGTTCAAGGTTTAGTCCTCTCAGAATTAAGGCTAGAAAATATTAAATGATTTTATATATTGATGGAACTACAGGTCTCTTAAATTCCTTTCCTCTGTACAGTTTTCTTCCTGCTGTGGGGTAGAAACATCAAAAGACAAAGTTAAAAAGCAGCAGAAGTCCAGCTGTGCCTTTGTTGATTGCTTCTTGAGGATAGCGCTCAATGAAACACCTTTATCTTCAAAGTTGTTTTACCAGGACACCTCCGTCCTATAAGAACTAACTACAGATGGTGTGCTGTACAAACAAACCAGAAAAGCAGACTGCTGAAATATGCTCAGTGTAAAAAAAAAAAAAAAAATCTGTATTGGTGTGAATTATTTTGGGTTCAGTGGAATTTGAATAGAATTTCTGCAAAACTCTGAATGCTAAGTCATTAGTTATGTTGTGGAGGTGGCTGCTTGCCACTTTGGGTTTGAGCACAGAGATGCCACCCTGTGTGGCGACAGAACTCTTCTGCAGAGGGAAACCTGCTGAGAGGCTTGGCTGAGCGCAGCGGAGGAGAGGGGAGGCTGCGAAATGAACTGTGATGTAGGGTTGGCACACGAAGGCAGGGATGGGATCCAGCAGCTCGCCGTCCACTGTTGGCTCTCCGTACCCCTCCTTTCTGCCTCCACCCCTCACTCTGCTGCCACCATTAAAGCAGGCAAGGGCACCTGACAGGTGGAAGGGGCGGAAGTGATGGCGTCCACCCAGATATGGGGCTTAGAAGTCCTGAAAGAGCTGGGGGGGGGTTTCAGTGGGGTCTTGGAGAGAGCTGGCAGTCGGGTGCAAGAACAGTGTGAGGGTTTGTGTGCACGTGCACTGCCCCAGCTAAAGTGTGTTTGTGAGGCTAAAATTTGTAGTTCATCCATCACTTTCCTTGATTTTTTTGTTACCATTTGCTGTCATTGGGGTTTAGTTATCAACATAATATGTTGGGGGGGTGGGAGGAGGACCAATTTTTATCTAATTTCAGGATGTGTCAATTCATATGTGAGTATATATCACTTCATGTTTATTTATTGTTCACTACCAAAACAACCTCAGTTGAGTCAACAATCCAAGCTCCTGCAAAGCACCATCAGAAAACGATCATGCTATGTCATGTTTAGAAGGCCTTTAAAGTTTTCAGTTTTTGTCTTTTGTTCGTTGCCAATTAGCATTCAAAGTCACCAGTGACAGCTGTGCACATTTCAGCTTTGTCATGTGAAAAACAGCTTTAAGTTGCAAGTACTTCAGAAATTTAACTGCTCTTGAATGCGTTCATGTACAACACTGCCAGTGAGTATTAAGTTTATTAATTCTTCCCACGCATGTCATTATGAAGTTATTCCCAAACCCATAATTGGATTTAAAAGAGGGATACCTAACACTCCTAAGCTAATGCAGTCCATGCTTGGGGGCTTTTGGATGAAACTTCTCAAAATGAGATTGAAAACGCTTTCATTCAGTCAAATTTTACCGTGGGCAGTTTCTTTAGGGGTACTGCAGAGGGTGTGGGCTTGCCTCTGGGGAGAATCTGCTGTAAAAGCCTGAGAAAGTTTATGAAGGCCATCATTTTAGCATGTGCATTTTTGCAGAACAGTGTGGTGTGTGAAGAACTAATTTGGGTTTGGTTGCTGCCAGACTGAGGCAGGACCTTATCTAGCACTTCTAATGTGCGACTGCTCAACACTTGTTGAGGTAAATCTACTTTGAAAATAACAAGATGTGACACAATATTTGGACACTTTCTTTGTGTTGGAGACTATGATTCATCTTTTCTGTCTGCCTTGCATTTTCTCTTCTGTCGCCCGTTTCTCCATTTATTATAGAAATTTTAACAGTGGGGTGGGCAAAACTATGAATAGATAGAAGTGTCAAAATAGCGATTGCTTTAAGCCAACAGATTTATGAGATGGGGGACTAATGTTTTTTTTTTTTTTTTTCCCCAAATCTATGTAGGTTTTTGACAAATCAGACCCACTGGCCTTCGCAGCACTCATGCTAGATTTAGCCTCTGTATTGCATAACTGCATTGTTAGTTGCAAATGGCAGTTATAGCAAATGGCAGGATAAACATTTAATTACAAAAATGCAGTGATCCTCTATTAGCAACTTGAACCCTTAACAACGTCTTGTCCAACAAATATCCCAACACACTTTAACTGGCCAGAAAGGCAGCTACACAGCAGATGAGATGATAGCCTCCCCTTTGGCTAACAATCAATATGTCACACTCGGAAGATCTATGGGGGTAATTTCACTTGCTGGGAACGCAAAGAAATACCAAAGATTGTAGGAGGTTTGCAAGAGCCAGAAGCTCCTCTGAATCACATGCAGAGCCACCATATAAAATAGGTACGTTGTTTTGGCCTGTGCAGGTCAATTTATATGCACCTATCCTGTGGCTGTGCTTGTGTTTCCCGGCATGTGTGTGTGTGTGTGTGTGTGTGTGTGTTGCAGCTAAATGTGTGGATACAGTAATGACAGTGTAGAGACGACCCTTTAACCCTGGCCCACAACACGCTCACATGCTGACTCCCACACATCCTATTCCATTGCTCACTCTTCATCTTCTCTGTGCTGTCGTATAAAACTGATTTGGCATAGTTTTCTGCATGTCTGCCCATTAATTGAATGTTTTCTACACACATATCCATTTAAGGTTTTTCAGATTGACCCTGCAAGACCCTGCATGTATGTTTGCATACATAAAAATAATAACCAAAAAAAAAAAAAATGACTGTATTGTGTACGCATGATATGTCCAAATGTCAGTGTTTAATACTTTCAAATTCAATTCTTTACTTGTGTAATAATTAACTAATTTCCTATGCTTTTTTTTTAAAACCACAGCTTTGTAAATAAAATGTGGCAAAGCTGTTTCTGGGTTAAGCAGTGTGATTTTTGCTCTAAAATGAGTTCCCAGTGTGTAATTAAAGGAGAAGTATTGCGCCTTTTTTACAAGTCATGCCAATGCCCTTAGGTTTTAATTAAATATACATGCTTTGGTTAAAGTAACAACAGAATGCAATATAACAGATCCCCTCTCACTCCTTTCTTTGCATACATTACCAGAGCTACATTATTATTAAATAACACTCAAAACACAAAACCAACTGCGTCTTTTGAGTTAGGTTGCGCTTTGTCGTCTTGTACAAGAGAGCAAAAAGTGTGAAATATATTTCTTTAGACAAAGTTTAAAGATTTTCTAAATCAGAATATAAAAATGAAACAAGGGTGTGTTTTTCAGCAAAACATTTACAGTCAAGAAAATGTTGTCGGTTAAGAAAAACAAAATAAACCTGCCAAGATGACCCTGTCAGTTACAGAACTTGAATATAATGAAAAGTAGCTAGACAGGACGGGGTTCATCATGATGAACAGAAAATTCAAGATTTGAAAATGAATCACAGCAGACGAATGACTGAGCTTAGTTCTCCTGAGTTTTTTGGTGACCCTCATGTTATGCATTGATGCCTATGTGTCCTGCAAGCCTAAACACAAAGAGAACTTGTAAAAAAAATTATATTGAATTTCCTTTAAAGATCATAGAGTTAATTTACTTTATTTTGTTAATGTATCTCATCACATGGATTTAATGATGTCTTATAGCACTTATACTCCTGGGTTGACTTGTTTTTTTCTGATCTTCATCAGACCACTCTTTTAACTTTCCTAGCTTGTCACATTGTTTCAGCTTTTGTTTTTTTGTTCCTATCTAGTTCCTTGCTTTGCAACCCCTTGTGTTCTCCTTTGAAAAACTAATTTGTGTCATCCATCTCCCTGTCTGCCACCTGCTCTTTGCATTTGCATTCTCACCTTTTACAACTCCTGACACTAATATCCCAGAAGTGACAGCTCCCGTGAAATGGTTTAAAAACGAGGTTTAGTTTTCAGGACCCTAGTGACCTTCTGCTGAATCTTTGATGGATGAATTTAAGTCAGTGGGAATTAATAAATCCTCAAAGTTTTCCGAGTTTTAAAAGAAGAATTTGCACTTTGAAGAAATTCTGCTTCAGTCATCCAGCTACATGAGGAAACTCTTCTTGGGCTTCCACAAGTAATGATCAAAATATTTCGATATATGAACAATAAGTACAGTTAGGATTTTGCTTGTGGGAAACATTGTAATCAATATCGATTGGCTTGCACACTAATCCAGTCTGGAAACAGCTTGCATATTCAGTGTTGAGGCTATTCTGAAAATGCGTAGGGGCAATACATCACTTCTGTTGACACAAGAGAGAGAGAGAGAGAGAGAGAGAGAGGATGCTGAGGAAGCAACTCTACAGTGAGCACAGTCTCCCTGTAAACCCAAGGTTAAGACTTTTATTAAAATATCCACCTTGCCACAGAACCAGTTGCAGGCTGTTGTTGTTTCAAATTCAGACTAGTAATTTATTTTGGAGGCTGAAATCAAGGTCCTACCAAGGTTGGAAGAAGAGTCCATTTCAGGATAATTTTAATACAACTACAAGAATATCAAGGCGAGTCCTGGCCCTCATGCTGAGGGGGATCAGCTGCTTCAAGTAAAAGTTTTCTGAGACAAGGATTTCAAGTATTCTCATGTCTTACAAACTCACTCTTGTCCTAGTCACTTGAAAAACACCTCAGCAACACTGAAAAACAATGTTTAGTAATCTAATAACACAATGGGATGAATGAGTATTAAACAGATTTCTTATTTTGTTAATGTATCTCCATCTCATGTATTTAATCAAGTCATCAATATAGATAAAGGCTGCAAGATTTCTCATAGTGGAGTCAAAAAGCATTATCTGAAGATCAATCCGAGATCCAGTTACCACTTGGAGAAAGCTTCGGGAAGATCTGGTGTGAGTATGTACAGTTTTACCAGGAAAGCAATAAGTAGTTAACTCAACTGCAATGATCTCTGTGAGTGGTAACTCAATAAAACGTCTCTGCTAAAGGAAAAAAAAAAAAAAAACTCGTCGAGAGTTGCTTTAAAGCTTGCTGAAAAGCATTTGGAGAAACCAGTGAAATTGCAGGGAAGAATGACTCGGTAAAACCAAACTGAGCTCTGTGAGTTCCTGAGGTGAGAATATCATGCAGCGGGGACGCTCGATTGATTATTATAATCCTTTGTTTTCTGGAGGTTCTCTCAATCATCTTGACTGAGAGAACTTTGGGGCAGCTAGAGTTCCCACAATAGCCCATAAACATCAGCACATTGCATCGACTCCCTGTGGTTTTTAGAATTGACTTGAAAATTTTATTGTTTGTTTTTTTTAAATCCCTGAATGGTTTTGCGCCATCATATCTATCTGAGCTTCTTACCTTTTATATCCCTTCTCGCAATCTCGGATCCTTAAATCAGCTGCTACTTTCCACTCCCAGAGCTCAGCTGGTGACAGGAGGAGGAAGAGCTTTTCTGGTCCTCCTAGTCTTTTCCACAGACTAGGAGGACTAGATCAGGACTCCTAGTCTGTGGAATATTCTCTCTCTAAATATTAGACAGGACTCTTCATTGTCTTCCTTTAAAAAATTAGTTAAAACTTACTTGTATAATGGGGCTTTTTATATTTTTATTTCTTTTGCGTTTTTGTCATTTCATTTTGTCCTACATTATTATGCGGTTTACCCTTTGTGTTTCTTGTCATTTATGATGTTTTAATTGATTATCTTTACTGTGAAGTACTCTGTAGCATTTGTTTAAAAAGTGCTATAAATGAATAAAATATTATTATTGATGCTTATTGTTTTTCTCCATTCTGTTATCAACAGAATGAAGAAAGTTGGAGATATTCGAGATTAGAATCTCAAAATGAAACACAGCCAAGGGAACACTACTAATTAAGGAAAGTATAATAAATCTGTCGAGATGGCCCTGTCAATCACCAGACATGAATATGATTAAAAATCGATGGACAGAATTCCTGATTAGACTGCAATGCGATGATTAGAAGAGCCCAGAGCATTTAAGATTTAAAGAGATGGTTAGAAGAATGAATCCAAATCACATCTCCTCTAGTCTAGTTTAGTTTCTCCATTAACATTTAAACTTAACATTCCTACGTTTTCATTACCAAATAAGGCTTTTCTGGTATAGCAAATAACACATTTCAGTAAGTGTGGCTTAAACTTAATACTTTGGTCATTCTGTTTTATTACACATATTTTATGGAGTCATCTGTTTTGATTCCTTTGTCACCTTGTCAAAGACCTCATTAGAAATAGATTTATTCAGAAAAATAAGATGTGCAGTATTCATTTTCCCCATTGTAGGTAAAACTTTGAAGCGTTTTATATTAATCTAGTTTATATTCATGACTAAATACATCCCCTTTTTGAGCAAAGAGCGGTATAATTGTCAAGATTTGGTCTTTGTTGCTCACATGTGTCATTGAAACATGTAAGACTCCTAGTTTCAGCTCCGAGTTTGGAAGACATCTTGTTCCCAATGTCATTTTCATAAATTCACCCACACCAACACTTAGATGTTAAATTCAGAGTACTTGAATCAGTAACGGTTTGAATCATGCTGGCTTCTGTTCCAACCAACGTCGCGTCAGCAGATGATTTCACTGATTTGCATAATGGCAGTCAGGCAGGAGGTGCTTGTCATGTAAAATCAGCTATTTAGAGATCAGGTGCTGAAACCTGCATGTTTTGTCAGACTTATGGGGGGATGCACAGATGCTTATGTCTGCAATAGCACAGCAGATCCTGCTATGTCTGAAATATGGAACACTGGGTGTTGACAAAGTGTCGGTGGGAGTCCCGCTGGTGCTGAAAAGGCTGACCATATGGTTCATCCTGTGATGTGATTTGACGCGTCTGCAATCCATGCAGATGCAGAAATTGATTTATTTACACGAGACAAGCAGCAATCGTAATGCACGTCTTAGTGCGAGTGCTAATGCATATGTGAACAACATAATTCCATGAGACTTGTGCCGTGGATTGTGATAAATATGTAGATAAATATCTAAACAGACTCCATATGCGTTCAAGCTGCACCCGAGGAGCCCCAGAGGAGCAGAGTGCTGAGCAGGCACATGCAGGCGTGGAGAAAAGAAAGAGACAGATGGAATAAGGAGCATGGGAGATAGTTTGTAATAACGTCCCTATTGTTTAGAAAAGAGGGAACGTCTTCCTACTGTCTTAATAAACCAGGCAGTGAGACAGCACTTGTCATATGCTCAGTACAACAACGCATAACCTTCCCATTTCCCATGGATATATAGTTGAAACAAAATATTTGCAAACAGTGTAAAGAGACACTTTTTTGTCAATGTCTGACATTAAATAAAATGTAACTTTTCTGATTTACATTGGTTATAATTACTGCATACATTTATATTTGCTAAATGTCAAAGCATTGAGAAGATATTTTTAAGGCTCTCTTCAAATTTAAAAGTTTATAAAAAAATTTTTTTGTATCTGGAAGAACGTTTGGTGTTAAATATTTTGACTTTTATTAAAAACATACTTTTAGTGCATGTAAACTTCTGACCCTGAAGAGAACGGCTTTCTCCCTCATTATTCTGGCGTTCAGAGAATATACAGTTTTGGTAAGCAATACTTTACATTGTATTCAAATAAATTATAACTTGCTGCTAATAGCATATTGTAACTATGTGTGTATATGATCCAAATCTCTGGATGGACTATGAAATTGTGACTTTGGGTGCACGCTTCAGTGCGCGTTAATAGGCAGAAACCGCCAAGCAGCAGAAGGTCAGAGAGGAGATTGGGGTCTCAGAACGGAGAGAGAGCAGCCCCTGTAGAAACCTGTGAAATAGCAAAAAAAAAAAAAGATATG
Organism: Poecilia formosa; assembly: GCF_000485575.1. NCBI lineage: Eukaryota > Metazoa > Chordata > Actinopteri > Cyprinodontiformes > Poeciliidae > Poecilia > Poecilia formosa. The sequence continues at coordinate 2,986,268 of NW_006799981.1, read as the reverse complement.
CTTCTGCACAGCACATGGGAAAAGCCCCTCAAAGCTGATTCTTAATCCTTTTTTTTGCCCCTGCCTGCTTCCATCCTCCTTCTCTCAGTTTAATCTCCAACTCTGCACCAACATTAACGTTTTTCATGGCAGTTTAAGTCTGGTGAGCCCTGTGACCACCTATATTTGTTCATTCAGACTAATTAGCAACCCCCTGAGAGGGAAGTTTAACCTTCACAGAGCTAATTTCTCATCACTTATCTGCAGCTTCAACATGGCTGATGTAAGAATTAAATATATGACCTTTTCTAGTTTTATCACCAACAGCCATCCATCCATCTATCTGTCCATAACGGGTTCCACAGGGAAACCCACACTTCTCTCTCCCCAGCAACATTCTCCTTCTCATTATTGGAGTTCCCAGCCCAAAAGGGATATCCACCGCATCTTGTTAGCGGTTCTGTAGAATTGATTGTTGATGCAACTTTAAGTAAGACAGAGGTGATGCATAAACACACTTTGTTTAGATGACATTTAGTGAAGTATGTTTGAAGTAGCTGTTTTGTTGTTTAGCTAATTTATTTATTTCTGTCTGTTCCAAAGACTACACACAGATTTAGATGGACAAAGCTTCACTTTTGCTTTCAGTAAGTTTTTGTGAAGTGAAACAGGATTTTTAATGTCAGCAGCAGTTCAGTTTCCATCTGTTACCAACGCATGATGTATCAAGGTGCAGTATGGCTTCAGCATCTGCTCCAAACCAATAGATGGAAACACGCCTACCGTATTTTCCGGACTATATGTTACTCCAGAATATAACCCCTAATTTACACTGCTTCTGGCTCCACACCACCATGGTGTGGCCTTCGCAGTAAATGTTCACCCATTATAGTAAATGAGAACATTTGCACGTTCGAAAGACAGCATGGCGCACCGCACTTCCGCCGAGGATGTCGCTAAAAGTAGAACCGGTCTTATTTTTGCCAGATGCCAGCACAAGTACGGAGTCAATCTTCAAAGATCACACCACCCAAACAAGAAAATGGATAAGCACAGGGTATGTATTGTTTAAAATAACTCACCTAGGCTGACCGTATTTGCTCATATTAGCTGTATATTTATGCATATATAAGCTGTCGGCATGAATCAGTTACATAAATACATATATCAGTATTTGCTCATGTCACTACACCAGTCAAAGCAGACAAAGTGGGAGAACAGAGGGAAAGATATTAAATTTGGAAGTTGAGAACTGCAGTATTTTGTCATAATACTACGCATCCTTTTTATCACCGGCTTTATCATCTGATTTTTTTTATTCCTGCACATTCGTCTTGTAGCGCCTCTGTGGTTCTCAGTGAAGTGAACAAGGGAAGCAAACAGTGGTAAAATGGGGAGCTCCAGAACAGCAGCGATACGCCTGCGAAGTGCGCAGCGGAACCACATGCAGTGTAAATTAAGGGTTAGTCACATCAGGCAAAAAAATGCTTCGTGAAGAGGACAGAAACATGTTTAAGTCACTCTGGAATATAAGTTGCATTTATATAGAAATGGTCAAACGATAAGGGGAACTCGTCCATGTTGTTGAAAGTTTCCAGTGACACCTTATGTTCAGTTGTATGCTTTTTAACAAACGTAGAATTTGGCTTGGAAGTTTGCTAAACAAAGATGTCTGTACATTTATTCTTTCTTTGCCAAGATTGCTAAATGGGTTCAATCTAGTTTACTAAATTAAAAATCATAAGGAGGGAAGGAAGATGTTAAACTAGATTCAGTTTAACATTCACAGAATGTGACTCCAAATTATTTGTGTAAAATTCACAGATTTTTTTGAGGATATCTAAAATATTTAAAATAAAATGTAGCTTAGGAAGTTAAAATACCCAGGTTAAGTTCTATTTAACGCATTATTAGATGATATTAGCAACACATGCAGCCAATTCAACAGTGTCTTTTATTTCGAATGGCGTTGACTGGGTTAACTAGCTACACAAAGGCACACAGTCCTCCTCTCAGATGAGGCTTCTGCAGTAGTAACAAGACAGTTTCCATTGTACATATTTATTGCATATTAAAGTATCTTTGGTGTTGGAACGTTTAAAATTGGCACATATAAGCGTTCTTAGAGGAAATTGTGGATTTCAGCTTTTTGCATCTGGCTGTGGTCCCTAACCTCCTGAAGAATGATATCAACTCCCTTAGCTATTTGTTTGAGAGTCTCGGTTTTATTTATTAACTTAAATGTTGAAAACGTTGTCATGCAAGCAGATTCTCATTTCTTGTTTAAGTTAGATAAAACCTAACACCCACTGGAGGGAAATAAAATACCATGATTCAAAATCATTTCCACAGGTAGGGGGACAAAAAGTCCAGCACAACAGATGACGCATTTCTGGATGCTCAGGAGCTGTTCCTATTTGGGAAAAATAAATCTGTGTTGGGCTTTGCAGATAATAAAGATGCAGCTCTTAGAAATCACAGCAGATAAAGGAAAACCCACAGAGCATAATATGCGTTTGTCAGACACTATTTATTTCTTTAAACTATGTAATGAATAGCTGCAAACAGCAGAGATCTGCTGGAACAGAAGGTCTGCGAATAAAAGAAAGAGTCTTTTTTTATATAATAACTGAGATTCTGCTTCCTCATTGATAAAACACGGTTTTAAAAGAATTACTTCTCTTTTTGTGTCGCAAAGTTCATTGATCTTTAAGTGTAATGGTAACACTAGCAAGAATATAAACCACAAAAGTTCAGGCAGAGGCTGAAAAACACACTGATTTGTTCAAGTGTCTAAGAAAGACATGGATGAGTGAAGACAGCGAAGACAGGGAGACGGTCACGGTGTGGCTGCTGTCAACCCTCCCAACAAAGACAACCATAGTTTTCCTCTTGACTGCCATAGAAAGTAATATCATGATGGCTTGGCTTGAATAAAGTCTTCAAAGGAGATTCGTTTGTTGGTTTCTTCTGAGCTAATGGAGAAATCGTTTGAGAAGAAATCTCTAAAAGCGTGCAAATCTGATTGTTGAACGGTCAGTGGAACTATAATTTTCTTTTTTCTGTGTGTGTTTACCCTGAGGGTAGCTTGTAATTCCTTATTACAATTAACTTCACAATTTCACTAAAACTTTATGAAAAGGTCAGGAGGGAATGACGGATTATAGCTTTTTAATTAAAACGATTTTTCTGTGACACGGTTAAGAATTAGATTATGTGTGAAAATGAATGTAATGCTTTGTTTTTGTATTTTTAACAGTCGATTTTCCTGGCAGAAAATGTTAAACACTTAGTCCTTTTACTCACTCTGCATGCATTGTGTCACCAGAGTTTAACTCTGAATCTTTTTACTCCTTGAAATAGCAATTTAGTCACAGTTAACAATCCATGCTGTGCAAAGGTGCTCTGATTTTCAGCTTCACATTAACTGGTTGCTGGTTATAAGATTTAAATTATTTGTCCAGTCACTAGGAAGACATGGGCCGACCTGCTACCTATAACCAGTAGCTCAAAGACTTGACAAACTGGCAACCTATCCAACGATTTAAAAGCTCTTTATGGTGAGTCAGGTCAATCTGTTATTCACAGTAGTGTCTTTGGCCAAATCACAGAATCACAGAATAATCTAAAAGTCTGGCAGTACTCAGATAGAGATTGTAAACTCTGCTGTAGTTCTGATCAGGATTATTACTTGAAAGCCCTCAGACATCACCTCTCTGATTTCTCCCAAAATGGGTGAGCAGTAATTTGGCAAGTCTAGTTGTTATGCACTATATCATTTTATGAACGCAGGTAAAAAGTATATAACAGTTTCTCATCTGTTAAAATTCTGATATTCAATCAGATAGCAGTGAAAACAAGTCACCGCTGAAGCAAGTCATTGAGGGTAATACAAGTCATTAATTCATTAGCAAGGACTCAACAAGCATTAACTAGTAGCAATAAAATATATTGAACTGAAGTGTTTGGCTATGTTAAGACTCATTAGATGTTGAATCAAACTTTCACTTTCGACCAAGTACACTAGTTAGGCTGTGTACTTGTGTGCCAGCTTTACCCTAAGTTTGTCTGCACTATTCAGACATTGTTTAGACATATTTTTAAGCACAACAAAAACACTGTTAATCATGAGGAAAAATGCTGTAAAGAGCAGATTGCAGTTGATTGTTGCTGGTAGGCTAAAAGTCATGCATGGCTAAAAGCTCTGCTTTCACCAAGCACACCATGTTCTGTGCATCCTCACTCAGTCAGCTGTGCTGGACAGTCAGCAATTGGCAATGCAGCTTTTTTTCCATAACAAGCCATCTCCACTGAAAAAGAACCCCTCCATAGTATGAATTAATACATAAAAAATTAATTATTGGTGCAAGCGAGGCTACTCTGGATACAGCCAGACATGTTTCTTTTTTTTTTATCTTTGCTTGTCGGACTTTCTATAAAGTTGACTGACGATTCCCAGTTAAGCTGATGATCTACCCACTTTATTCTCCTCCCCTAACTCAGCTATGAAAACGAATGAATGAAATGTAAAAGCTGAATTCAATTTAGTGTTTTTTTTTTTTTTTTACTCTGAGATTATAACACCAACAGAACTTCCATCTGTCTGCCAGGAAGGCAACACAGCCTTTTGAAATTGCTGCTTACTGCAGGGTTTCCAACGTGGCACAGCAGGTATGGCTCTGCTTGCCGCTGCTGTAATCCATCCCTGAGTGCTGAGAAGCTGATTTATAAGTGGGAGGGGCCCATGAGCTGCGATCAGCCCATTCTCATCAAAGCGATGGCTGGCTGACAACATCCAGCTGTCCCTGATGTGCCACAGAGGGCCGATGTGGCTTGTGTCAACGCTGCTGGTTTACTGCAGTGTTCACTGAGATGTAAACATATAAACACACACACACACATACATGTCTCTCCAAGACAGTCACTCATAGTGGCATTTTTTTCAGAAGCATATTACTACTAACTTTCGACGAGAAAACACTTTTCTGCTATTTTTCTATAAGTAGGATTTTTTTTATGATATCTGACAACAATTTGTGCTAAACTGGCTTAAATAAGTTTATTTTCACAGTAAGAAGCTATGATAAAGTAGATGTACAACAACATTTCAAAGCAATAAACTAAGTGTTTAACTTTATGTCAGAAATCATTGCCTACTATTTTTGTTAAGCCTCGACTCCAGCTTCTCCTTCTGCCTTATGATAAAATGAGGTTATTTTTTAAGCTGATAAACTGTCACTATGGGATCCCGAAATTAAGTTTGGCTCGCAGAACAGCTGCGACGATATTCGCAGCTCATATAAACGAGAAAAATCAGCCTAATAAAACGTGTTTAGGTTAGAAAAAAGTGAAGGTACGGAAATAAAAGTCACCTTTTTTATATTTCAAAAGGGTTTTTTATAAAAAAAAGGAAAGTAGTTTTAGCTAGGTAGATTTCCTGAAACAACTTGAGATGGGGTTTTTTTGCCAAAGTTTATTGTATTTTTGTTTACATACAATTAATCATGTATGTATTCGTGGAAACAGCTACAGCGATACAAGAAAAGAATTATTGTATTGCTGAAAAAAAGTATCTTTTCATCTGTATCAGAGGTCAGTGCATTGTTTGCATGCACACCCTATCCAGAGGCCGCAGTCTTCTATGCAGGTTTTGATTCCTGAACCCAAATTATTTGCTGCATGTCTTCCCTTCTCTCTTTGCCCTTCTGCCTATCCAGCTACTGTTGAATGAAAGCCATCATTCCCATAAAAGCCTTTTAAAAACCGTATGGAGCAGTAAATCTAGTAATTATTTTTCAAAAGGTTACTAAAATTGATATTCATGAGTAAATATAACTACCAACCTCTGTCTAGGAATATATTTATGACCCAGCACTGCAGGATGCACTTCCCTCAGTTCAGGTCAGCGTTCATGGTTCCACAATGAGAATAACACTGGCAAAAATGGCATCCAAAGGAGAGCGCCAAGCCAAAAGCACTTTTGACCAGACTGTGGCGGCTGGAGCTGCTTTGCTACAATAGAACATCAACGAGTTACAGGAGTTGATAAATTCATAAACTGTGCCCTTTAAAATCCTGAGAGACATTGTTCAGCCAGCAGTTTGTGACCTTAAGTTTGAGTGAATACTTGGGTTACGCAGCAGGACAATGACTGAAATAAACTCAGAATGAAGATTATGGAGTGGCATAATCAATGTCTCAACTTCAGTGTGAATGAATTAAATTAAATATGAAAACAAGAGAAGGCCGGTGTTAATCCACAGTGATGTAAAAGCCTCCTTGTGAGGTACCATAAACATGAGGGAAAAGGCCATGGCAGTTGTTGCTGCCAAATATGGCAAAACCAATTTTTGGGTTTATAGGGTGATCACTTTTTCAATTAAGACCAGATTGGTTTAAAAGGCCCTTTTTTTCTTCACTTCCTAAACAAATAAATTGCCATTTGGAAAGAGCTTTTCTCTTTTTTTGTCTCTGTTTATGTCTTTATCACTTCACTTTGCAGCTCCTCACTTTAGTTAACATGAGAAACTTGCCGTCAGTGTTAGACAAACAGATAACAGCAGTAAATTAAGCTTCATCTTTGCAGCATGAAAAAAAAAATAAAAGCAGAAAATTAATTAGAGTTTTGCAATCTGACTTACAGGTAAGAGATTGTGAGAAAACTAAGCCACACAAAGAAAGCGAGCATTTCTAACATCAAGCATATGCATGGTTATATTCTGGTGCCTGCAATTTCATTCTTAGACAGAGCGTGAAATAAAAGTGGTTTTCTGCTCTGCCAGACCGACAGGGCAGACGTTTATTGATTTTTTTACCCATTTAATGCATTCGATATATAATATTTCTACCCCACTCAGCTGAGCAACCTGTCTGTCTAACATAAGCTCCCGTTTCATTTGTAATGTAGATGCCACAGTTTGGCGTTAGTTGCCTGCGCTTCCATTGAACGAGAGCGTCAGGCAGCCTTTTCAAATTGCTTCTCCGTGGTGCCACTGTTACATGCATGTTTCAGACTGTAAAGGCTGCATGTGCTGATGCTTTGACACCCCCGTTTGCAGCAGGAGAATATCGGCTCTCTGAAATAAACAAGTGTAAATAGATGTGGCGTCAATAAAATCAAAAGCTGGTTGGTGCAATCCGAGAGGTGCTGAAAGCAATCAGGCTGCAGCCACGGTGGGGGAATGGATGTAATAGAAATACGCTTTCATTCGGAAACGACTAATGTGAGACAAGTAATAAGCAAAGAGCAGCTCTTAAACATCTCTATCATTTATCTGCTGTTATCATCAAGAGACGGTTAATGTTTTATCACCTCAGAAGAATTCTTGTATCAAAGCAATCACTGCGTTGCCTTCTTTTCAAACAGAGGTGTCACATTTCGCATATCAGATTTTAATGTGCATAAAGAGAATAAATGAGACCTCAACATGAATCTGGCTCTAAGTGCTTCTCTCATAATCCCGCTAGGATGCTAATAAAACATCCAAACCCATTACAGAGATTATGAGCAAAATAATTGCAGCTGGTAAGTCATTTTTAATTTAAAATTTTGAAAATTGCTTGTTCTTTATGGTGCCTTGGACTTTTAGGAGGGGGTGAGGGGAGAGTTGTCAGATTCCTAATTCTTTTACGGGAGCGCATACATGTTTGACTTGCTTAACCACAGCAGTGATGATTCGCACTAAAGATCTACAGAGAGCGCCTTTTTTTCATTTCTGTTTGGTAAGAGAGGAGTAAAAATATTGTGGGAGGGAAAAGGCCATTTATTGCCTCTGGGCTCCTTTGTGATTCCTAGAAATGGAGCTAGACGGATCTACACAAACACAGATAAGAGTCTGCTGTCTTCTATATATAACATTCTCATCAGTTGGCTTATCCTTTTGCGGAAGTAATCATATAAAGTGCCTTGCACAAGGATTCAAATCCCTTGACCCTTTACACATTTTGTCCAATTGTAACCTCAAATTCTAAGGTATTTTGAGATGTATCCCATGATTCATGGTTTACAAATGTTCTTTTGAAAGTGATATTTGAAAAACGTCGAATGCATGTGCATTCTCATCCCCTTTTGATAGCCGAAAATAAAATCCAGTGCACATTTGTCTTATGAAGTCACCTAATTAGTTAAGAGCCCTCCTGTGTCTTGGCATTGTCACAGAAACAAACATCCACAGGTTTTTTTTATTTGTTGTTGTTGTTTCCACTATACAACTGCATGGATTTATTCGTATCTGGAGTAATACTACTTAAAGAGAGAACTTTCTGGCCTACATACAAAATTCTGCATATTGTGGTTACTGACAATCCATATTCATAATGCCTACACCAGGATAAACCAGGGTAGTGACCGCATCATCAAGAAAAACTATAGGCTGTAAAATACTTAAGATTGTGCTAGAGGAGCACTTTCCCAGGAAACGACAACTCTAAACCACAAGTAGCTCATATGACGTAACCACAAAGCGTATTCATCAGTTAGGAAGCCCAGGATTACATCTAGATAAGTTTCTGTGATAATACATTAAAATCTATGCTCAGGTATTTAGCCAAAGTTTTAAGCTTTGTATTATTTTTATTTTTTTTACCCTATGAGCATCACAGCACATAGGATGCTGTGATGCTCACCTAACACTTTAAAATGTTATTGTGATGAACGTGTGGTGTGAATCTGTATTCATATTTGTATTCAAGGATATACAAAACCTTTTCATCACACAGCGTCTGCATTAGCATTAGCATTAGCGTTGGCATTAACGACACCCTGCACCGCTCCGCACCGGGCGCGCCGTTTCTGCTCCATTCAGACCCCGAGTCGGCGGCAGAGTGGCTCACAGGGGCTCTTTGCAGACGTTTGAGCTAAAGCTGCGATTCTATTAAAAATGTATGGTCTGTATGAATGCATGACCTATATTTTGCATGCAAATAAATAAATAAACAGGGGTTTAAAGGAGATGATGCAAATCTTCAGAGGAGGGCCAAAGGATGAGCTAATGACATTATAACAACAAAGAGTTTGGGCTTCACACTGAGCACAATGGGGAGATCAATCCCGTCTTGCTCATTCTCTAACCTCCTCTCATCTGCTTCCCTCATAATAAGCCTACCCCACAATGCTGCCTCCAGCACAAGCTGCTTGTCAATTGGCCTCTCCCAGTTCAAGTGTGTGCTGTGACTCACCTTTTTCTTTGCACTTCAGGGCAGCACAGAGCATACCCTAACCTTCACATTGAGAGGGTTGCAGCCTTCCTCCTTTCAATCTTTCCTCACAGCAAATATCCGTCTATCTTTCTTTTCTGCCTCTCATCTTTTGCTCCTCAACCCCATCTCGTCTACCTCTGCCCTGTTGCATCAGTAGTTTTTCTTTCTCGGTCCTGCCACTCACACGGTGTCAGGGACCGTGGCAGTGAGAATAAAGACCATTGGTTTCTCCGGCTCGGTGATGAACTGTTGCTGTCTGACTGACGCAGGGTCCAAAAAAAAAAAAAAAAAAAAATCACTGCAAGAGAAAAATGGAGGAACCCTTCAGCTATCAGCTGCATCTGATTTGTGTGAGTGTGTGAGACTTTTTTTTTCTTTTCTTGCTGAGCTGCAGTAGTCTGACAAGAAGAAACCCACGAAGCAGAAGACTAAAGACTAAAGAGGTTTCGAGCCGATGCATTAACATCAATTTGTCATTTAGATCCTGTACATGAAAAGGTCACCTTGTTATCTCTCAAATGGACTGCGGGTGACATTAGTTTTCAGCCTAAAATCTGTCCACACGCCACTGACCTAAACTCTGTGACAACAGAATAACCTTTTACCTCGTGCTCTCTGCAAAGGCCGTCTCAGAAATAACTCATAGCACGCAGGATTTCTTACCCTCACTGTGTTTTTGCTTATGAGTGTGTGTGGCTTGATGTTCAGGCAAGGCTGTTGGCTGTTTATGTGAAGCAGAAGAGTGTATCCATGCTGAAATGACTAATTGGGAAATACAGTGTACAACCTGATTTGATGCACCAAGCAGCTTATTCTCTTCACATGAATAACTGCAGGTTTCTGCCCTAAAAACAGTGCTTGCATCTAGCTATGCTGAATTCAAAGATGATTTCTAATTATGAGAATCTCTACACTGTTTATATTTCTTTCCTTCTTGGTTGCACACCGACCATCGCCCCCTCCCCCCCCACCGACACACACATCCCTGCAACTCTTCTGTGGCCACAGCCACACTATTGGCATCAAAAGGCCATTAAGAAGATTTCGTCTAAATGAACTTGACAGCAAAGCCAAGGCGTGGTTATATGGGTGGACATGCAAATCAATATTTCAAATCGTCAGACGCTGGTTGGTGGAGCATGGGGACAGGGTGAAGAGACGCAGCCAATACTGTGCATGAATTAGACCAAAAGTGAAAGCAGAGATGTCCTGTTAGTGGCTGCAGCTTCATTACATTTACTGTGCTCTGTAAAAGTTTGAATGCCCTTGAATTGTTGCACTTTATTAAGTTACAGCCACAAACTTTAAAATGTTATTGTGATGAACGTGTGGTGTGTATTTGTATTCATCTTGAATTAGAACCTTTTGCCAAAACAAGCGGCTTCAAGTCTTTTAGGCTTTTAGGCTCCACTGGCTTTGGCCCTCTAGAGACTTGGGGTTTTGATCAAACGCAGTCAAATTGGATAGAAAACATCTGTGGTATTTATTTATTTATTATTTTTTTATAAAAAATTTTTTTAGTTTAGTCATAGATTCTCTATTGGAATTTAGGTCTGGACTTTGACTGGGCCATTCTAACAAAACAAAAAAAAAAAACACTTTTCTCTAAACCCTCCCATTGTAGCTGTTCACCTGTTGGAAGGCTTTAGTCTTTTTTCGTCTCTTATAGGTTTTCCTTCAGGTTGGATCTCTGTTCAGCTTTGTCCTTATCTCTTCTAAAGGAAAAGCTCACTACAGCATGATTCCACACCTCGTGGTGTCTCTCTTTTTTTTTGTTTTTAATGCCAAAAAGTGTTCCCTAAATGGCTTGGCTTGTGAAAGACGTTGGAATTCTTTATTACTTTCTATTTGCCAAGGTGCTATTAAAGTCAGACCTGGGGAAACCACAATTGCAACAACACTATGTCCCTGATTCTCCCACCTGAGCTGTGGATATCTGCAGGTCTGATGCTGTTTGTTCCCTCAAGTTCTGAAACGACCTCTGAGGCCTTCACAGAATATCTGTATTTATGCAGAAATTAATTTTTACAGAGCTTGGAGAGTGATTTCTGCAGGCAATTGGTTGCACATGGTATTTAGGGGCGTCAGGTATTTATTTATAAAATACCTTTGAATATATTCTCTTCCATTTTACAGTTCTGCATCACTTTGTGTTAGTTTATCTTGTATATCATAATACTTAACACATAACACGTAACACACATTGTTACGTGTTACCAGAAAAACTGTAAAGGAGAATAAAGATGCTGTAAAGTTGTAGTGAAACTACGCATCACAAAGCAGCTCATCTTTGATTCTCAACACAAAATCCAAGTTAAATGTCCACGTTTTGCTCCAGTCAGGATTAAATTTGACTCGCAGATATGTTTGGTTAAAATCACTGAAATGTCATCTGTTGTGCTCTCATGTTCCTATAGATGCCGTAACTGTGACCAGTGTCGACCAGCCATCAGTGCAAACAAGCAGACAGAAGGCACAAAGACGCACATTAGCAATCCCTGAATCGTAGGGTTCCGTTTTACAGGAGCGGCTTAGCAATGTCTCACAGGACTCACTGTGTTGATGCAGGCTGGCATACGTTTGAACGGCAAACATGTCACTCAGCGGCAAATTATGTTCCACGCAAGGTCACCTTGTGTAAAGGTTGGGAAGGAAGAGGAAATGAGCTGAGGGTGTAATTCATCTCTTCATGTCAGAGATATACATCACGCTGAGGATATTGAAACACTCGCAGTTTAGGAAGGGAATAACGGAGGCAGACTTAACCCAGATGTCTATATTTATCACTCTGTTAAACTATACATCTAAAAGGTGTCGATCGTGGGTTCATAGCCATAAATTGCTGCTTTAAACTTTTTACTGCATTGCAGCGGGTAGTTTTCACTACCTTGTGCAGAGATCTTACCAGGGGTATAAGCCAGTGTAAATATTTCTTTTTAAACCAATTTATGCAGACGCAGTGCTGTATGTCATCCCGGGCGTGGAGCTGGTATCCTCTCATTGGCGCTGCTAATTCTCTGTCCTTGTGTGACTTTCAATTTCAATCCATGCTCCCTCAAGGATACATGTCTTAGCATAATATAGTCGGCTTAGAAGTCATTGAGATGTGGTCCCTCTGCTCAAACAGACACACTCTGCCAGGCAAGGAATCCCCCGCCTCCCTAAGTTCAGCTTGTTGCCAGCTTAGTGCCAACTCCATGTGTCTCCAGCTTTGGCACCCGTGACCGCTCATCCTTTGATTTTCATCTCCCATGCCCTTTAAATGTGCAGGATACACTTATATAGCAAACACTGAGACCACCCTGTTTGATATAAATGTTATTTTCTCACTATATGTTTTTTTTTTCTTTTTTTTTAACTGTTGTGCCAAATTTGGGGAGGAAAACAAGGTCAAAATCCCCCCTTCCTCTGTCCAGTCCCATCTGGCTCCAACTCCAGTGACAAAAGTCGCTAGGAGAGCGGGAGGGTTTCATGCTTGATGCACAATTTGTCCTGTTTACTCTTCAGTCCTTTTGCATCACAGTACATCTGAGTGATACCACCGCTGAACCACGGTCAGTCACATTATGTTACGGTTTTGTTTTTCCTACAGCTCAGAGATTATCTCCCAAGTCCTGAAGTCCTGAAAATCATGCACTAATGATCACAGGAAACATGGGCACTGTAACCATGTCAGCTAGTGCATATGTTATTTAGGTAACGCGAGAGGGCCTTTCACAGATGATATTTGCTTTTCCGACTTCAGTCCTCCTGATTCCAGAGTGTTGGAACTGATGTAAAATAGCATCCCACTGCTGTTTTTACCTACAAAGACATCCAATCTTTATTTTGAGTGCATTTATTCAGTGTCTGAAAACATTAAGAAAAATCAGTTTTAGACTAAACCACAGATGGGACAATTATTGGCACTCTTGCTATTAATGACATGTAAAATCGTCTTCTTTGTAGTATTCAGCATTTAGTCTTTTTCTTATAACATTTATCAAGGTTAAAGTACTCAGAAAGAGGGATTTCTGACTTTTCCTCTTTGCATCTGCCTTTAGATCACACAGAGTCCAGAGTTTTCTCATATGCTCTTTACTCTCTGGTCTCCTCACAAGTATTGAAACTGACTTTGAAGAAGAAGAAGGCTTTGTGTCTGACCACTTCCACATATCTTGAGCCATTTTGCTTCTGAAAGATCCAGTGACAACAAAAGAATTTATTATGCCAATAAACCTAAAGAGACTCCCAGCGCTGTAGAAGGAGAAATAAACGGGACCTAAACATCACAGATCCTCCACCATTTGTAACAGCTGCTTTTCCAGATATTTGTCATTCAGTCTACGTCAAAGCGATCTGCAGGGTTTACCAAGTACAGTAAACCTTCACCTCTTTGTGGTTCAGCATTTAGCAACTCAACTATTACAAGTTTTTTCTTAGGACTTAACTCCAAATTTATGGCAGAAAATTAACCTATTTATTGATTTCTTCATGGAGCATACTTGAAATAATTGAATCCAGGAGGGTCAGTGATTGGCTGTATACCCAAGAGCAGACATGAGTAAGATTGTGGATGTTTTGTACGCTTGTGCATTTTAGCAAAATGGGAAGGTCGTGGTCTCTGTCATTTAAAAAAACAAAAACAAAAGTAGCTTCTTCTTCCTGAACCAACTAACTTGGATTTATGCTAAATAAAGAAAAAGATAAGATATTGCCGACAAAGCTTTAACTAAGCTTCCCTTTGGAAATGCTGCACTATCTCTTTAAGTAAATGTAAGCAAAGCTTCAACCAAAAAACGGGGGCATTTGAGGCAACTGAAGCGCAGTATGTGCTGCAAGAAACCAGCATAACAACAATATAACCTCCTTATTGCTGGAGAGAGAGAACGGCACCATGTTTTAGTGAGGCGTCTTCAGTAAGCCTGGAATAAACATGCTCATGTCCGTGAAATTTTTTAAGACGTGCTGCATATTTTATCTGTCTGAGCAGATTATTAAGATACAACTCTGTGAAATTACTTCATGTTAAAGAAAATCTACTGATCTCAGCCTGGCTGAGCTCAGATGACCTGGTAGCTTTGTGCTTTTAGTTGAGTATATGTACAGATATAATATATGGTTGTGTGTTTTTTTTTTAATATATATATATATATAGTGTTACATAAGCACAACATGGATCCGCAACCCTGCAAGCAAGTATCTAGTCACACCTGATGAATAACAGAATGACCTGATTTCTTGTATCTCTGGAGACATCTGTGCAGATGAAGGAGCACGGTGCATCGGGCCCCAACTTCCCTTCTCCAGCCTGTCATAGCATCAATCCCGCCTTCAGAAGTGCTCTCCGCAGGGAGCGAATCAGAAAAGGAACTGCGGTTTAACCTTCTCCGTCGTTCTATTTCTGTGCTATCTGTGAACATATCTATCCATCCGCCCGGATATTTTGTAGTCTTTTCTCTCCTTCCTCCTTGAAGACAAACCCCTTCTCCTTTTCTTCCTGTCAAGCCTCCTCTTCTCTTTTTATCCGTCCCTGCTCCCTGCCTTGTTTCAGCAGCAGCAGCCGCTCTCGGAGCTCTGGGACTGTGATTAGGACTGAGGAGAACTGGCTGTAAGACAGAGACAAACTCAGAACTGGGTCATCATTGTTTCTATGTGTGAGGACCTGCTCTGCAGATAAAAAGCTTGACGACAAGAGAAGAAAATGATGCTCGGTACAAAACTGGGAGACGTTTCTGGGCTGCAGAAGGAAAAAAAAGGAAAAAAAAGGAAGAATTGGAAATGCAACACAGAGTTTATGTAATAGGAGTTGAATAAAACATGCTGCTGGCCTGCTTCTCCAACTAACCCTTCAGCTTAATAATCACCCGTTAGTTGGCTTTAGCTGTGGGGTAAAGATGATTATGCTATGGTCAAGAAGTGCAGGGTGGTAAAAAAAGAAAAAAACTTTGTCACTGAGTGATTCGCTGCTCTCTCAGACTCTGTCTCTCCTTCTTCTTCTCTCTGCAGTTGTCTCAATGTGTCTCCCAGCCCTTTAGCAGACAGTCTGACAAGGTCTGTCCCACTGGCCAACCATTCAGCACTCATCATGCGCATCATTTCCTCTCATCATTCCCCCTGGTGTGCTTCTTCCATCTCCTCTGGCCCACTCACTCACCATCAAACACTCTAGATATATACGCTTTTATTTGTGCGGAAAGTGTGTGTGTGCGTGTGTGTTTGTGCCTCGGCGGTGATGTAGTGAGAAGGAACAATATTGTTCTGAGTGTGGGTTTTTGTTTGATGGATTGTGGTGTCAATTTGAAGCAAGAAATCTACAGTGTCATCTTTTTATATCACAAGTGTTTTTCTTTGTTCTCGCACAAATCATATCGAAAGCAACAAGTACAGCGGGGGAAACGGGTATTGAACAAGTATTGACATTGTCAGCTTTTTCCTGAGGAAATACACCCTAAATGGACACTTTATTAGGTACACAATTGCTCGCTAGACATGAAGACGGCAAAATAAGGATTTGAACATGAAATTGTTGGTGTCATCAAGGCATCAGCAAACAGCTTTTGGTGCGAAAAAGAGAAAATATTCAGTGAGCTGTTGTGTAAATGGGGTTGGAGGATAATGATAAATCCCCTGCTCCATTTTCCCCTCGTTCTTGAACAAACCAACAAATGCTTAACATCTTCCACTTGGAGCAGGACCTTGTTACTGACATGGAAATTGCTCTCTACTCATTTCTGGCTCAAGATCGCCGGGGTGTCTGTAGTGATGTGAACGCTGCACTAGTCTGTCGCGGTGAGAAGAGAGCTGAGTTGAAAGGTGAATCTCTCAACTTGGTAGTCAGTCTATGTCCCCTATCTGCACCTATGGTCATGAATTCTGGGTAGGGTCTGAAAAAGCGAGATCACGGATTGCAGAGGAAAAATTTAGTTTCCTTCACAAAGTGTCTGGACTCAACATGAGAGATGAGGAGAATAGTTCGATCATGTGGGAGGGCCTCAGATGACCCCGGTTTTCATGGTCTTTCCCATGAAAACCAAGGTTTTATTAATCCCCAAAACTCACCTGGTTAGATAAAAAATGAAATACAGATACCTCCAAACAACCAAGTTTCTGTGCCATCAGCATGTATCATGTTTTTGCTTATTTCTGCTGTGTACTTATTTATTTTATTCCACTTTATGTTCTGGCTGATTTGTTTTGGTTAATTTATGTATGAAGAATTTTTGGTTTGTTAAAAATATCTGCTCACATCAATAGTCTGAGTATTCACTGGGAAAACCATCAATTCATTCAGTGCCTGTTTTCTCTGTTTTTTTTTTTCCTCATTGAGGTGTTCTTTATCATCTGCTGTCAAACAATGTCAAAGTGAGAGCATCGGGCAAACATGATTTAGTGCCGTCTCAGCTGCTCAGTTGAGTGCCGTTATTTGTTAGTCCAATTTCTTTGGGTAAAGGTGGATAACTTTCATCATGTCCTTAAGACTTCCACTCAGTTTCTTAGCGGATGGTATCGAATGGAAGATTCTGCATCCATATATTATTCTCGTATTTTACAAAAATTTATCTTTTTTTTTTTTCTGTTGCTTTCGTCAAACATTTATTGCGAATGAGATTCAGCAGTGCCTTGGCCTACTTTCCAAAACCATCAAGGAGCAAATAATCAGCCCTGGCTAAGGATTTGCTTGGCAGTCTTTCAAACATGGATTCTTGTGAAGCATCTTTCTGTGCAAGTAATGGGTTTCACTGAGAGACTTTCTGAGTGTGTCTGCTGGGTTTTTTTGTTCAGCTAACAGGGCAAATTTTGAGCCCTCTACTGCCATCTAGAGCACAAAAGCTGCTGTTCATCAGGGATCAGGCTGCCTTTGAGCAAAGCTGCTATTACTTTGTTTTTGTGGGAAAATTGTCATAATTCAAATCTTAATGGTTTGGCTATTTATTACATATTTGTTACACCTCAAGAGATCATTTCTGTAGTGTTTTGTGCTTTCTTTCCTTTTTTGATAATCTCCCCCATACAATGCCGAGGAAGTGCCAGAAATTGCCTGTTTGTTGTTCAGCGAGTAGGAGGATATTTCTTATTATTGTACAAGTAACCTCAACTGCACCCACGCCTGGCCTTTTGTCGAGGCCATACCTCATTAGAGAATTAAAACATTTTTATTGTTGCTTTTTAATCCAACATTAGTGGTTCCAAAATCTTCTTTATGGGAATAACCTCCTCAGTGAATACCAGGTATTTTAAAAACCGGTGCAAAAGGGCTTTTTTCAGTTTGCTGTGTTATGCTATAAAAGCAGCAGCAACACAAACATTCATATTCATCGGCACCACATGATTGGCTGAAGGAGGGCTGGATTTAGGAGGATGTTGGTTCCTGGTCGAGAGCCAATTTTAGTGCCTCCTACACAAGTTTCTTTCTGTGCATGCCAACTACAGTAGATTGATAGTTAGATATATGTTACCTTCAAGATTTTTAGGTCTCACCCCTGAAAAACGAGGTTTGATTAATCAATATTTGCTATGTTTTTTTTAAATAGTTCCTTATAAACATAACTATATGTCCAAGGAATGTTTTTATCCATATGTAAAACTCTCCATTAACTGAAAAACTAAGCCAGCTGAAGCTCTTGCTAAAGTCATACTCACGTTTGAATGCTATAGATGCCCTTATATATTTCATTTTTACACAGAAGTTACATTGTCCAAGTCTGAAATCAGAAAATAAGACTAAAACTACAGCCTGCTTTCACACCAGCTCTGACCTCAAAATCTAATATGGCTGCCTTTCGTCTCAAACTTTGTTAAAAATGCAGACAATGTTGGTAGCTTGTTCCCTGAATACAACAGTTAACAGGTTTTCTGGCGTGGCTCCCTTCCCAAATAGATTCTTAGGTTAGAATACCCCTTCAATAGCCCAGTAGCTGGACATGCAAATGAACAACTGAAAACTCATGGATTGGTTAAGACACTTCCTTGGTTCCTAAACTGACCTTGTTCCCACATCCCAGACATTTTCATCTCGGAGGTAAATGAAACACAACTGTTCCTGGACACTGAAGTGTCCTCTAAATTTTCTTACCAACACTTCTGAAAAGTTCATGATAGTACAAAAATCACTGTTGTTGAACTTTTTTTTTTTTTTTTTTTTGCTTTTGGTGCTCAGTAGGCCTACAACAAAATCAACTTGTTAGTATTTACCTTTGAAATAATAATACCAGTAAAGTTACACCAAGCTCCACCAGCAGTATTTAACAGTTTGAATCTGCTTCTTTCTCTTCTTTTGATTTCTTCCCTTTTTTGCTATAAATCTTCCTTCCTTTGTAGTCTGCACTACACTTCTGCGACTTGATTCAAGATTTCCCAGCCACTCATTGCTGATTATGTGCCCTGATGATTTTTTCCCAAAGCCATTTTCATCTAGTGTTAATTAAACCTTTCATCGGACAAAGACACGAGCCATTATGGTCTCTGTATTTCAGAGAATAGATTGAAAAATGACGAATGCCTTATGCTGACCTTTCCCCGGTCTCTGCCTGCTGGCAAGGCAACGGAAAGCATATTTAGCAGCATATTTATCTCATCCAAAGCACACCTCAGACTTAATCCTAATGGCCTTTTCATTATCCCTCTAATTAAACGGTGCAATGAGAGTTAAACTGTCTCTCAGCTGCCTTTGAAGAGTGGCCCTAATGTCAAACCCTGTCCATACATGTTAATCTGGGATAGTTAAACTCACATTAAAACACAAAGTGTGGTCATCAATCATTTGTGTTTCTCCTGAGTGTACGCTTCTGTAATTGTCTTAAAAAGTAAATAACAGTAAAAGGAGCATGGCTCATATTTATCGCTCTGTCACGTTTGGGTCATTAGTAAAGACAGAAGTTCCCAGCAGTCACTAAATAAATACAGTGTTGTTTGATGCATGTGGAACTCGGTGTGTAATGCAGCATTGTGTAGTCCTACTTTAAAACGTGACACCAAGACAAAAGAGAAAGCTTTCACTAAACTCTGCTGCTTGGGAACATTAAACTTTCTCATACAGTTGCAGCGGAGAATAAAAGGTGAAACGAACCAAAACTTTGTCAGAGTACACATTTTTCAACAGCAATAAGGTGTAGCTCTCTCTGCAATTAACTGAATTACTCACCTGAAATGTTGTGAAGCTGAATGTAAACACCACTGGTACTGGAGAAAAATCAGCCGGCGTCCAAATAATTACTTACTCCATCCAGTCTGACCAAAGCCGTACATGGTCAAAGGGCGATGGAGAATCTGAAGAGTTTCCATTGACAAAAGGTTACTTTCCAAACAGCTTGCATTCAGGTACAGCTGGGACACAAGGTTTTCCTAAATTTTTAAATAACTCCAAAGTCATTTAAGGATATTTTATTCTCAGATATGGGGACAGTATTATTTATAAAATTCTAATCAACATTTAATGTTTTCAAGTTATTATGTTGTTGTTTGTAATCTATCTAACCATTTGCTTTACTTTTTATTGTAGCTTATAAATTGACAAAAATCAGATCCTGTGCAAAGAAAAAAGGCCAAAAAAACCTTGTCTGAATGCTGCAACCATGTGAAATGGTACCAATATTTTTGTCACTATTGGTTGTATAAATAATTTATCAGCATGTGTCCTTTCTACCCTGCTGCTTAAATGTTTTCAAATGAAAGGTTACCTCAGTTCAAAGAGTCGAACGAGAGATGCCAATAGTTGCAGAAGCTGCTGTATTTGTCAACAAAGTGAAATAGATTTCGCATTAAAATATACCTTGGTTTGAGCTGTTAACATGCTTAATATGACTCCAAAATGACCACTTAACAGCGTTGAGTGTTGAGGCAGCCTCCTTAATATGTTTTTTACAAACCATCTAGGAAGCAAAGATGTGCAGACTTTTCCACATTAATTAGATAAATCTACACATTTGTCACTTCAATCAAACTTCTTGGGTGTTCATTCAGCCATGAAACATAATCACTGTAAATTATTTGCATTTCATGAATAATGGGAAGTAATCAAAATCACTTCATAATCAACCCCAAGAGAAATGATTTTCTTTGCTGCCACTCAAGTAATTTGTGGGGATGCAAAACAGGAGTTTGTGAGATGGCCAGTAGATGGCAGTCTCTGCTCATGCTGCCGTGTCTCAGTGGTAGCCGCAGCCTCACTATGCCTGGTGATAATAGGATAATAGGCCCTCACTAGCCTGGAGACGTTTAGCTGATAAATATCTTTGGGGAGTCTCTGAAGTGCTCGGTGCAGCTAGATTAGCCACAGGAAAAAGGCTGAAGTTCCATTTCCACCCGAGTAAAATGAAATGAAAAGCCTCGGGGATTTGACTGTGACCCTCTCAGCCCTCACTCCCACTGAGTGATTACTGAAATGTAAGAGGCTAGAGGGCATAGACCGCTATTAACAATATTGGGCTGTGCAGCACCGCAGAAATGAAAATCTGATGAGAAAATGTGAATTATTTTCTAATTAACATACAAGCAAATTCTTAATTACCTTCAAATAAATTGCATGTGTTCTTGCAAGAGAGAGCGAGAAACACAATCCACCTTTGTTTTGTACAGTATCATAAAAGGCTAAATGCCAGTGTTGTTGTTTTTAGCATTTAGTGAACAGGAATTCCTTTGGTTCACTTTAGACCTGTATGCATTTTATTGGCTTGTGTGGGATTTGGGCAGGAAACCAGAGCTAATGCCCCCTCTCCCACTTCAAACGGATGCCAGGCACCCTTAAATGTCATGGGGTGGTTAGAGAGTTGAAGAAGGTGGGAGGGTAAGGGGGTGGAGGAGTAGGGGGCTGAAGAGTGAGAAGCTGTGGCTCACAGGACAAAAGGGAGAAATCCAGCCACACCGGACTCCGTTTTGAGCTTATCAGTGTGCACTGGATGTAACTTTACTGAACCCACTAAGCCAAACCAGATGCAGGTTGCTTCGTGCCACTGTGTGTCAGGTACAGAGCTATAGGTCAACCTGAGGCGCTTTGCTGGTATGGGAAGATGCCGCTGCATGCCGCTCAAACCTACTGCAGATGTTCCTGATGAGCAAACAGAAGAGTACTGGTGCTCTGCGGTTCATCCTCTGTCACTTAAAGTAGTGGTTCCCAAATCTTT
Source organism: Poecilia formosa (assembly GCF_000485575.1). NCBI lineage: Eukaryota > Metazoa > Chordata > Actinopteri > Cyprinodontiformes > Poeciliidae > Poecilia > Poecilia formosa. The sequence goes on along the minus strand of NW_006799981.1, from coordinate 2,964,990 downwards.
CAGCTTCTGACCCACAAAATAACTGTGGAAGAGATTCATGACGCTGACTGTCTGTTGAGGATATAAGTATTTATACTAGACAAGGGTGCAGTAACAAAAACACAAGCCAATGTAGGCTGTGTGCAAGTTGTTACTCTTCCAGTAAAAATAAATAATTGCCATTATTCCATGAATCTTTTTTTTTTTTTCATGTAGTTCGATTTATGTAGCGGATGTTAAGACCTCACACATGGTTGTTTTCAACTCTGGCTAAAATACTGAAATTAGTTCTGGGAATTATTAACTTACTGATGGTTTTCTGAGGTGACTTTCTGTTTAAATGTTAAGAGTTTATCTTCAATGCAGTTGGTGCATCTTCTCTCCATATAAATTCAAATTAGTAGCAGACTAGCCAGCAGCTCTATAGGTAGGGCCTCTATAAAATCTGTTGTATTATTTTCCATCAGTTTTCTCCCCAAATTACTCTTTTTCTGTTTTTTTTTAATTTTATTTTGTTTTTGTTGCTGTTCTGAGTTCCACGTTTTCCCAGCCCGTTAAAAGCCAGCTTCCTGTTCTACGCTTTGCGTCGTACAGGGGATCTGGTCCCACAGCTATAAAGAAATGATTACCTGCTTGAGGCACGGACTCTGTTGAAGTTTTAAGCAATTGGATTTGATTTTATCCCCTTGCTAATGTTCGGCCATGATGTCTGTAATGCACCAACTCAATCATAGAGGAAGCCTTGTTATAAAGCTTACAGCGTGTGCTGTAGACAATCATCACCTACACTGCAATAGAAAAGCATTTAAAGGTCTTCAACTTTTCTCTTGCTCCGACTTTAATTGCTCAATATTTGGAAGCATGCCCAACATGGACTCAATGACTTTGTTCACTTGTCATTGCCAAACTACAATCTTAGGTAAATTGCACTTCTACAACAGCGCAGAAATCAACGTGATTGTTTACAATTCCTCCTTGATATGCATCTGTAGCATCTTTTCATTTTCTGATGGACGTTGGTGTTCCAGTGACTTCCTTTCATCATGGCGGATTGTTTTTTCTGTGTGGAGAGGTGAGCTGAGCTCCACCTTAACAGGTAACAATGGGTACCTGGCAAGGTAGTTTCTGGTCTGCAGAAACTACTAAAGAGTGCTTGCTTGCAGATATCTGCGAATTCTATGAGACTGTTGTGAATTTCATTTCCTTAATTAAATTCTGCTAGTCTGTCCGTGTTTCGTCCTTATGGTTTTACCAAGGCCCACTGGTGACTCAGATGGCGAGATCAGTGTCAGTAATATATTGCTTAATGTAGACTTGGTTTTATTATGTATGAAACCATTTTATATGATACTCTTGACATGTCCCGTTTTCAGTACGAGTTTTAATCAGGACGATTATTGGTGGCGTACCGCCTCCAACTTTCATTTCTCCTGTAAATAATCAACAGCTAGCTGCTAGCTCAAGTACTCAGAGATACAATAAATGAAGATCCCAGGAGACCCATCTACTAAGGGTCAGATATTAACTGGTTTTAACATTTTAACAGAACCTCATTTCAAAAATCGTAAACTAACCTTTAATGTCTTGAATGAGATGTTTGGGTTTCAACGTGTCCAGTTAAATCCTCACCAGATGGATTTCTTGTGCTTATTAGATTGACAACATGCAATAGTTTTATAGCAGGAATATCAAAGTCTGCGAGTATGTGTTCAGAGGGTTGTGTCGGTCACTGGGAGTCCCTCCGTCTCTTTCTAGTCTTGCCAGAATGAGTGTTTATAGGATTTTAGTCTCATTTTCTCCAGCGTTAATTTGTTTCCATGAAGGTAGCCATGACACATTCTTTCCTTCTCCTCAGCCTTTGTGTGGCTTTATTTTATAGAGTTGGGAATTTCTCTCCATGTCTCTTTGCGCTGAATAGAAGACCAGACTACCTCAGCTGCTTTCACACTGCTATTTTGACTCTGAGCATGATCATCAATAATTTCTTCCCCTTCTCTTCCTTCCCACAGCGTCTCGCGTCCAAGCCCTGGCATTGAACTGTTGCCGTTTTTAAGTACACTTTTCATTGTATTGTTAAACATCCTGAGGTTTGTTATTATGGTTCGTCTGTGTGAGTGGATAGACAAACATGTTGCAACGTGGAGGAATTCAATTTCCCATGCCTGTAAAGAAGTCTCACATTTCCAGTTTTGCCAGCATGGTACTCCTCCCTCCCTGTGGCTCAGTTTGGCAAGCAGCAAATGCCACCTCTGTCATCATCGGGATTATACGGAGCTCATTTGGCTTTGATTAGAAAACCATTAAAACACAAACGTGTTGGTGACTGACCTGTGACCTTTCTCATCATGGGACAAGCAAAACCAGTTCCTCACTTTTCCTCTCAGGCTCTCTGGACCCCTCGGGGTCTGGGTCAGGGTTTGGTAGTGTTTGTGCTGTCTTTCTGTCAGACATGCATGATCCACTGCCACTTAGTAAGAGCAGGAAGAAAGGGGGCTGATAAATGGGCTACTTCCGGCCCCAAGGGTTTGTTCATGCAATGCAGTGGATTACGTTACGGCTTGCCAACAAAGACCCAACCTCCTTTCATTTAAGAAACACTGCTGTGAACAGTATTCGGGAGGATCTAAAGAGTCAAGTTGGCAAGGTGAAAGCTTGCAGAAAGCCTAAGTGTGCTAATCAAGTCGGACCCTTCTTGCAGTCTGTTTGGAAATCGTTGTCCAGAATGCAAGACAGTTTTGTGTCAATATTTACTTTTTTTATTTCCAGCCATTAGTGATGATTCAATCAAAGACAAAGATTTCTGTCCATTCTTCTTTGGAAAATAGTACAACCTCAACCAGACTGGATGAAAACATCTATTTGCAATTCTAGTCACAGATTCTCAGTTGGATTTAAATCTTGGCTTTGACTAGGCCATTCTAACTCACAAATATACTTTGGCCAATTCATTCAGAACTGGTCAAAGGCAAATGCGAATTATGCAGCTCCTTAGGGCCCCAACACCATTAGGCACCCAAGCACATCATTTGATTTTGTTTTGTAGTGACAGATTGCACGTTTGGCTCATTTTAGACACCAATTTTAAAATCAAAAGATATTAAACTTGCTAATTTGTTTACTGTAAATTTGGTGTTTGTCTGCAGATGTTACTTTCTAATAGTTAAATCAATATGCCACGCTTGCATACCTCTCTGCATTTCAATTAGAGCAGCTTTGCTTGTTTGCTACTCTTGAAAAGTTAGAATCAAAACACTGGTATGATGTAAGCTATTTACAAATGACACTGATAGTAATAAGTATGTTACACAAATAGTGTAGCCTAGGTATGATAAAGTATCTGATTTTGACATTTTATGTGGGCCCCAAAAAGGCTTCGGCCGTCCCAATAACCATGCTTAGAGTCTTGTAAAAGAGGGGAGAACAAAAATACCGGCCACCCTAAGCAGATTTTTGCTTGTGAAATATTTTGGAAATCCTTCATCATTTTTCTTCTACTTCATAATATACACCTGTTTGGCCAATCATATAAAATCCCAATAAAATACATCAAGGATTTGTAGGTCTAGCATGACAAGATGTGGAAATGTTCAAGTGGTATGACTACTTTTCCGATGCTCTGTAAGCCCACTGTTAGATGGCCACAATCTTTCTCTGTGGTGCGGTTTCTGTAGTTACTTCATCCCTTTGAGGCCAGAGTGTTTGGACGTGATCTGGACTTATGTCCGGTTGCTTGAGACAAGTAGAGACCAGAGTAGGTGGAGGCTGGCGAAGAACAACAATCTGGACACACGGTCCGAGACGCAGCAGATCGTTCAGCTCTTCCAGGGTGGCGCTGACCACCGGCACCCCATTCACTTCCACGAGTCTGTGAGGACAAAGTGGTAGGTAATAAGTGATTAACAAATATTGAAGAATATATATTTTACAGTAAGCTTGGTAATAATTTCTTGCATTCATAAACAAACAGGATTTACATTAGGATAGATGGCCTGCAGGTTTTTATTCGCTTGTAAAAAAAAATACAACAAAAGACTGTTTTCGACTCCGTTGGTTCTTTATTTGCTCTGTAGTCTAGGATCTTTCCATGGCCAAACTGTTTCTACGAGCAAAAACAACACCACTGAGAGTATGTGAAATTGTGTCTCTAACAGCTTTGTTTCTCTAACAATACACTGACTATAATTCCTTAATTGCTTAAATGCATGACATATTTGTATCTGCTCATTTTCTCTCTCTTCTGCATCCAAGTATTACATGACTCTGTTGCTTGTTTTGGGGCTATTATTTAATGAGTCTCCATAGCTACTGAGCATAAAAAAATGCACCAATGAAAGAAATGAGTAAGATCTGCTTTCACTTGCTAGGGGGGGATCAGTGAACACACTTTAGTCAACAATCCTAAATGATCTGGCCAGGGTAGTTTTGTTAGTGCACCTTTCTTACCTGTCCCCCACACACAGGTGGGAGTTGTCCACCTTCACCACCACCAGTCCTCTGTCATCTCTGTGGCAGCATGTGAAGCCATAATGCCCATCAGAAAGCTGCTTCTCTTGCACGACCATCAGCATGGCTGGAGACTGAGGCGTCACAAGCTGGCTCAAGCTGCCTAAAGCTGAAGTCTGTTTTTGAGCTTTCTCCTGTAATAACATGAAACAAAAACTCAAACAATGCAGTATTTTTACTTTTTTTTTTTAAAGAAAATAAAAGTCTGACTAGTGTAGCATTTAGATTTGTCCCACTTGATTCAATGCTTTGTAGGGTCACCTAGCTGTTAGTCTGTATCCATGAAGACTACACAGTGAACCCTCGGTATTCATGGGAATTAGGGACCACAAAGCTGAAATCTGTTAATATTTGAGAAACTCATAATAGGTTATAGCTGCCTGTATTTGCTGTTGAAAAACCAAATATACCTTAAAACACAGTGGAAACAGTATTTTAAGCTAATTTCCACAGTCTTTCTTATCGCCCCTCTTGGGGTTACAACCAATAATCGTCAAGGAAAATGACAGTTCTAGATAAGCTGCTTTGCAAACACCAGCCAGTAGCATTTCAAGTAGTGTCACACCCAGGTTTCAGTTTTCTAAGCTGGCTTTTCTTTCAAATATTTTAGATAAGCTCTACAAAACATCCATTAACAGACTTTCTGCGAATAGCTTAGCATTATGCTCCACAGAAAATTTTGCGATTTCTGAACTGGGAATAGTCAACTGTATTTTCTAGCATGAGTTTTGGTCGCTCCTAGGTGTGGTGCATTTACTATTTGGAAAATGTGTGGATTCTATACTTTCTGACTGGCTGGTCATTGGTCAGGGATGATCATGCTAAATATTTCCAATTCTCCCCACAAGCAGATTTCTTGATGCATTCAATGGCTGCAAAAGTGCAGCATGATTTATCATTATGCTTTTTTGTATGTTTTTAAGTTCCCACAGGAAACCTTTGCACACATTCAAAACAAACATTTCCATCGAGCTTAGATAATGCAGTTGCATAACTAATTAATTTTTAATGTCATGTTAGGTCTCAATTCAAAGCATAATTCACCATTGGTGATTGATGAACTATGACTTCTTTTGTTCTCTAAACTGCCTGTCAAACTTGTTATGTGCCACTGAGTTATAAAAATAACCCGGATATCGCCTCCTTTAAAGTTACACACACCACTACAGTACAAGAAAGTTCCCAAGAGATAAATACTGAGTCTGCGTCAAAGTCAGTCGACCACCAAGATATAATGATTAGCTCTAAAAGAGATCACGCCGCAAGAAGCTTGCAGGAATCAGAAATAACTTGTGAGTCTGACCACTGAATTCCAACGGGCCCTTTATCCAGCCTCTTGGCATACTTCTCTCTCCCCCCACACGGCGTGTGAATGCCTTGCAGCAATAGCTGCCGCCTCGCAAGGGTCAGGGGTCAAAGCTAAAGCTTCTCTCTCTCTAGACAAGTGGGCCAGACAGGATATATCAACGGAAACGCAGGCAAAGCCCCTCGACGAAACTCTAATATGTATTTTTTCCCTTCCAGTTTGTTCAGTTCTGGTCATATTTTAAGAACCTGAGGACTTTTCGTTTCATATTCTTCTTGTTTATCCGGAACTTTGAATGAAATCCCCGCCTGCCTGAGGCAGACATGCGGTACTATTCCACAAAACTAATGCGGAGTAAGTGAGAACATCAGGAATTATTCAGTGAAGATAATGAAACGGTGAGAAATAATCTAACAGGAGTGCAGTGAGATTAAAATTGAAGATGCTCTTTCTGTTGGTTTTTTGGGGGGGAATTTCCTTTTTGCACGTAGAGGACTTAGGTGCTAGGGAGGGATGAACCAATAATTTTCCAGCTTTCTTCTCTCCCACTGTCCATCTGAAGTTTTAAAACCATTAAAGCTAAACGGATTATTTAAAGTCACTTCCCTCATTTGATGTTCTCACCCTTCACCCCTCGATCTGTGTCTCTGTTTTCCTCTGCTTCCCCCTTTTCCTCCTTCCCTCTCAGCTGCTTTATTGATGCTCTCCAGTCACAGGCGATCCTGGTGATTAGACGGCCGATGATGAAATATTTCCTTATTGTTTGAAATTTGGGGCAGCCTACGAGGAGCAAACACTGGGCGGTCTGTTCCTTATTTGAACAGCAGCTCTATCAGTTCCCAGACTGCTCCTTGGCTCTGACCTGTGTGTTAACTCTGATTAGGTCATATGATAAACATTAGTGCTGCTGCTTTTCCCACAAACTCAGCACCTAAAAAAGTGTGGCCTGGGGGCGGCAATGTGACACGGGGCACCTTTCAAAGCTGAAACCGCGTGTGTCCTTTCATGGCATCTCGTTAGGGCTTCACCGACGAGATAAAAGAGCCACATTAAAAAAGAAGGGGAGCTCCACTGGGGGATAGATGCAGATAGTTTTACACATACTGGCCCATTTCTCCATTTCACTCTCCCAGTAGCTTTTGTCACATGCATTCCTTTGTTGGTATGGTCACAGGCTCTCGAATGTCAGCGCTAAACATCCTTTTCTCAGTAAACACTGCCAGTTTGTCTAAATGACTTGCTCTGTCCGCTTGTTCATCCTCTTTTAAGCAACTCTTCCTTTTTAAAGGGCATTCATTCTTGTTGCTCACAATAGCTGAATTCATTTCCGTGACCAAAAGCGCTTAGACTTCAAGCAAAAGTTGCTAATCAATAATAATGCATACAGAGCACACCAAACGTGAACATCAGTGCATAATGCAAAAAAGTCAAAAAAGTGTCTAGGAGGAGAGATACTGTCTGCCTGTCACTCACCGGGTTGACGAGTGACGGGCAACACCATGATGATGAGTGACCGCTTGGACAAATTTTTTTAATTCAAAACATTAAATTCCTTGAAACATTCTGGGTCAGTGCTGTAGTTTCTGCAGTGATTGTGAAAGACCAATTTTTATTATCATAGTCCTAATTTTACTTATGATGATTTTTTTAAACTCTTTCTCACATGCTGTTTTTATTTTAATTATGTAAAGCACTTTGAAATGCCTTGCTGCTGAAATGTGCTATACAAATAAAATTTGATTGACTGATTTGATGGTTGCACTACAATGATGTGCTCACAAACAACACCTTTGGTTAACTCAACTGTCTGGCTGTCAACTTCCTGGTTTTAGCCATCTCCTGTGGCTGCTCTTGTCTCCTTAAATCCAAAATAAATGTTTAACAATCCAGTTCAGAATGTACTTTCAGTAGAGACACTGTTTTGTTAGGTGAGAAGAAATCATTCTCTTTTTTTTGTTTTACTTCTCAAGAGATTATTCAAGTTTCCTGTATCATTGCACTCACCGTATTCTGCCTCTCTCAGTCTAATAAGCTTCCATTTAACATATTCTCATTATAAAGGTAATTTGTATTAATAATTCTCTGTAGCCATATAAGGTAAAAGCCATTACAGATGCCATCTATGGCAGAGCCTTTTGCATTCAGTGGGCATGACTCAAAAGGCTCATTTGGTTTCAGAAATGTGAATTTTAAAATTATCCACTTTGCAAACAAAAGGTTGCTTGTGATTTATTAATATTACATATTCTGAGGATTTTCAAGTTTTGTGACACTGAAACACAATGTTTTATGCTCGTTAATGCACCATTGTGTTTTGTCAAATCAGCAATAGTTTTGATTGGAGGAGTATCTTCTCAAATAGCTGTGACCACCTTGTCTTACTGGGCTAATCTATTTAAGAGTTAAATATCTTTGTATACAAATAAATCTTAACATCTCGCTGCAAACTGATTTATGCATCAGAACTGGAATGTCTGAAAGAAAAGAAGGCCAGTCACACAAGTTTCTTTGAAATGGTTAAGAATAGCTCAAAAAGCACCATATTCTGCAAAAAAACACCAAATTTGACTCTGCTATTTCTGTGCTGAAATCATTTTATTATTCCATACCAAACATGCCTCTCCCAGTATCTGCAGTTGTTTTGGTGCACATATCAGTTTCTCAGTGTTTATTTTTGGAAATGAAAACATTCTCAGTCTCAGACGGTACAGCTTTCCCACATATTGGTGCAACTGTCATTCACACGCTGTTGATTAAACTCAACTGACTCAACTCCAGCGCTCTTTAAATCTGCAAATTAAACTCTGCAATGATGCAAGCATTCAATGAAAGAACACTCATTTTTTCTGCTGTACCTTCCTGGCGCTTCCTTGCCAGGCATTTAAGAGATGAGTAGCTTGTCGATTGAGATGTACAATGGTAATTTCTTCCTTAAACACTTGGCAGTTCAGCTTAATCTTTTCCAGCAGATGAACCTCCAGCTGTCTAAATGAAAAGAGACCACATTTCAGAGACTGTGACAGACATATATACATGTAGTCACATGCAATTAGCAAAATTAGTTGTTACAAGTAACATTTTATACTATCATTAGAGTTTTATGGGATTTTTTTTTTTTTTTGCCAGAGTTGAAGAAGTATAGTAGACAGCTCAGTCTCCATGAAAAATCAGTGAATCTCTGGGCCCAGTGTTTCTCAAAATATAACAACAATGCAGTAACTTTGAGGTCTCTTATAGCAAGGACTCTGCAACACCAGTCCTCCAGTGCCCCTGTTTTGCAACTTTTTAATGTACTGTTACTCCAACACACCAGAATTATCTCCTTGGCATGTCGGCAAGTTTTGCAAAAACCTGGTCATTAGCCATTCATTTTATTCTTAGTCTGTTGGAACAGGGATGCATTCAAAGGTTGCAGAGCAGTGGCACTCGAGGACTGTAGTAACAGACCCCTGCTTTAGAGCACAGGTGTTCCGCTCTAGTCCTTAAGAGCTGGCTTCCTCCCAGCTTTAGATAAGTTTCTGCTTGCAGCACTGGTTTTAACAGTGCTGGTTTTAACAGTGCTGGTTTTAACAGTGCTGGTTTTAAAGCTCCAACTATTTCCTCAGCATGTCATAAAGTTCTGCAGCGACCTCCTAATGAATCATTATTTGATAAGTGTGTTGGACCATGGGAAAAAGAACTACTCACCCTTGAGCACTGATTTTGGACACCGCTATAGAAGAATGATGATATGACGCAATTCCTCTCTGGTACTCTCTCAACCATCGTAAGAAGAAAAATCCTCACTAACTCTTTTATTTTTTTAATGACATGACTGTCTCTTGTGATGTAAGTAAACAAAAGGTGAAGAGTGTTAATGTTCCGCCTCGTTCGTTAAAAATAAAGGTGTTATTCCCTGACTGTAACATTTTAAAGTGCAAAGTGTCATCACTTGAAGAGGGAAGAGTCCAGTCTCTCTCCATTGCGAGGCTAGACCACCTCCACAAAGACACTTCACCTACTTGTTTTTATGAGCAGCTGAGTTGTTAATGTTGTCTCTGAGGATCTGCAGCCTCTGCCTCTTCTCCAGCAGTTGGCTGTTTACCATCTCCAGCCTCTGTTTCAGCTCAGCAGAACCCAACCTGCCCACATTCGCATCTGGGTCCATATTCTTTATCTCTGAGCAAAACGCTACCAGGCCGTGGTGAAGCTCCTGGACCTTGGGGAGTCAAAGGGATAAAATTGATTATAATTCTTACTATGAATTGAACAGGGCTTTTTGATTTTTACAACAGACCTGAAGGATGACATTCTGCAGCGAGTCCACCTGCCGGTTTAGCTCCCGGATCCTCTCCTCTTTACCTGGCTGGTTCACCTGGGCATTTTTGTTGACGTCGCCTTTTTCACCGTTCATATCCGGACTAGGTTCCGATGCAGAATTCGTTTGTTTGTCCTATTACGTAAAATCAAACAGAACGTTTGTTAGCGTGCACACTGTAAAATCTGTAACTACTGTGTCAAAGTTCATTACCGCTTTACACAGATGCAGCTCCAGCTGCTCGTTCTCTAATGGTGTCTTCAATAAAGCTCCTATGTGCTGATCCAGGGACAACTCCTCTAGGGAATCTGAGGAAATAAAACACAAAATCATATTAATACCCTCTTCATATAAAACCTCTGTATGCTATCGCAAACTATATGGGGATATTGCTGATTATCTGAGCACCTTGCTTCTCTTTTAGTGTGAATAGAGTCTTATTGTCCATCAGTCCCAGCATTTTCATGCACGAATCCATGATTTTTCCCACTGTTGTTTCCTTTGGGGTCCTCAGATGAACTATCCGTTCTGATGCTGCAACATTTGCATCAAAATTAAGTCATTTAAAACACATTAAAAATCATTTTAAAAATCTACCTAAGAAGCTCAAATCTACACTGCAGACATTAACATACAGAGTCTTGCAAAAGTATTCACACCCCTATAACTTTTTTTTTATATTTGGTGACATTACAAACAAACTGTGATTATGTGCAATTTTATTAACTATATCAGCACAAATTAGTGTGAGTAATTATGACGTAAAAGAAATCCAACAATCAAATTGAACACATGGTTTACTATATTTATCTCAGTCAGATATCTGAAAAGTGTGGTGCTCATCTTTTTCCAGTTTCTCAGGGACGTGTAGATTTGCACGTAAAGAGACCTCTTTACAAAATAGCTCAAGTTTAGTCAGATTATGTGGCACTTGTCTTCCTACATATTCTCATTAGGCTTTGAACCTGGACTTTGACTGGTCCATCCTATTGCAACTCTGACTGCATGTTTAGGTTTATTGTTTTGCTAAAAGATGAACTTCTACCACAGCCCAGAAAAGAAGGGTTTTTTGGGGGGGAGGGGTTTTTTTGTCCTTCATTTCTATTCACCTTCCCATCAAACTCAACCAGTTACCTTTCTTTGTTGTAGAAAACTCATCCCCATATTATTTTTGCCATTATTCCGGTGTTCTGTGAGATGTGCTGGGTATTTAAGGTTATCCACAACTTTATCTCTGATCTTTCTGGTGTCACTTGGTTTTCATGATACTGTTTGTTCTTTAATATTCATTAATACTGAAGATTTAATTAATTTCAAGTGGAGTAGCAATGCAGTAATTAGATGATGACTGATGGAAGTTGGCTGCATCATATTATTTAAAAATAATGCATTTCTTAAATCAAAAATAAATCAATTAAAAAGTGAATTAAATACTTTGAAGATTGTCATTTGTCAAGATGGGGGGGAAAAGGCATGGGGTAATGACACTTTGCAAGCCTTTTTATTGTCTCTGCTTCAGGGAATAAGTGATAATTTACTATTTAAGTTTGTGTGACTGTGTTGACTCACCGTTAATTGTGATCTCTATCATCTGAGAACCCCTTGGTGCCATGAGGTTTTGGCTCCTGTTCCTATTGTCAAGCAAGATCATGAGAATAAAAACAACACTTGCTTTTTCCTTTAGTCGTATTTTGTTTTCACTGCGGTGCGCGTTTTTGGCAGTACTTCAGGGAACAGCACCAGCAGAAACTAATTAAAATATCTGTAGCATGTTCCTAATAGGGTTCTCTCTTTTGTACTCTGTAGCTTGTAGCAATAGAATGCAGCAGAGGTATCAGCCTGAAGGCCTCTGATACCGATGTTATTACACGTAATGTTTTCCTTCTAATAACCCAGTAGCTACAGACCTGCTGCAAGTATGTTTTTTTTTTTTTTTTATGTGCAAGGTTTAAAGAGTATATGACCTTTACCTGAACTTAAAAGAACGCCGATTCATACTCAGGCAGCTTACATGGGGAGAGGATGTGGACCTGCTCATGGATGCCGAATCTGTAGTGGACGTTTCCGTCTTACTTGGCTCTAAAGTCTCTGGGTAAAAAGGAAACATCAAGCAAACATGTATTTATTTTATTTTGTCAAGTTTAAAACCTTCTTTACAACTTTAAAGCCCGGATGTCCCAGTCGAGGCATTTTTTTTAATGATTAGGATCGTACATCCTTACTAAACTCAACTCCCGGTTGTTGGAGTAATGCCTGTAATTTTATGTCAGCCAACCATAGTGTTAGCCAAGGAATTGTAACGACTGTGTTTTGCACAACCAAAATTACATGGATTGCAAAACAGACTGGATTGCAAAAACTTATTATTAGAGAAAACATAGTTTTTCTCTAATAATTTTAAATGGTGTTCACCGTGATGGACTGTATTGGACGCTGTGCCCTGTGACCTGCTATTTTGAGTACGCAAAACAGTTGAACCATCTGCCATTAATTAGTTCAACAACAATTAAGATGTTCAAACCAAAGCTTTTTAAAGAGGGCGTATTAAGTAAAATCAACTTTTGAGTTTGATTGTGCTGTACAATGGTACTATGTGCCTGGAAAATACATCATGCCACAGCTAAGAAAAGGAAAACAACTTTTTTTCTAAGTTTGTTCAGAATTGACTGGAAACGGCATTTTAACATGTTTCATAGTGGATCGTCAACAAGTCATATCAAAGCAGAGAGTAAAGCAGGGAGGCTTTCCACTTAGTAAATTACTCCATATGAAAACTGTCAGAAGGAACAAAATGTTTTAGGGTTATTATGTGTTACTTCAAGCAAATGTATGGCACTGACTGTAATAGATTTAAGGTGGTATCCATAAACAGCTAATCTGATTGATATATAGAAACAACTGCTTGACTGGGACATTCCTACTGAGGTGAAAAATACCAAGCAAAGAGTCAAGAGTCTGAGTCATGGTGCTGGGAGGGTGGAGCGCATTATAGATAGCTGACAGTAATCGCTCCCTGTCCTCCAGTGAGCTGATGTGGAGGATGTCCAGTGTGTTGGCATCTACTGAGGCTATGTCTGATCCACACAGTTTAGCTTCTAAGAGAGAAGAGAGAAGACGCCATAAACAAACATGCATGCAGAAGTCTTATTTTTAATAGACCAAAAACAAAAGACAGATTTCTCTAAAAGGCATTTATGCATCTCTGCATCTCTTAACACTACGAAAAGATCAAGTTCTAACTAAAATTTTAATGATTCTGAATATATTTTGCTGCATGCCGAAGAAAAGCAAGGTGATGAGTCAAAATATGATGTTTTACCTCTGATTAAAGGGAGACATTTTTGCAGTCCAATACTGGTAAACCACTGGCAGACTTCTTCTATGCTCAGCTCACTGAGGGATTTGGCCTCTTGCTTGTATAAATCCTGAGAGGTAGACGATGTACATACATTCTGCAGCACATAGCAACCGTGTCATGCAATGGAAACCCTGTTTTATAAACACGATGTTGCAAAACACTGAGCATTTATATCGTCATTTCTTTCTTTTGTGAAGCCGAGTCATTTCTAAGGCAAAGATTCATACTGTATGAAGATGAAAGTTTTCTAAAACATCATGATTGCTTCAAGTTAATTTTGTTGTTTTTAACCAGAGATTGGTTAATTAGCTGTTTTTTTGTTTTCTTTTTTACAAAGCAGGAGATGACGCTGACTTTCACTGTTGCTATTTAAATTCTGGCAACACTTCAAAACAAAATTCCACAATTGTCAATGTTTGCGTCACCGTCTTATTGGAAATGAGTGTGACTGAGTTGGATATGCCCGTTAAGACATGTTGCTGCTCGTTAACATATTTGAGTCATTGTGAAGAGCTTAAACAGCCTGAAGAATTAAAACAACATTTTTTGTTTTGTTTTGTTTTGTCTTTTTTGGTTGCGCAGATTGGCTTAAATAAAGCCCTGCTGTTACCTGGAAATGTTTTCAACTATGATGGTGGCTGAAATTAAATAAACTGATGGTTTGTTCTAGTGATGTTTTCATGAATCATGGTAAATAATATTATATCCACATCTTAGCCAACATTTGTCATGTAGCAAAAGAATTGTGGTAGTATAGTTACAGTTCTTGCCAGACCTTAATTTACATTATGTGGGGTTTTTAATCATTTATTTGAGCTGTGCATTTTGCAGGGTGGAAAGATAGATTTTTAAACACAAGACAGAAATGCACAAATGTGAATTTCCGGAGATTTTTCTCCCAATACACACTGGGTCAAATTATATATCCTGGCTGAAATTTATTCCATACACTTCCACTAATATTTGGATAAATATCCTTTGGTAAGTTACATAAAACCACAAACTGTTTGCAGTCATCAACAGCATATTGGGATAAATCTGGCTGGATGTTTGACCACTCTTCCTAAATGTGTTGGTGTTTTTGGCTTTCAACCCCCTTTTAAGCATATCCCATCAATTCTCCATTGGATTGAGGTTGGAGACATTCCAGAAGCTCAGTGTTAGCTTGCTTTATTTATCCCGACGCTGGTTTTGGTGTATTTGGTGTGTTGGAGCTTCCAGTTCTGTCAAAGCTTCAGCAGCCTGACACAAACTATCAACCTCATGAGAAAGGAAATTGGTTAAGCTTTTCAAGAACAACACAAGAGCCACCCCGTCTCACCCAGCCGATTCTGTACTGGGAAGTACAGAAACACCAGCATTACAAGAGAACATTCTGACCCTAACCCTGCAGTGCGACACTTTGAAGCTTACCTGAAATGTTCAGTTTTCAACATCAACAAAAGCGCATCTCCCCCAAAGAGGTTTTATTGACACAATATGGCTTAACACTGAACTATCAACTTACTTCCAGTAAATCCACAGAAAATACAGTGGACAACAATAATACCCGACTAATGTCATAATTGGTTTTTAAATTGATGAACTAATCTTAACCAACTTCCTCTTGATTGGATTGGGTATAAAGGCTGGATCCATGCTGACTAACATGGATCCAATTTAAAAACCTTTTACCAAATCTGATAAGAAAGGTGGCCAAATACCCAGACAAAATTATGTCAAAAACTTGTTGAGAACCAGAAGAAATATGTTTTTTCTGGTGAACCCAGTTCTAGTTTTCAAAACCTATGGAAAATGTGTCTCGCACCCAAAATTATTATGATGGTAATGTTGATAATGATTGGTTTAAAATGTGTGTTTGTGTAAATAACTCACACAAAACCGGTGTTGTAACCACATGAAACTTAGCCTTGATGACAACAATTTCTCTGGATGTGAGTTTCTCTTTTGAACTAACAGTTTCAGTTTAAGCATACACCGAAATTGTAAAAGACACAAGGATCCTTGTTTGGAAAATTTCAATAACAAGAGTAAATTCCTGAGACTTTTTGCACACCCATTGTTTTACCATAAGGCCAGGAGAGATAGGGAAATCTAAACAGAGACTATTCAGCAAGCAACATCAGTAAACTGTGTGATGATGCTATGCTATTTAGGCCCCACTTTGCTTCTTTAGATTACCTTGTCAGTGAAGTTTCCATTCTGATCCGCTGAATGAGGCTCACATGAAGCTGGACAGACACACAACAAAAGTAATGCCAGAAGGACAGCATCTAAATCACCCATTAGCTGGAGAAACGTCATTATGCACAATATCTATCCATAAGGTGCAGACAAACTCACCGGTGGTTATGCGCCGTTGCTGAAGCGATCCTTTTCTTTCCTTGCACAGATCTGTGATATGTGTTGATGTGTGGAAAGCAGAAGTCTGAACTGTTTCTCCAAAACTGCAGGAACGTGTTAATGGTCGCTGTAATATAGGTTCCTGATTAGATAACCGTCCTATCTAATGAACTCAAAGTCATCAAATATAAGTTATTTCAACACATTGTCATATGCCAGTAATAATTATTTAGCAGATTTTCACTGTACTACAAGTCAGCTGCTTCTAATGTGTATATTGTTTCTAAAATGCAATATACACACGTGAGGAGAGGAGCTAGGAGTAGTCATACCCTGTGGAAGGTAAAGGCCTCCATCCGGGCTGTGTGAGGAAGCTTGTCAAGTTCTTTCTTCAGCATGTCAGGACGGATAAGATCTCTATTGCTCAAGTCATCTTAATAGAAGAAAACAATTAAAATTGTTAAAGAAAGAGAGAAAGCTTTAGATTTAGTCCTTATAAGCTTTTGTAGATTATAATGCTGAACAGTGCCTTGCAAAAGGATTAATATCTTTTGAAATTTTTCACATTTCATCATGTCGAAACCACAAACTTGAATGAATGTTATTGAGATTTTTTTCATAGACATGGAAAAAGTGGTGAATTATTATGAAGCGGGAGGGATAGAAAACAATTTTCATAAAAAAATAATAATTTGGAAAGCAGTTATCTAATACACTGGTTAGATCAGTCCTTTTTTTAAACTTAACACCCCAAAAGCTAAATATATAATTTTAACTTTAGGAAGTTATATCCCTGCCTGCAATAAATGGTGCCGTTTTTGAGGGTTGTTTTTGTTGGTGAAATAACTAAAATTGGTCGCATTATTTAATAGCTGGGGTCAAATTGGAGTGTATGTAATATTTCTTTGAAAAAAACGCATGTGGTCTGAAACCTAAATAGAAAGAAATATTTCAACAAAAATTATTCTTTGTACTATTGGTGAAAATTACCAAAAACAAACAACTTTTTCTCAGATAATCATTTTCAAACATTGCTCAGTTCTTTAGCATTTTTGGCCGAAACCCACAGGGGAGAGTCTAAAAAGTCATTTGTGGCTGTCACTCAAAAACTGCTGTTCACTTCCAGTCTGAAAGAGTCTGAGCTAATCTGCAAAGAAGACCAGGCAAATAAAATATTCAAAATTGGTAGGGGAAACCAAACACGCAAAAGCTGCAATTCATGAAAACCCCATGAATCACAGTGCTTTGAGTTCATGACTACGTGGGACTTTGGGCTGATCTAAAGTCTCAGTAAAATAACTTGAAGTTTGTGGTGATAGCACAATAAAATGTGAATAAGTTCAAGGGGTGTGAATACTTTTCCAATGTGCTGTAGATTGAGTTACTGAGCAACCAGCCAAACACAAGCCTGTCTGTCTGGTGGATGACATGCTTCTCTGACAGCCCAAATTCTTTCCCACAGGCAGCTCTTTTTCTTACATTTCCCAAATATCACTTGGTCATTTATTTTGTCCAATCATAACAAGCAAGACGAATGAGGCTGGAAACATGACATCCAGCTAAGCCCTGACTTTTTCATGCCACACATGGCAAAAACATAGTGATGTGACTGTGACAGCCTAAACTTCAATAAATTTCAAGGTTAAAGGATTAGGATGAAAAAGCAGTTGTCTTTTTGAATAAGCTAGCCAAGAAAAACATGAGCATCGTCATATGAGTACTTTTTTTTTTGTTTCCACATTTCAGCTTGCCGTTTCTGAAAAGCTGGTTTGACATGGATAGGGGTTGAAACGAAGGCAGAGGCAGATAAGACAGTGTAATTGGTTTATGTGTGTCAGCACTGGAATCTTGTCTGGGTCCTGGAGGAGCAGAAGAGCACAAAAAGGAGGGGCGTTGAGCTAGCAGTCTCTTCATCACCTGGCTCTAAGAGTATATGACCTGCAGCTAAGCAGAGGCAGAAAATTCTGTGTGCCAAGCCCCTGTCTTATCGAGGCTGGGCTGAAAGAACTGATGAGTGTTGGCTACATCGGAAGACACATGGGAGTACCTTCATATAGCTGATGACTGTGTGCCTTTGATATTCTGAGAAAATCACTTTCTCACTCAGTGACTTTTGTTATCTTCCTACAGTCCTTAAAATTACTCTACTCTCTCAAAGTGGAAGAATAGCATCCATATATTTCCATTTGCCCCTCTTGGACCAGCTTCTTAATTGATCTGGACTTTGACTAGGCCATGAGAATACCAACACCTCCTTTAGAATTGCCACCTCTAGATTGCCTCTCTGATACATGACTTTTGATGTCTTTGTTTACTGTCTTAATACAAGACAAGTCTTTTCAGACTCTTGTCTCCCTATCAGCTACGACCCCTGCTTTACTTCCCTGGTGAAGTAAAGCAGCACCACAGAATGATGCTCCCACCACCTTGTTTTGCTGTGGGCGGTAGTGTTTTCAGGGCCCAACATCAGTTTTGCAAAATATGTAGTGCTGTGGATGTCAGCCAGTTGTTTATGACAAAACGTGGAAAAATTATGGAAATGAATACTTTTCTGTGCCATTATATGACGTTCTTCAAAGAAACGAAGGACAGGAATATTCAGGCATGTTAAAATTCAGCCTAGACATAATCCATCAGTCTGAGATGCATGACTATCGGGGACAGCAAAACCATGAGTAAGCCTGCCTGCTAAGACAGGTTAGCAAAGGCAGATCCTACATTTTGCCTATGACACATTGTGACACACAGACAGACACAAGATTAACAACAAAGCGAAGCTTTAGAGTCATGACATTTCAGCACATTTGTGTAATGGATAGGGAAAAGTGATGCTTATCATTTGTACCATTGGTTTGAAAGGAAAGTCTGCTTTTTGAGAGAAGACGGAGGGAGGAGCGCATGCTGAGTCACAGCAACCCAAAACCTGGGAACAGGCTGAACAACCACACTTGGGGAATACGTGCACAATGGCTAAAAAGAGACTCCAACAAAAGGGAACTTCTGCAACTCCCATGTGAGGCGTTCTAGGTACTGTAGCCATGTCACATAATGAGAGCAATTTCAGCTGAATGGGGAACCAAGATCAAAACGGAAAGGTAGCACTTGAGTCTGAACAGCTGGAAGAAGAAACACTTGGTCCGGATCTGGATGACATTTACCTCTCACCTCGACTATTCCTTAATGGAAACAAAAAGACAGAATACAAGAACCAGGGAAAGACTTACCCAAGTTATTTTCAGTGAATGATAGAAAATGTATCCCTGCGTTGCTTCCCCCTGTGACAAAAAGAGAAGAAAACAGAAAACAATGTTTTTGCTGTGAAGTATGTCATAGCTTTTCAAATAGACGCAAAATTAAACAGGCATGAAAAAGAATTTGGTTGATAAGGTACTAAGCAGTTGGAGGAAATTTTAGGGTATTTTTTTGTTTCATATATTTATGAAATAGGCTGAACTGCTACAGGAACTCATTTGTTTCACTTTCTATCAAAGCCATTAACAGAAACAAAGCATAAACTGTGACTGTACGTAATATTGTCTAAGATTTTAAATGTACTGCTTTGTTTCTCTGGTGTATCATTATTTATTTCTCTTATAAGGAATTAGTCATAGAAGTGGTTTTAAGTGAGAAGATAAAATGACAGTTATGGTTTTTCAATCGTGTAGCAGCCAGTGTTTGTATCCATGACAAATTTCTTCAGGATAGTAAAGTTTCTTATCTTATCTTATCTTATCTTTCTTAGAGAGCAGCTGGACTTCATCTTCTGTTTCATGAAGACATTTTACCTCTCATTTATAGTTACCCGTTTGTATTGCCTTGCACTTTTTATCCTACAAGAACCATAGAGAGGCTATAGATTAAAGATTAAGAATAAACCATATCTCTTTCACCTTCTGATGAAGATAACAGAACACAGAGAATAGCACATCAGGTTAAGACACTGCAGTTTATTTACAGCTCAAGGACAAAGGAGACTCCTTTGAGGACAGGGATGTGCACATTTCTTTGTCTCCGGAAGAGGAGACGAAGAGTTTCTATGTGAAACACAAAAACATAGCATAATTTACTCAGCTCATTAAAAAAACAAACAAACAAAAAAACAACTTTAGCTCTGCTCCCAGTCTGTTTCACAGCCATTCGTGCATCCTAAACACCCCTCATAGTGGAGTTCCAAGAAGGCATTCTTCAAATGATAACATTGCAAACAACAAGGATTGTTGGGTCAGTGACTCATATGTGTCTTCATCTGCTCATAGCTGTGGAGTACCTCAGAGCTCTATTTTAGGCCCTATCCTGTTTTCATTGTGTTTGCTACCACTATAATCCACTATGAGAAAATACAGTCCCACTTCACTGCTGCTGATAATTTACAGGTTTGTTTGTCCACTCAAGTATATAAAAAAGACTGAAATTTTTGCAAGAAAAATATTCAGGAATCCAGTATTGTTCTCATTTTCTTTATAATTTGCCCATAGACTTTCATGCAACTGAGTTTGGTTTATAACTGAATGAATGAATACCAGGGTGTCGTATCCTGGTAGAGAATCTACAGTAGAATGTTTAAACAGTGGTTATATTTCCTTTCTTTTACTTCAACATAAACGCATTTACAAATTTCTTTAAGTAATCAGTCACCTAATTAAAACCTAGTTGCTCCAGAGTTTCACCTTTACATGAAAACCGATAGACTCACGTTTATTTGAGATGTCAGGTGTAGCAGCCCCCTTAAAGGCACTTGATAGGAATGCGGCTCTTAATTTCTTTTCATCCAGCTTTTTATGAGGTACAGATTCTTCTTGCTCTCCAGATTTATCACTTAGACCACCACCACTGTTGGATTTGCTTTCAGCAATTTCATTACTTCCTTTAGCCAGTGTGAATCCTTTTTTTGATTCCTCCGTTTGCCGTTTGTCCAGGTCAGTGGCAGCAGATCTTCTATCGCTCTCAGATGAACAAGCCTCACATTCAACTAAATCGCCGTCAAAGAATCGATCATCATCAACAACATTAGAGGGAGTGGGTGGGATCAGGTTGATTATGGGTGTTGTCAGGAGGCCTCCAGCACCAGATGTGCCATCAGCGCCATTTTCAAACACCAGCTGGAATTCCTCCTCTTCTTCATCAGCCTGCTTGTAGCTAATGGAGGCTGTTGGTTGAACCTGGCGCGGTATAACAAGTGAAGACGGAGCATTGAGTCTTTTCTTTTTCAGAGCCCTTGAGCAGGATGACGCAGAGCTGAACGAGGGGTCCGTGCTTTTCCTTGGGGTCAGGAGGCCCTCGTCCCCCAGGCTAAAGCCTGTGTTATCGATCCCCAGATCCTCCACTGTAATATGGACCACATTCTTCTCACCTGATCCCCGTTGTGAGGGGTGTGAATGCAGACGACCCTCATTAATCTTCATTTGCTGCTTCCTCCTGACACACAGACATGAGCAGAAGAACAGTCCGCATGAAAAACGTTCACTTTTTCCCCAGGTTCTCCGTTGCTTCTCAGCTTTTCCGCTCGCCATCGAGATGACTCTGAATATTTTTCAAAATCCGCTTCTTCTCAGCAAAATGAAATGGATTTCTCCATATCGAAAGGAGGACAAAACCTTCGTCCACTCCTCTGTGATACTAAATCTGGACCAAACAGACAGTCGGCTGCATCATGCGTTGCTTAGGAAAACCGTGGAGGAGAAAAAAGCTCCCATTTCATACTCTTGAGGTCAGGTGGACACTTGAAATGAATGCAAGCCTCACCGAGTATCCTTTGATATGATAAACACCATCATTGCAGCCACATTGGTTTAAAACGACTGATATGGCAGCTGAAAATGCCATATCATACGTGGTAGACGTATGGATTGTAAAGTTAAAACAGCCATGCATGTGCCTGTAGTGGTACTTATATGAATTTGAGAAATCCATATTAAATTTTGTGAGGGTGGTTTTCACGGGGCCTTGTGTGAATAGGGGCAGCGGATGTGTGGCTCAAACAACCCGCATGGCATCAGATGACATTTCCCTCATTCCACAGGAGCCGTCCTGTTCTCTGATACTTGATGAATCATCCAGCATCAGCTTAAAACTGGCTTACTGCACCACCCACACCGAAGGCTTTTCATGAAAAGATAATATCCCTGTTTTTTTTTTTTTTGTTTTTTTTTTTTTTTTGCTTCTCACGCCCGTAACGTGACAGCAGAGTGATAGGAATGGGTACTCCTCCACCAGTAGGCATGTCTTGCCCTGGAGACTTTCTTTTGCATTTCTTCCCTCAGTTTCTCAATTTCTATGCATATAACAATGAAATTACAAAGCAAACACCATGTCAAGGGTAAAGATGTTTATCTGCCTACCAGGGTTAAAAAATTATGCTCAGCAAATTTAGCCTGCTACAGATAAAGCCATAGTTAAAGTACAGTTAATACTTTAAAGAACCACCTTTTGCTGCAAGTCTTATGGGTCTATCTCAGATTTGCACAACAAATTCTGTCTCACTCTTTACAAATAAGAATGGGGGCGAAAAAAGCAAAGAATAGAAGAAAGCATAGATATTAAAGCCTTGGCATGACTTGACAATTGGATTTAGACCTGTACTTTGACTGGTCCTTCCTAACAGAGGAATATGCTTTGATCTAAAGTCCAGGTTTTCAAAGTGTGGGGAGCTAGCCCCTTCTCAGAGAGTAAATAGACAACTGCACCCACCCCAACTACATCTTTATTATTTCTATCATCAATTTGCTGATGTTATATTTGATGTTTCATTCATACATGTTTCACTAATGCAATAAAGTTTACCTGCTTTAGTTATGCATATCACATTATGATATGATGCTTCAGTTGCCGTGTCATTTACAGTTTGAGTGAAAGATGGTGTGTGCAATCCGCGCTGACTTACAAAAATTCAGAAGTGCCGGCCCAGGGGCCACGACAGTGCATGAGGCCAATGTACAGGAGCACAAAGGGTGGACAATGTGTTTCTTGGGACAGTGTTAGTTTTTTGTGACACGCAGCATTTAGCATGCAACAAAAAAGTTGCATTTCGGTCTCATCTTAGCAGAGCACCTTCCACCACATGTTTGGTATATATTTTTCCAACAACAGCTGTCTTCTTTTTGCCAGGGTTAGGGTTTAGTTCCGCGACGGATGTGCCGAATCACATTCAGGATATGAGTTCAAAGGAAACATTTTGTATTTACAATAATGTGCATAGAGAATGAGAAATGTTATGATGAGGATCTGTTTCTTCTCAGGAGCTAGGAATTATCTTGTCTAAAGAAGGAGAGGTACATTATTCAGTGATCAGGAAAGTTGATTGAATTAAATATCAAAAGGGAGTGGTTTCCTGTAACTTGAGGCTGAGAAGTGCGTGGGAGGAGTGAATCAGGCTCTGGTGTGAAGGAAAGGTGGCTCGTTTGGAGTCCAGAGGTGAGAATGGAGTTTAATGGTGAGCTTGATGGTGGAGATCTGGAGACATAACCTGAACCTGAACTTGGAGCACAGAAGGCTTTAGGCGACTTGACCACAAGAGGAAAAAAACATAAATTTCAACTAGAGAAACTCGAAAAGCAACAAGAAACGCAGAGCTGGTTAGAGATTACCAGCCAGGTTAATCATCCGGCAGAAAGGGAGTGTGGTGGCCATTTATGTAATGTTTGCAACTTGCAATTTCTACTAATTTAGTTTTCTATTTTGGGAAGTTTAGAATTTATTTAAGTTAAGTTTGGATCCAAAATCTGTAGTTAATTTGTATATTTGAATTAATTAGATTATGTTGGTAATTGGTTAGACCCTCCCATTAATTTGAGTAATTAAAACACACCGGGTGCTGAGTGGAGCGATTGTTTGGCAAATGTTTGGTGTGTGGATCGGAGGTTTTTTGTAAATTATTTTTTTACCACTTTCACTTTTCACTTTTCATTTTTTTGTACTTGAAACGTCATATTAAGTTTACTTTCATTTTTGACTAAGTTGTAGGACATTTTTGGTAATTATTTTGTAGCTATTTTTTTTTTTTTTTACAAGAAATAAAGAATATATTTTTTCAAACAAATTAAGTCGGAAGTGTGTTCAAATCAAAAACCACCTGTTAACACCCACCGCCTTAGTTGAAATATTGTTTTTTGGAATTGAGAAGGGCCGCGACAGGGAGGTTTTGAAGATCCTTAAATCCTAAGAACACTGTTGAGACTGATGAAAAGCATTGATCTCTAGCCAAGATCCTTTCATACTCGTCCAGAAAACATGATCGCACCTAAATCCCGCCACTTTTTAATATTCCATAAAGGCCAAATTTGGGGGTGAATAAAAATCCATCCCGCCAACAGATTCTCACTCCTGAGTTGTGACTCTCTGCCTCATGGCTGCTTCTCTGATTATTTTTTTCTTTGCATGACCTATGAATTTAGATCAGGGTTGTCCAAGCCCAGTCCTCAAGCTGTAACTCTTCAACTTTTAGATGCTTCTCTGCTTCTGCACACCTGAATCAAACAACTGACTATCATCAGGCCTAAAAGAGCTAAAAGATTAAAATGAGCCATTTGTTTCACTTGTCTTGGTTAAGACAGGCATGTAAAGTTGAAGGATAGTAGTTCTTGATGACTGTACTTCAACAGCCCTTGTTTAGGTTGATGACTAAATGTTGGTAGTTTGCAGTTCCCCAGTTAAATTACACATAGTTGGACTTTATTTGCTTGTTAAGTGAAATTTGAATGCAATTGGTTGCACTGGATTTCATTTAGGGGGATAAGAATAAAGCAGGCAACTCACTTTTTTTTTTAAGTTTTATTATTAAAAAATAAAAGCATGTTATTTTTCTTCCACTTCACAATCATGAACTACTTTGTGTTGTTTTTTCCCTTCAGTTCAAGCAAAATACGATGACGTTTGTGGTCGTTGCACGGCAAAATGTGAAAGTTCTAGGGTGTGAATGCTTTTACAAGGAACTGTATTCCTAAATAATAGATTAAAACAGCGCTTTGGTATGTTTTGGCTGCAGACGTAAGGAAAAAAACCCATCATCCTAACACACAAATCATTTTGTTTAGGAAGTCCCAGAGTCTTTGTTGCTAGGCATAAGTTACTGCACCTTGTGCTGATTTCAGTTGGCAGCCAGGCAACTGTTGACAGACTGAGCGAAAGACTAGAAAGACTCCTAAAGTCAGGTGAAAAGAGCTTTTATACCCGTGTTATGCAGGCCCACATGGTGGTATCCACTTCTACTGCTAATCTCAGGAGAACATCCTGACCACAGGTTTAATAGGAGGGGTTGAAGGTATGTGGGTTCAGGGCCTCTCAGATTTGAGCACCATGGCAAAGTTAGAAAGCATTTATGCAGGTATGAAAATGGAGTCAATAAAAGAAAGGCAAACAGCACCACTTTCAAATCAAATTTCTGGGTGTGTATGGAATAAATATGCACAATGGGGGTCTATGACTTGATCCAAATCAATGTTGCCTGGCCGACAAAGGGAGGCAGCAGAGAGCAGATACTCCCAAACTGTCGGGACATAAAACAGACCCCACCACTTCTTAGAGGGACCTCCACTGGTATTTGCACGTCTGGATAAAGTTAAACCACACAAGAGCTTTTTATTTGTAGCCTGCAGGAACCTGGCTTTCATGATATCTTGATCTGGTGTTTGCAAGCATATCAGTTTCTGTCATAATCTTCCGTACATGTTGTTTGAATATACATAAGCAGTAGGGGAATAAAAACTCGTGTGCAGGAATAACGTTCCATCTTCTTTAGTGAGGTTGTATTTAAAACGAGAAAGCCTCCGACCTTCCAGGCGGAGATGTGAAAAATCTGTTCCTTATGATGCATGTTCAGAGACACTGTAAGTGACAAAACAGACAGAGATGAATGCTTCACAGCTGCTTTAGCCTGAGGCAGGATAAGTTGGCTGAGGTCAACATGGAAACCTCACCATTCTTCACTCCAACAGTCCTTCATCTCATGATGTACATGTGAAACTATTCAAGTTATTTCTCTTCAGCATACGGTGGCTTGCGAAAGTATTCACCCCCTCTTTTATCGACACTTAATATGATTAATTCACGTAAAGAGACACAGTGGTGAAGTAAGAAAACGTGATTTATGGTTTTCTAAAGTTTTTGCAGAGAAAAATCAGAAGTTTGGCACACATTTTTTTTTTCCATACCCCCTCATTTTGGTTCCTGTAAACAAAAACCTAATGATGTGTTAAAATGGCCTAGACAAAGTTCAGACCTTACTCCAAATACGAATCTGTGGCAAGATTTAAAAAGTTGTTTTTAGTCTCTAAATGTGCAAAGCAGGTTGATGCATACTACCAAAAAACTGCTGCTGTAATTACATAACACAGTGATTCTGCAAAGTGTTGACTGAGTGAGGGATGAAAACAAAGGGATGCTTTTCAGATTATTTGTTTAAAAAAAAAACAATAAAACCATGTATAATTTTCTTCCATGTTTGCACTAAATTGTATGCAGTCATATATAATATGAAGTTCCAATAAAATGCTTTATTTTTGTAGTTGTAAGTTTGTGAAAGATCAAATGGTATGAAAAGTTTTGGAATGTGCTGTGGTCCTTTGGGTTTAGTTTTTTTTTGTTTTTTCATCTTGCTCAGTTGTACTCCAGGAGTTACATCACCAGATCTCTCTGCGCTCCGTGAGTTAGCCTTCATGTCCAGACATAGGTCTGCGAGTATCTGAGCATGCTCCAGTTGTGCTTATAACGGTCTCACACGGAGAGCGCAGTAAACTCCGGACAGCCCAGAGACGGTGGAACGGCCAACATCAACAATAAGCCTCTCTGCTCTGGGAGGGCTCCATTTTTGCAACACCCTCACCTCCTTCTCTCTCTATCTCTCTCTCTCCACTTCTCTCTCTCTCTCTTGTTCTGTCTCTCAGCTGCAGAACAGCGAAGCATGTTGAACATTTCCTGTGACAGTCATGTTTCCACAGGCATCAAGACTTTACGTCCGTACTCAGCAGCAGCGTGGGTTCTGTGGTGAACATGACCCTGTTTGGTCATACAGAGAACTCACACAGGCAAACACACACCCCATCAGACTGAAAAGACAGGGTTTTTTTTTTTTTCTTCTGAATTCATAGAGGAGGAGAATGTTTTAACCAGCCTATAATTGCATTTACTAAACAAGACAGGAGTATGAGTCACTTTCCAGGGGAAAGGAATGTCACCTCTTCCTGTGAAATTAGAGGGAGGGGGTGGGAAGGAGTGACTGTTTGAGAAAAACACTTACCGAATGCTTTATATCGTCAAGGATGTTGAGCACTCACTAGGGATCAAACAACATGGTGGCACTCCACCAGTGAGGGTGGGGGGACAACAAAAATAAGCATCTTTAACCAACTCTGTTGACTTCTTAAATCAACACATCATGAATCAAACCTCTTTACCTTCATTTCTATCCTTTCCCTCAAGCAGATGCATCCATTTTTCTGCTTACAGGGACCTTCCTGTTTGTGTTCGCCACTGCCAAAAGCCTTAGAAAGTGTGCCAAATACTTGGCTGATACCTAATAGCCTGAGAAAAGGAGTTCAGAGGGGAGAAGAAAAGGCCAGTGACCTCTAGAACTTCTGGGCTGAACTTTCCCCTCCATACCTTCCCTCCACCCCCTCAACAGCTATCCCCCCCCCCAACCCCCTAGCCTTTCTCTCTAATCAATTACTGTTGGCAGTCAGGAGACCACCAATGATTAGCAGCAGCAAGGCAGTCGTGGTTAGGGTGGGGGATAAAGTAGGCTGGGAGGATGGCATGGGTGGAGGCGGGGGGGACAGAGGAAAGGAAATAGGCTTTGATCAAAATGCTGCCTCAAAAAAAGCGTAATACATCCCCCCCCCCTGCCCTCCCAGTTTAAATGACCCTTGAAGAGGTTTATTTATCTGTGAGAATGAAAGATGGCATCCTTTTGTGTTCCTCCTCTCTGGCCAGACAGCAGTTTCTGCCAAATATTGTTTACACATACACAAGCTCAGTAGAAACCATGTGAGACCTAAAGGGCTCAAAGACAATAACAAACATAAACACAAACTTTTTTTCTTCTTCTTCTTCTTGTTCAAGTCTTTGAAGCAGGAGGGAAATCATTTACTGGCTCTCCGTTTTTGTGTTTTTTTCACTTCTCTTTTCTTTTTTATGAGAATCTGTGCCGTTCCCACGCCCAGTGTGGCAGGAAAGCGCAACAAAATCATTTGTCTTAGATTGGCTGATTGGCTTGCTGGAATCTGAGTGCGTCTCTGATAGAGATGGAAGTTTAATATGATGGAAGGAAATTTCCCACTATGCCCACCAGCAGCTGCCCTGGATAAACTTTGTTTTATTTGTGTCTCCCTATTGTGCTTTAATTAGCAACAATATTTCTCGAAGTTTCAAGGTTGTCTGTTGAGACAGAATAACGTATCGAATGGCGTTATTCTGGTAACTCCTTTTCTTTTTTGCATCTCTCTTGGGGAAATCGTGTGAAATAAATGTTAAATTCATCTCTTTGTACAGGTATTCATACACCTTGAAAATTGTTTGGCGATGTGGTCAGATGAGACCATCATTGAACTTTTTGGCCTAAATCCAAAATGGGTTGAAAATTAACACTTCACAGCAGCATTCATGCTTAAACGTGGTGGTGGCCGCGCCGTGCTATTGGGACGCTTTTCTTCGACAGGCACTGGGAATCGAGGCATAGTTGAAGAGAAGATGAAGGGAGATGATTGCAGGTTGATGCGAAAGACTTATTTTCAACAAGCCCAAAAAAACAGCCAGAGCTAAAGTAGTGGGATGGTTTAAAGTGTATTCTAGTGTTTGAACTGCCCACAATATATAACGTAAAGGTTCATGAATACTTTTGCAAGTAATGTAAAATCCTGTAGTTTTAGGCGCAGCAGATCTATGCAAGCTCCTACAAATCTTCCTTACCAACTGTGGTTTCAGAGCACTCTGTGGCTAGTGCTCTTCACACAATTAATGGCATTATGAGCACCACTGGAGAGCTCAACAAAAACTGTTGTGTCTGTGATTTTCCCATGGGAACACCATGTTGTGCAGATGCCAAACTCTCTGAAGTGATACAGTTATCGCTTCTCACTCATGTTCTCCTTGAAACTGCAGTGTCGAGACAGCGGAGCTAAATCAAGTTAAGATTTATCTGTAATTTTAGAGCCATCAAGGATAACCACAATGTGTCACTGAGGGAAAAGGGCTATGCTCTATGAAACTGTTGCATACTCTCATCTCTAGTATTGTTTAATGTGCTTATGTTGCCCTCGTGATTAGATGTTTTTCACATTCTCAGGCCTAAAAGTGGAGTCACTGCGACATCTAAAGCCAGGGCATCTGAGCCTCATCAGACAGGCATTTCAAATCTGCTGTCATGGCCGTTTAAAAAGAGGCAGACAGAGGACAAAAGCAGCTTGTCCAGTTGTAGCCCCATCGAGGTTCCCTAACGATGCCTGGGCCCTCTTAGACATCACTGCAAATTAAAGCTAACACTCAGTGAAAGGACAGATTAGTGCCGAGAGGATGGCACAAAGGGTGTTAAATATGGCGAGAAGCATGCTGGACCACAGGCCGGGCCTGGGACACATTACCTACAGCTGTCCACTCTGACCTATTTCCACTAAACTAACTTAAAGATTTTAGCGACCTCCATTGTGCAAAGAGCTTTTGAAGGGGCCCTGCTGAAGTCTGATCTGCGTGGCCCACTTTGGGCATGCTGTCCTTTGATGCCTCTGATAAAAACGATGATGAGGGGTTTAATTAAGTGTGGCAGGTGATTATATGGTCTATATTTATCTGAAGGGTAGTGGCAGATGTGGCAAGAGACGATCACAGGGGAAACGGGTTTGTAAAGAATAGAAAAGGCATTATGATTGCGGTACATGCAATAAAAAGCCAAATGGAGACCTTAGTGACAGATATAATTCTCACTCTTTCATAAAGAAATAAAAGTGACTTATTCAAATATCTTCCTTAAGGAAAATATTGAGCAAATGTGAAAGCCATCTCAATGAACGTCTTTTCTATGAGGATAATTTCCTGTCGACTCGTAAGGTTTGTGTTGTATTTTACCGGATGTTGAACATGTACGGAGGGTCATAAGGACCACAATTCAAAAGATGGATGAACTTAAAAAAAACAACAGATCGTTTAATGAATATAAAACTAATGAATGGTGTGAATAACACTCACATTTATGTAAGTTTTTCAATGGTTCTTGCTGTAGGCTAAATATTTTCAACTTTACCTATCAAAGTCAGTGGGCGGGGCTAATACTGCTTAAGTTAATATTGCTGGTCCAGTCAGGTTGCAAAGTACATCTTGGGGTTTGCGTCATGATGCACTGAGTCAGGAATCATTAAGTAATCATGATGATAAAAAAAACACTAAATTAAATGCATATAATTTTGAAATATATTCACTCTTCACATTTATGTAAATTGGATACAGATTTGAATATTTAGTTTTCTATATGAAATTTTATTTTAATTTTGGCTTTAAATAAAACTTGACCAATTTCTACATGACATTACAGACATCATGAACAGCTGAATTCCTTACATAACGTAACTCCTTCTTGATACAATATCATTTCCAATTGCTTAATTTTTTTTTCAAGTTGATCTTTGGTGGACAAAGTGGTTTAGTGTAGGAAATGTGGTTAACATACTTGAGGTTACTGTACTGAGTAATTTGAAATGGGTCAGCATGTAAATACAGTCAAAGAAGAAGTATCTGATACACTGCCAATTTTTCAGTTTTCCCTCTTACAAAGAATGGAGAGGTCTCTAATTTCCAACCAGTCTCCAGACCTGAACCCAGAAGAAAATCATTGAAGGGAGCTGAATATTGTTGCCCAGCAACAGCCCAGAAGCCTGAAAGACACAGAGTAGATCTGTATGGAGGACGGGGCCAAAATCCCTGGTGCAATATGTGCAAAGCTGAGATACATCTGACTTGTGGAACGCTAAAACAAAGGTCCCAAAAGTACTAATCATTTCTAATCATATTTTTCATGATATATAATGCTAATTCATTATTTCAAAGCTATACAATGTGATCTTTTGAATGTTTATAGACTCTTTTTCTCACAGTTGACTGCACCTAAGATGAAAAGACTTCTGCATTCTTTGTAAAAGGGGAAACTTGAAAAGACAGTGGTGTATCTTATGCTTAATTCCCCTTTCGTAGGGAAAATATTTGTCACTATAAAAAAGTATGTTTCGTTTCACAAGGAGTGTGATGTGATTCATATATTTGCATGATCAACACACGTAGGTTGTTCTTCTATGAACTCTGGGACTTCTGGCAAAAAGTGCTAATGACCGACAACAACCGACATTTGCTAATGATCGAGCTTTTTCTGTTGCTGCTCCGGTTTTATGGAATAACTTTCCAGATTAGATCTGCCCACAGCCTGGATCATTTTAAATCACTTCTTAAAACTCATTTTTCCTCTGGCATTTAATTGATGTATTGTTTTGTGTTCTGTTTTGTCATTTGTGTTGTCGTTCTTGTACAGCACTTTGGTGCAGTTTTATACCTGTTTTAAAGTTCTATATAAATAAATTGACATTGACATTAACACTTTGAGAGCAGATGTAAATTATCCTTGGGTTTAAACGTTGTATGTGTAGACTGATATGGAGAGCAGAATATGAAGCATTTTATCTGTTAAATAAGAAAGAAGATGCCACAAAAGCTCCTCATTTTCTGCTTTTAACAACTGCTTTAATAAGACCCCAAACTCGTGTACCCAATTGCCACGGCCTGAGTTTGTGTTACACAACATGTTGTCCCTGTTAGGAATTTGGTCTGTCCTATTTGTAGAAATGTCATTGTGTCATGTTGCTTTGGAAATCACATACTCGGACAGATTTTATGGGATGGTTGATTTAGTCAGAAACAATCTTGGCACATCGGGGTCCCTCTTGTAATTCAGATACCCTGTTCTTCAATTATTGTCTAGAGAATTTGTTAAAGATGCACATTGTGTGTTAAAATCCGAACAATGAATTGACTGTGGACCTTAAATCTTGGTGTAATCCCTAAAGCACATGCTTGTGTTTTGCTCCCACTAATCTCTCCCTACTACCACCCCCAGCCCCCACACTCCTTTTCATGCTGCTGGATTGTTAGAGGTTGAGTATTTGCATTTCTTTCCTCCTGTGCCATCGGTCCTTTCAGGAGGCCATTAATGCAGAATGTCTAGTCACGCTAGACGGCATCAGGCTGCTTTAATACTCCGGTTGCTCAGGGTCACTCTCTAACTTTGACCTCAGTGAAACAGGAGAACCTCTGGTCCTCCCCCCACTTCTTCAGATAGCTGCATCAGTGTTGCAAAATCTATGCAAATGCGATGCTCTTCCTCTTATATGTTTGTTTTTCATTCATTGTCCCAATTTTTGGGAGATATCATGAACAGAAATCTACCAGTGGTAGTTTTTTATTGTAGGCAATGTGGCTCACCATGCAGGCCACTTAGCCTTGTGAAGTGACAGAAACACTAAAAAAGAACCTTATTGTTAGCTTCAACCAAAATTAAGTTTAATTTTGTTCATTTGCAAGTCAAGTCAATGAGAGGGGATTTTCACACTTGATAGGTGGATAGACTTTGTTTGATTGGGGACCTAAATTGAAACATTTGTACCATTTTCAGCTGGTGTGGTTCACATTCACACTGCACTGTTAAATGAACCAAACCCTTTTAAAATCCCTGTTCCCCCCTCGCCTGTGGGGCGCTACACCAAGAACCACTGAAGGAAATGATGAAAATCTCTGAAGAAGACGTACGCAAGTTCGTGCTTCACAGAGTTTAAACAAAAATAGGATGGCGCCACAGTTTAGTGGTTGTAGGATTTCATGTTTGTTCTTGGTAAAAGACCACAAGTCTTTTCTCCCACTAGAGCTTGATTGTTTTGGTTGTATTTACCCAGAATGCCCTACGTATAGTCTGCTTCTTGCTTTTGGTGGGATCTCCGATCCGCTTGGTATTCACGAGTGCATTCCAATGCACCGGAGTTCATTTCAACTATGCCAAACAGACACCTAGGTTTTTAGGTAAACCAGAATTCGCCTTTTTGTCCACAACAGAGTTTGATTGCACATTCATGCTTCCCCAAACTTTCAAGACAAACAAACTAGAATTCAATTAAAGCTGACCAAGCAGCTTTGGTTAAACGCTTTTAGTCTTCACCTCAAATTTAAGTTTATAAAATGAAGGTCCATATGGTGAATCATCCAGTTAGGATCAGAACATCAGGAGAACTTCCAGACATTAGATTGACAAGCCAACACAGGAGTGAATTGAAAGTGCTCTGCTGTGTCCACAGTGTCTACAGTGAACTGTAGACACTGTGGAGTGAAAAATGGCCACTCGTGGCAAAAAGCGTAATCTAAAAGAATCCAATTAAGACTTAGTTTAGATGTTATAATTGTTGTTCTGGTACTCACCAGCATTTTTACTCTGATTTGCTTATGCAATATTCAGCTGATTCCTCCCAAAAACTATGCAACCGGAATAGTCTTCTTTACCCTGCAGTAGCTACAGTATGCACGTCTGATTGTTCAATATAATTCAGTCCATATTTTACTAGTGAGGTACTAGCTATGAGTTTATCTACTGTTTTTACCATAGCAACATGTTGTATGGCCCCGAAATGCCACTTCATGCACGCAGAAGGATTGTTTGCATGAGTTGGTTATGGATTAAACATAATCTGCAGAAATCAACAGACATTTTGTACCTCCAGAGGAAACAAAATAAAACAATGCTCTAAAGGGAAGTAATTTCTTAACTAATGAATATTTTGCTCACAACAAGAGCTTTTGTTGCCTTAGTACTGTTTACTCTTTGTTTGGGCTATAAGCAGGGGTGGCGTAAGAAGGGGTTAACGGGGGACACACTTCCATGAAACACACCCATTTTTCCAGCATTGGTTATCTTTGGCTAAAAGCTGCTTTCACCACCCTTTTTCTTTTATATCGCCAATGAGGGTTGCATATCCATCCACCATGTTCACATTAAACATTTCATCAAATGTTCTATGGAAAAAAATAATCTATTGGACGTTGTAAATCTATTATCAATATGAATTTATTGTCAGTATAAATACTTGCTGTTTTTAAATCCAGGGTAACTACAAAAGCCTTCTTTTAATCTAAAAAGTACTTTGAAAATTACTTGTTTGATTTGAAAAACAATGGAAAGGCAGTAATCACCCTTTCCATGGGTTAGTAATGTGTTTCATATTTTCTAGATTTCTAAGTTTTATTTGTATATGCCAACCATATACAAATAGAGCTGTGTTTTTTGTGCAGTATTTGCTTTACAAGACAAAAGTGTGTTTAATTTGTTTGATGTGGGGTGGCAAGAAAATG
Organism: Poecilia formosa; assembly: GCF_000485575.1. Classification (NCBI taxonomy): domain Eukaryota; kingdom Metazoa; phylum Chordata; class Actinopteri; order Cyprinodontiformes; family Poeciliidae; genus Poecilia; species Poecilia formosa. Next base: position 2,930,847 of record NW_006799981.1, on the reverse strand, counting down.
TAGGGATTGAAGTTGTGCAGACAGAGGCTCTCGCCCAGATCTGTATTTAGGTGAGAGATGCCTCTGACTCCTACAAAGCTTTTTAGGAGACTTTTATTAACAAAAAAAAAAAAGCCGCTTCGCTTAAAAAACAAGAGACTAGAGACTTGCAGAAATGCAACATCAGCGTTTTAACAATTAGGCTCGTTAAGCCTGTGGAAGGAACAGGAAGGTAGTCTGTATGCAATTATAGCAGATATAAGATCAGACAGAGTGTGAGCTTGGAGGTCAAAGGAAAGGGATCGCGTCGACGTTATCAGTCTGTTTAGGACTCGCAGTCTCCCAGTAAACCATGTCCCCACCAGCCCCCTCGCCTTATCCGAGGCAGGGGTGGAAAGCTGCAAATTCTGACGGCAGACAGGAAGCTCTTATTGTACTGGGGCAGAGATCCCAGAGCCAGACAGCATACAGAAGCGATGTCATCCCTGGCAGGGCCAGGCATATCTTTGTGCTTGCTCACCATGTAACAAAGACGTAAATAAACACTGTTACCCCCGCTGGTCTTCAACTGTCATTTCAATTAGGAAGAGTAGTGATTGAAAGCCATGGTCCGTGTTTTTCCCAGCCATGCTGTTACCTCTGACCCCCACGGCTCGTGCCTGAGGTGATTTTCTTTATTGGTCCATAGGGTCAGTGTTTGGCCCCATAGCCATCAGTAGCAGGCTTAAATCTGCAGAGTCAACATTCTGCTTTCCTGGCTGTTAGCTGCATTAGCACACTGAAGTTGCACAGCCCTTCCACTCCCACTCCGTAAACATCCTCCCTCAGGCCAGATAACATCTCTGTCCCGTCCATTCATTAGCCGGCCGATAGCTCATGTGCCTCTGGCTTGAACCCGGAGTGATGCTCATAGAGATACGAAGTATTTAAAAAACACTTTCCTTTCCAAAAATAAAACTAGTCAAACATTACACTACAAAGAAAAATTAGCAGTCCTAATGAGAAAATCTGTGTGTGTGTTGTGGTATTGCAGGTTCTTGCAAATGAAATACTTTTTTGTATTTTGTCAAATAATAATCACAAACTTTATCACATCTCGGTGGTATGTGACAGATCAACACAGTCATTTATAATTATGAAGTGCAGGCAAAATTACACTAAGAAAAGGTTTTTACCACAAAAACATGGAAAAATCAATCTGGCATGCATTTGTATTTAACCCCCTTTGTTTAAGTACTTTGTAGAACCAGAAAATATACGTCCTTTGTGGCACATTTCTACGACTCCTAACATCCACAGGCGGAAAGTTTTGCTGATTCTTCCTTACAAAACAACTCGAGCTTAGTTAAATTCGATGGGAAGAGTGTTAACACATGTTTTTTTTCTTCTCACAGCTTCTAGATTGGATTTAGGGTTGGGATTTATTATTTTAGTCTATGAATATTGTTTGTTCTGAGCCAATGAAAGGTGGCTCTGGCTGCTCTATGGTGATCTTCCTGCTGGGAAGGTGACTGTCTGCCCCAGTCTCCAGTCTTCCAGTACTACAATGTGTTTGGTTTCATTCAAACTCCCATCAACTTGTTTACTGACGTTCGCTGACAATCCTCTGAGGTCTCCACAGAAGAGTTGCCCTCTGAGACTAATTGCCACACCAGCATTTACTTAGGGGCATCAAATTTAAGAGGGCGAGTAAAAATTTCTCAGGCACTTTCAGATGTCTAATTTCTTTGCTTAAAACAGAAAAACATGCTTTTCCTTTGAACTGGTCAATCACATAATCTCCCAATAAAGCTGCATAATACAGAAATTACTACAGCGACACAGTGTTGCAGCTTTTTACTACTTTGCAAAGTCTCTGTATGAAGCTGAGACCAAATGCAACATGTTCCAGGAAGCAGAGCATTTGGGAAAATGACAGTAAATGTTTTGTTACTGACAGTAAATCATCACATTGTTTCATTAGCATCCTCCAAATTTTCATTCATTGTGGTGTCCCTCTGAGATGTTTCTCCCTTTGGCTTTCATTCGCATACCTCTCGAGAAATCACACCCTTTATTTTGCCCTGAGTGTGCAAGACAGACAAACGTCAGTTCTGTAGGAGAATTTTCTTGTGAGAAACAGGCCACTGCGATAATCCCCCTCAAGGGATTTACAATCATCACCAGACAAAGAAATGCGTGCTTATCTATCTTAATTTTTTCTTTTCAGATTTCTTTTTATCATCTTAACCGTGCTTACTTCTCCTAATGTGGATAATTACAACTTCCAATGAAGATAAAGCCTGGTATTTATCATTTAAACAAGTACATTCTTATCTAAGTGTTCCCTGTTCTCACAGAAACAGCCCAAAACAATGGTGAGATTCCTGATCCTCCCACCCGCTTTTAACCCTGGGTTTCACCTGAACCTAATCTTTTGAGGCATCTTAGTCATACAAAACCCTGCAAACCTGAGTATGTTGATGCCATGTTGGTGGTGGTCTCCAAAGACCAACGGGGACAATGGATCAAATGCGACCTAAAATACAAAGAGGCTTTGAACTATTGTTATTGGTCTCATGCCCACCACATCCCCCTCAGGTCCTCCTCAGCTCCTCGTATCTCGCTTGTTATCTGACCCAGTGAAAGTGCCACATTTTAGAGGAGATGGAGGAAGCGTCTGATTTACCTATCTCCTTCACATTTGACCTCGATTTCTTGTACAGTAGATTCATCCACACTCCCACTAGTTGTTTCCAAAACTTTCATCACTGTCTGCTCAGAATTCCCCCTCATCCATTTGACTGTGGAGTCTTAAAGTAAATGTGGTTTGGAAGCCATGGGTGCCTTGGTAAATGACTGTGATCTTGGAAGTGGAAGGATTTGAGAATCAAATAGTACATATATCCGGATTACATGCTTCTCAAACGACCTGTTTCTGTTGCAGAAAAAAAAAATCCAGCATATTTTGGAGCCTACTAAAAACGGTGTCCCTTGAAATTGTAGGATTCCCAGTGTTTATAAAGGCAGGTGAGTCACTTTAAGATGTGGCCATCAAACAAAAATTCACGACTATATATATGGATGATGATGTTGCATTTATTGTAAACCCATATAGTCTAAAATGAAATTACATTCTTTTCTTGACTTAAAAATTAAGGTCTTGATGTGTGGTCACCTTTTAGAAATGCTTGCTTGGGCGTGCTGTGGTGGCGTAGGGGTTAAGCACAACCCACATATGGAGGCCTTAGTCCTCGACGCAGCTGTCGCAGGTTTGATTCCCGACCTTGGCGACCTTTGCTGCATGTCTTCCCCCTTCTCTCATTACCCACTTTCCTGTCAATTAACTATCAAATAAAGGCCACAAGAGCCAAAAAAATCTTTAAAAAAAAAACAGTTTGCAGTTATTTTCATGCAAATAATAAAGTGAAAAGGATGGATTTTTCCTCACCCACCAAAAACAACTTCTTAGTTGGAACCACTTTTTGTCCCAATTCTGTAAAACAACTCATTAAGGTGCAATGTGAAAAGTAACTTCCTTGCAATTACAAAGTTGTCAGTTCAGTTCCAGTTGAATGTGTCCACAAGGCATTTAATGCCAAGTTGTTTGTCCATCTTGTATGAATATGTACACATTTGTGAGTGCTGCTAGATGAAGAGTCCCGAACATTGCATTGTTCAGGACTAATGCAATGTTATTGTAAGATAACTAACTTCACGCACACTCTAATCTGAAAGGTGCCAATTGCCAATTTTTTAAGCTGAATTAAAGTATCCAGCTGCATCAGCCACTATAGCACTCTTTTATTGGGGCCTTCAGCCACCACTATGGACACCCATCAGTTAAACCCTCAAAAATAAAACATGGACTGAAAATGTTCAGAAAAGTTGAACCGTAAAGTCACACAGTTGTTGGAAGAAATGGGAGTGGTGATGCAGCCTGGTGTGCTTAAAAGTAACGATTTTGGACAGAACCGGAGCAGAATTATAACTTCTACCTGAATGATCTCATTAAATTAAAAAAAAAGTTTAGTCAGAGATGATTGCAGGTTAAAACTAAAAAGGAAAGGTTGTAAAAAATTACGATATATCAAACATGAATTATAAAGTGGACCCACAAATAGTTCTTTTTCAAGGAACAGCTAATGCACAGATGATGATTTGTGTTTGTAAGCTGTAGATTGTTGCCAGTTTTCCTAACTAAAACAGAAACAGTCATACTGTACGATCGAACCTCAAAAGTTTTTTTTTTTTTTTGCTTTTTAAATATGGGACTTTCTTTTGCAATATAAATCCTAAGGAATTTTATCCTTCGACATCAATCTCTGTCTGGATGATAAAGAAACTGGTGACAGATGAGTTGATCGCCGTCCTAGGGTGGGGTCCTTGCATATTTGTCTGCAGTTCTACTGTAAATGCAAACGTCTCCACCCAAATTCAAACCACTCCACAGACTTGTCTCCCTTCCCGAGCTGTCTGTAGACATCAAGTCAAACATATTATACGCACACTGTTTACCTTCATTCCAACACACATTTCCACAAGACGGGACCATGAGGAGTCTTGCCTAATGAGAAAACAGCATGTATCTAATCAGCTTGAGAGATTAGGGAGAAACTGTGCAAACCACAGTAAAGCTATCGTTGGCAGAGGCTGCTTATGATACAGGCTTGTCAGTTTCTGCCAGCTGGCACACAAGGCCAGGGGTAAACCGCGCCTGCCAGTTAATGGATCATAAAGGTTTGCTTGTAGCCCATTCACAACTCCACATTATTTACCAATGTAACACAAATCCATTAGTTTTCTGTGTAAAGCAAGCATGATATTTAGACTCCACGCACCGTGCAGGCTCCATGCAGCAAAACAAAGACGTAAGGCACTCATAAATCATCATGGCTGGGCAACTCTCACTGTAAGACAGTTATACTTTTCTTCAAAAGCTTATCACATAATCACAGCAAAAAAAAAAGTTTGGCGAGCTCAAAGCAATTATTCTCAACTGCATCGCGTTATTGCACCAGCATTGTCCTAACCATTCTGCCCACAAAAAACAATCCATTCAAGTCAAAATTATACCAGCGTTTGTAACCCATCATAAGATGTGAACTGCACCCACTCCATTTAGAAAAGTGGCTGCCTTGTTTCTGCCTCTTGTTTTTATGACACTTATATGTCCTCTGGTTACAAATCTGTGGATGCCAAAATAAAGCAGTTGATGTCTATTTTCCACTGATGTGCAAGACGATGAATTTTTCTTTTACCACACACTGTGTTTTACTGAGAGAGGGTTGATCAAATGAATTTAATTAGTAAAAAAGACCTTAAAGTTTGCAAGAAAACTTACTTTGATGGTACAGTTTGAACCTTTATGCCCTTTTAAGACTTAAAAAGGGGATAATAAAGTTGGAAAATGTGAGAAGACAATTTTTAATTCCAACCACCAGAGAATCCTTCCATAACAAGAACGAAAGTGCTTTTTGGGCCTGACACGTATGCTGTTGAGTTTACTGCCTGTGGAACTGACTGGATCTCCACAGTGTCTCTACAGTCACTCTCTATAACTCAGAGACATCTCAGGATGCAGAGCAAAGCGCTGATTCTGTCTGCAAGGTTAGATTTCAGAAATCACATATAGATTTCAGAATCGGGTCTTTTAATGCAAAGAAGCACTCCTTCCACTGCTTCTCCCCAACAGCAGAGCCTGCCGAGATATCGATAAATTGTCCTGTCATGCTACAAATATGGGGAAAAAATGCATTTTTATTTCACACCAGTTGGAAGATTGGTGATATGTCATCACAAAGGACTGGTGAGCCAATCAGAAATTAATTTTGGTGTCACTATGGCAACAGGTTGCCAGAGGCGAAGCAATAGGTTATAAAATGTGGAGTTATTTTATAGCATGGAAGAGAGCTAGAACAGAGTATCAACAATGACCATGTTGTAAGAAAGCAAATCGTAAAAAAAAATGCTTAGGAGATATAAAATGTACATTATTATACTATTTTGTGGAAAAAAATCATTTGTTTTGGCTGAATTGGTGGTTCTTATTAAATGAATAATAACATCCATCTGGTAAAGTGAAGTGGAAAGGAGTGTAATAAATATCTGGAAGCTAAAACTTAAAAAGACTTGTTCATTATCTCCCAGCGATGGCAATCATTTGCAAAATGTGTGCGATCTCCATGACCAATGATACAAATACATTTAATTTCTAACTTGTAGAGTTGTGTTTAAAAAGAAAGACAGTGGCCTTTATTACTTATAATCATGTGATTTAAACACATCTTTCACAGTTTATTCAGTTTGTATAAATGTAAAAACCAAAAAAAATGCTTAGTGCCTCATTTATGCTTCTGCGTTGTTCCAGTAGCACAACAGAAAAACTCAGATTTGCACATATTTAGCAACTCCAAATACCGTCCTGAATTTTCCCATAAATAACACAATAAAAAGCAGGGGGAAAAAAAGAATTCATAGTTTTGTTCTTACCTTAGTGAAACAAGGCCATTCTTCAATGAGTGGAGGAAGTAAACTTTAAAAATATAAGAAGGACTTTGTCAGATGCTCACATTCTGTTTGAACACATGCAAACACGGCTGATAGTGGTGGCATGGCAAGCTCTGCAGGCTAACAGAAAGGGATTAAAAAGCATTAGGAGTGTCCAGATGCAGAGCCACACACACATTCATTCAAATTAATACTCTGACACACTGCACCGCAGAATAAAATCTAAAGTAAAAAAAAAACACGTTATTGTGTCATTACTCTGAATTAATGGCAACGCAGAACAGAGCATCCTATAAACATTAATATTTACAGAGTAGTTTGGCCCCAGGTTATAGCCTAATATGTGATGTTAAATGGTGTAGTCAACAGCTGAACCTCTGTTTATACACATGCTGCTGTATCTTCATCTGTGTAGATCTGTTGTTAAAGCTGATTATTGTAGACCAGATGGGCCCCACAGGCCACGCCCTGTCTGTCTGTCCCTCCAGTTATCATCCAATGAATGACACACATCTGTATGAGTAGATGACCAATACAAGCAAACTGGGTCACGGTTTTATTTGAAGATAATACACTTTGAGCGCAGAATTGTGTTTTTTCCAAGATATTTTCCGCCTTGAAAGTGTAAATACAGTAAAACAGAACATCCCACCAAAGACGCCCACAGCATTATATGATTTTCCCATATGAACAATTTAGGGATAATTTATCTATAAAATACAGATATCCTTTGGGGTTATTGCAGGAACACAGGGAGTTTGTGTGCCAGCAGCGTGCTTCCAAAGGCCAGAAATTCCCCAGCTGCAGCTCTGAGGCTAGCCTTGCTCCCTGGACAGCCTCCTCTGAAAATCTCCTGTGACCCTTCTGACTTTCCATAAATCTGCTGAGTGATTGCGGTGCTCAATTAACACTCCACGAATTGCTCCCAGCGGAGAGAATGGTCACATCCGAAACAGCAAGAAACCGAAGCCGCAGGTTCACTCTGAGTTCTGCTGTAATAACACAGTGGACCCGGTACAATGAAAGAGGGCTTGAAGGTCCAAAGCTATAATAGCAGCCATTGTGCTGGTGGTCACACAGTCACTCAAGTGCAATATTCAGGAAAGCCATTTCATTACATCCAATAGAGCCTCAATCATGTGTAAAATTTGCAGTTTGAATAGGCTTGCTATCATATCAATCATCAGTCACTGTACTGAACGCTAATGGAGGCCCTTTCTTCCTGCTTATGCTTTGTGTGTTTTGTTTCCAGAGGCAGTATCAGAGCAACGTTCATTTTAGACTTTTTTTAATCTTGACAGGACTTTCAGTCACTATTGTGTAACCGATTTAGGTTGCTCACACTAATATGTTTCCTCCAGATTAGGACAAAATAGAACATAGGAAAGACATCAGTCAAAGCCCATCACACATTTGATGTTAAATACAGCACAGTAGATGACCTGTAAAACAATTTAACACAAAGTTCTTCAATTGGCTTTACATTCAAAATTTTAACAAGGCATAGCATAGTGCCGTTAAAGTATTTATATCCCTTGAACTTCTTCATGTCACGTTACAATCACAAACTTTCTGTTTTATTGGGATTGTAATAGAAAGTTTGTGGCTGACTGACAAAGTAGCACATAATTTTGCAAGGTAAATAAAACGATTCATGTCAAAATGTTTAACAAATAAAAGATCAAAAAAGCGCAGTGTGCTTTTTACTGTGATAACTAAAACATGCGTAGCACCCAGTTGCCTTAAGAGTTTGCCTAATCACTTTCAACCTGTGTGGACATACAGTAAACAGTCCAGTAATAAAGTGTTGGAAAAATTAAAGGAAGTTTATGTTTTAAAGCAATATCTCATGCTCTGAGCATAGCATAGAGCACTGCTCAGTATACCACCTGAAAATGGAAAGTCAACAGCACATCTGCAAAGCTACTAAGACCAGAAAACAAGAGTATTAATCAGCAAAACATCCAATGCACCCACGGAACCTCTGGAAGAAATCCAGAATTCAGGTGAGTAAATGCATAAAAGCATGGCAGTAGCAGCATCATGCTGAGGGAATGCTTTTCTATAGATGGAACAATGGAGCTGGTCAGAGTTGATCAACAAAACTAAGCGGAGAGAAATCCTGAAAACAAATCTCTTGGAGACTGGAAACTGTTGTGATCTGTGTTTTCTGTGTATTTATTTTGAGGTTTTTCTGTGTTTATTAGCCTGTTCCCCTGTGAGTCTCTGTCCTCCCTGTTGATTGTTCCCAGCTGTGTCTCGTTTCTTTGATTACACTCCCAGTGTATTTAGTCCCACCTGTTGTCTTTGTCTCTTGTCGGATCCTCGTCGTGTGTACTAGCCAGTTTCCCTGTGCCATCGTGTGTTCGTTGTGCTCCCCCATTAAATCATCATCATCATCTTCATCACAACCTGGGTCTCTGCACCTCTCCTCGCCACCTCATCCACACATCATGACAGAAGCACAAAGAATCGCCCCAAAAAAGGATTATTTAATTATCATAATAGTTATATCTATCAATATCATTAAAAGTATGCATAGTTTTTCAATTGACTTTGAGCAGCAGTTTAATCCTGTTAAGAATCACAACAGGGTGCAGACATTACCTAATGTTTGGATTTCAGATTTGAGAACAGAGTTACATTTACAGTTAATACTTCACAATTGCACAATAGAAATTCTCATAAATGATTGAATTATACTGTGATTCAATAAAGCTAAAAAGAAAAACTGTCATTAATTGAGCAACTTTAGGAATGTAAACACAAGAAATTGCAGAGTCGAAGTTACCAACATTAGAAAAAAAAATCATAGATGAAATTGAAGAGCCAGCAAAAAGAAGTGATTCACAGCAAAGTGATGATTCACCAGAGTGTTAAAAAAATCCTCATGATTGACTGTAAATCTGGATGGTGTTACTGAAAAGTGATGGGAAGAAACATGGCAAGCATGACACACAACATCTTGTAACTTAACATGTAATCAAATTTGGTCTTAAAGAATAACTGGCAGTTTCATTGCTGATCCCACCATGTTTTCATCATTGTGCCAGAAATGCATTTTGGAGAAATAAAACTTTTAATAGAAAGCAATTATAAGCAACCCCAATTTTAATTGAATGAAGTGAGTGATTCTCAGCCTTAAATGTTCATTACCGTGCACTGACATCATTTGTGGTCGAAACTTTTGGGCGTGTAGATGGTAGAATACAGTGACTTTGTTTACAGATGTTGTGACTTAGAGTGTGGAAAATAGGTGGTCAGCACCCCCACAAACCCTGTAATTTGCACTTTGTTGGTCTTGTTTTTTTATTATGCTGCAAACAGTTATGTATACAAGGAACATCTCATAAAAGATGCTAATATAAACGCTTTATGACTGCAGACAATCTTTTCCCCAGTGAAAAAAAAAACATCACGGGAAGTAAACACATGACTTCATCCGCTATATTTTATCTCTGAAGCTCAAATCAACACCCTGCAAGGTGCTTGGCAGAAAATCAACCCCAAACACTTGCTTGGACCCGACGTGTCATTCAGGGTTTTCTGGAAGGTCCACGTCTGGTCCGTCTTTAGAGAACTGAGCTGCGGCTTTGGTTTGTAGTAAAATGTTTTTATGTCTAGACGTTTCACCAAAATAGAATCACTGAATGGAATTAGCTGAGTGTTAACCAGCATGATGGGAGCACTTTCTCATCAGTGAAAAAAAAACTGCCTAAGCAAAGCTCACCAGACTTGTCAGCTGGAATAGAAATGCTTAAAACAATATCTAAATATTTTTTTTATCAGCAAAAATTAGTACCAGTGATGGAGAACCCTGTTCTGGATGTTAGTATGATGCCACCTTTCCAGATCTGCACTGCTGCACATTTGCTTCCTCGCCATCTGTGAAAAAATGTATCCAAATCTGAGAGACCAAGAGTTGCTCAAGGAGTTTGCTTTATGAAGGATATTTTCTCAGGATCCTGTTGGCCAGACAGCTTTGGGTGTCACAAGTGAAAGACAAGAGACCCAATAGGTACCCACAAATAGAAAAAAAAATCAACCCTGACAGATTGCAAACACATGTATTAAATGTCAAAGGAAAAGCTTAACGCTATGAATTTTCTGGTGGTAAGGAATACTTGAGAATTATCGATATCTTACCTGCAGTCGAAGCAATCCCAGTTTGCAGAATCACAGATGAACCATTATTGGTGTTGAACTAAAGTCAAATGCAAACTGGGCCCATTTGTTTGTCTGTCTGTTGGTCAAGTTTTGGAAGTACCAGGGCAAGAAGGGGACTGTAATTATCTCTCTCCTCAGCAGCCAACCAGTAAGGAATGCAGTAACTCTGTCTTGATTCCACTAGATAGTGGCCAAAGAAATACCAGTTCGTAGGAGAAACAATTCTCAATGTACAGCAACTCATCCATCCATCCATCAACCAATCATATGTACTTGTTGCATAACTGTTATTTAGATCTATTCAGCTAACCTCAACGTTACTGATAAACTGTGATAAAACACAGTCAGTCAGACTTCATCAGCTTTGTATTGGACAAAGCTGATTGTGATTATTTTCTCAAACAAAGGTCTGTGGGCACAGCTGAGCCGGTACTTAATCAGTGAAATATTAGAAAATATGTTTTGTGTGACTATTTCTGACAGTGAGCAGGTACAGTTAAGTCCAAAATTGTTCATATCCCTGACAGATTTGGGTTTAAAGCTGTCTGTTGATGGTAATTATATCATCTTGTTGCTTCTGACTGGAAGTGTGAAGTGTGAACATCTTCACACTTCCAGTCCGGACTCAAGTCAGGACTTGACCCTGATAGTGAAACGAGTGAATTAGGGTGACGGAAGGAACATCTTTCAGTCTAGTAGACTTCATCAGAGTTCATCGTTAAAGATAGTCATTGTACTACAGGAAACATGCAATTATAATTGACTGATTACTTGATGTACTGGCAGTAACAATCTTTCCATTGGTTTCTAAGAAGTGTATAAATCAATTTTGATATGCTGTACTTTCAAACAACAGAAAAATGATTTAAAATGAGCAATGCATTCTGGGTTTACGAAAAGATGTAGAAACTAGATCTTCATTACTTTGTTTATGAATTTTTATCATTTTTTTAAAAATATGTTTTGAGTATTCATGTAATCAAAAGCTATTTTGCCGTCTTGTGGAATGAAATATAATTGGGACGGAGAAGTGGGTTAACAAATCTTCTTTTGTTTCTCTGTGATAAAAACCAGAAAGTACACTCATTTGATAAATTACCAAAAAGTGTTGGTCCTCCAACAGTTTATTACTTTTAACCGCTGACACATTGTTAACCCAAAATTGCCTCTGGGTATTTTTTATTTTTTTTATTTATTTTTTTGTTGTTGTTTTTTTTAACGTCGGAGAGAATATTAAATCCTCTAAATAGGCTCGCAATTTACATCTCCAGTTTCTTGTTCAGTTTTATTTGAAAAACTTGCCAGAACAGCATGGGAGTCAGGATTCAGGAATGTCTTTGTCACTGCTAATGCACAGTGACACACAGCTAGGGTGGATCAGGATTTCCAAACATTCTCTTCAAGTTTTGTTGAACAGTCCCTTTATTAGGCCATCTGGGCCTGAGACAAGAGTGCCAAGGCTTTTAAGCGCAGCGCAAGTCACTGTCAGAATGTGCAGCTCACTGTGGGAGTGGACGAGGATTGATGGGCTGATGATGCTGTATTATAACTAACCCCCCTCAGCGGTTTTAAAGCGATGCCGCCAGGCTGCTTACAGCTTCTAAGGCGGTGCTGGCCGAGCAGCGAGGCACCGCCGTTAAGAAAGACAGGGATGACTTGAGAGAGGCAAACTTGCATTCTGAGGATGCTTTGGGGAGGCAGAACGCTCTGATGTGCGTTTTGTCCATCTGCAGGCAACAGACGGTGGTGGGACTCTGGCAGCAATTCACTTTAACAAGTACCAGCTTTAACTACGGAGAGTCTTATTCTGACTAATGTCTGCCCCTCATTCATTGGGGCACGACATGAAAAGTGTTCAGACACTGGGACGTTGCCAGAAGTGACATCACACCATATTTTCTCCTCCGAGGAGGCAGACTGTAACGGAATGTTAAAAGGATTGACATAACACAACCACCTCTGCTTACAAATGCACTGGTGCCGACGCCCAGTTTACATGTGAGGCAGTGTAGACATGTTCTTGCTTGTGTCAGATTGTTCATGCTTATGGTCATGTGTGCTCTGTTGATGGCACATATGAACATAGTCAGATTGCCCTGTAGCAAAATGAAATGAGTAAGTAGCTCTTTATCAAGCTAAAAAAAAAGGATTTATACTGGGTTATAATTCCTACAATTCTAACATCCATGTCTAAAGAAAGTAAATTCTGTATACATTTACAGACTAGAACTGGAGCAAGAGCTAGAGCAACAAGATCTCACCTAAATATCACTCTCAACTTCAGTTCTGGCTGCCAATGTATCATTTTGCCTGACAGCAATTAGAATAAGAATCTGTGGAGTATATCTCCACAGGGCGGGAGCGATTGCATGTATCGTCAGGTAGAACTAATTAACTGAATGTGGAGCAACTGATCAGGGTTATTGACTGAGGTACTGGGAGAGAATGACGAAAAATGGAAAACTAAGCACAAGGGATTAGGAAAAAGGTTTAATACAAAGTTCAAATGTATTAACTTGGTGTAAAGCTAAAACAAATTAAACCAAAAACAAGAGAACGCCTTATTTACATAAAATGTATCCAAATGCAACTTATAAAAACGCACTGGACGCAAGAGGGCGATAGAATTGCGGAATAAAGAAAAACAAGAATCGACAAAACTAAGCACCCTGTAGTGTTGACAATGTGGGTTAGCAAGCCCCACATACCTTGGTTTTTTCATATTAACCCAATTGTATTGTCTTGTAATGTGTATGTTTGACCCGTTAAACGTTGTGTTGCTTTGTAAGTTATTCTCTTGGCCTGTGCAGGCTGGTTCCTGTCTCCAGTGGTTAATTGGCGAGAGGTAAAACGACACACTAGACAGATCACTAGCCCATCACAGAGAAACACGCAAACACATTTATGCACACGCACTCATGTCAAAGTGGAGTTTAGGGCAGTAGCCACTAACCTCAGGAGTGAGGTAAACAGAGTACTGAGAGAGAATCCAGACATGCACAGGGAGAACTTGCCAATTTCACACAGAAACAAGGATCCAACCATATTTTCTCCAGGGTTAGGAGCCCAAGGCCTCCTTGTTGTGAGGTAACAGAGATAACAACTGTGCCATATTGTCTGAATTAAGTGTTTAAAAGGAGCACCAAAGCACATATTGTCCCCTTCTGTTAAAACCCTCCTTTTAAGGATTGCGTCATTTTGTTCTGATAAGTCAGCTGCTTGGTCATAAATAACTGATGGCGAAGCAAGTGCTCTTTCTTTGTTTGAAACATGCAAAACTTTTTTTCTGGATTTGAAGAAAACATGCATACCAGCGAACACAAGCAAAACTTCTGGTTTCAAAACAGTTGTGTTTAACCTATGGTTTCTAAGTTTGTTTTTGTTGGGTTTGTCTCAGTTTTTGTGTATTTGTTCTATTTTCAGTCTGGCCTGATTTCAGTTTTTTTGTTTTTTTTTTGTTTTTTGTTTTTGTGAGATTATTCCTGTTCTTCATTTCGATACTTGTTCTGACTGTTTGCATACACAAGGCCTTGTTTTGTATTCTCTTACAACTGCATCCATTTAACCATTATCTCCCTCTGTACTTCTGTTTCCTTTTTTCTTTTGTAAGACCCTTTATGTCATCTTGCTGGTCCTGTTTGTTTGCATGTTTTACAAACAAAACATGCAAAGTTAAAGTGTAGCTACCTCATGAGTGGTCCTGTATTTGAGTTCACAAACCAATAACTCAGGATAAGAAAGTACCACACAAGTTGTTGGGACTCTACAGAACATGCAGAGGAAAGGAAGTCGGGTTTTGAGGGGATATAGCCGCTCAGTCTGTTGCTTCCTGTTGCTTCTTAATCAACTAATCTCCCTTGATCCCTGTTTTTTTATTTACCTTTTTTCCTGTTTGGTTAAGGTTGTTAAGGAGATTTCCTTAAAGGAGTGGCAATGTTTTAATCTTCACTTTGGTGTCTTGTTGCATTAGTTTGTCTTGCTTTGTTCTTATGGACCTGTTTTTATGTGGATCATCTCATTGAAACCTTTCACTCATCCCTTGGTTTCCGTTTGTTCTTTAGCAGCTTCCACTTCTGCTTTTGGACACATGTTGTCCTGTTTTTTTTTTTTTTTTCCATTGCCACATACATAGCCACTTAGTCATTATGGCCATTTTTAGCTCCTATATTTCCTTTGTTTAATTTTATATCTTTTTCAACTTTTGGTAGATTTTTTTAATATCTTGATTTTCACTTAGGTTCCACTTGAGTTCCCAGTCATCTGCCTGAATTGAGCAGGCATTTAGGTCTTCTCATCATTTATGACAAGTTCTGTGGTACTTCTGACCAATTTGTTATCTTATACTCACTTATGTATAGAGAACAGTCTAAATTATTGCTGTGATATTCACTAAGCTTGGATTTTGTGTAGCTTGACCTCCACTCGTTTTGAAACAAATAGCAGTCGTCACACCTGCAACAAGGCAATGAAAACTTGTTTCTGTCCTTTGCACAGTGGCAGAATTCTAAATCTTTTGTGCACGTCACCCCCTCTTACTTTAAACCACTCAAGTATTTCCACTCTGTTTAGCATCTCTTTATTGCCCCTCTGCTGCATTCCCTTGTCTTCACTCTGCAATCTCTAACAGAAGAGGGCTTCAAGATGAGGCGAGACAAAATCAGACAGGGATGGGCCTGAAAGAAGCATATTGTGAGGTCACATTCTTCCCAAATGTAGACAGGAGCCAAGTCAGTAGCTGTCGGAATTACCCCCATGAATCATGCCCATTGTGATGCCTACCCTGGATGAGAACATGGAAAGAAATTAGGTATGGCAGAACCTTATCAGCTCCTCGTTTGGAGCTGGTCAGCGACTTGGTAGAAGCAAACTTTTCCCAGTCCTCGCTCATCTAGAGCATTCATGGATGTTGAATTCCTCCACTGCCATGTGTTGTTACTTAAGTGTGTGCAGCGGCCAAGTTACTGCGCACTTTTCCATCCACGCCCGTCCTCCTGTCTGTGCACTTCCTTCCCTCCCATTTACCCAGAGATCTTTGTGGTAGGTCCTGGAGTTCAGGCAATATTAGGTTGCACCTCTTAAAACATGTCAGGCTTTGTGGTGAAAATTAAAGAATGGAAAAATTGTGAAATGCAACATTTTCTTTGAGGGGTTTTTCACATTCAAGCTGCAAGAGCGGAGAGAAAACGCATGATCAAAAATAAACAGGATTTCTGGTACACTGTTTAGGGATTTCTAGTAATATTATTTTACAACTTTCAATTTGGAGTCTGTCACAAGATATTTTTCCAAAGAATCCCCGTCTGCTTTCTTTTTTTCTCTTTTTGTGTTGAGCTAAGAATATTTCATGATATGACAAATGAAGTGAGTTTTTTTTTTGGTTTTTTTTATGGCAAACAAAGAATGTTTGTCTGGACAGATGAAAGAGACAGCGAGAGTGAAACACTGTAATAGAAAACACCCGACACCGGAGGAGGACATAAAAAATAAACCCCTCTGGTAAATTGAATGAAAGGAGCCAGCACAGGATGAATGCGTCTGCTACATGATAAACTATTCTATACTGCTATCGAGCGTCACATGCCTTTAGCTAAAGATTTCAGGCGTCTGAGGTTTGTGATAGATGGTAAACAGTCCTAAACTCTCTGCTGCTCCTGCGAATGAGGTAATAGCAGGGATACGGAAAATAGTCTTACTCAGGAAGTCTCTTCTCAGCTTTTTAACAGCACAAAAATGCATGAATCCTGTCAGGTAAAAGTTTTATGTAATATGCCTTATTCTAGAACCTAAAAAGATTGCAAATAAATAAATTCATAACAGTTAGTTCTTTCCTTTATGTCACTATGGCCGTAGGCAACATTGTTTTCTGGATGTTTTCATGGGAGTATGTCAATTGGGTGAGTGACTGCTTGTTGGTGACACACACACACACACACACGCGCACACACGCACACACACACAAAAAACGGTGTAGGGAACCCTTTCCTAATTCATCTAAATAGAAAAGGTGGGCGAGTTCTCCTCAATCACCAACTAAAAACACTTTTCACCCCAAGACATGAAATAATCAAAACCTTAGATTAAAAGGAGGCAGCAACCTAAAATGAGAGATGAGGACACAACATAAGAACTAGACAATGTGGGTCTACATGTGGTGAAATGTCTTTTTTTTTTTTTAATGGTGCATGTTTCAAGATCAGTTGTGTGGTTTTCAGTGTTTCACTTTATCATAGATTTCATACTAAAATATCAACCACATGTACCCCCAAATGGCCAGATAATTATTAGTCATATTAATTAGACATAGAGTGATGCTGTCAGTTTGACTTTTAGTTTGAACATTTCAAAAATGTTGAGGGGAATGAAACTTCTTCATAGTGTAATTATGTTATTATTACTGAGGCATACATGCAGTGTGACAACTGCATGTTGTCCTTGGCATCCTGACAGCAATAAATCTGTTGAAAAGCTATACAGGCAGGGTTATTTCCTTTATCATGGTGTCGTATTGTGGTATTGAAGTGAATGACAGATATTATGCTGAAGCGCCTTTTATTTTTTATGTGCCCTCTGCCATTACAAAATGTTTGCGAATGCCCACTGATCATGATAAAATGAAAAATATATATATTTAGCTATAGCAAAATCATTTTTGTTGTTTGTCTCTGAGGCAATTGAATGAGAAAAACTTTATAGCACTAGAATTAAATGATTTTGTTCTCAAAATAATGTCTTGACAGGTTAGTGCAACATGTCAGTAATGTAAAAGAAAATCAGCTGATCCAGTTGGAGAAATGAGAGTGTTGGTGTGTGTGTGGGGGGAGGGGGGTATCAGATTAAGAGCTAGAACAGAAGCAAAACTAGTCACTTCTTTCTATGCGTTATTCATAAGAGTTTGGTGTTCCAAACATAACATTATCACTGTTTGGTAACTTTTGGCCATATTCTTGGCTACCTTGTGCTCAATTTCTTCACTCTTGCTTTCGAACCTATTTCTCAATTTCTGACTTGAGAAGAAGTGAGTAATGAGTGAGCTACAAGCTAAAACACAGCTGACAAGGGAATGTTGTAAAAATTACGATATATGACGTTTAGATTTGCATCAACACAAGGCTGGATAAGAGAAGCAGAAGCAGGAGTCACCTCCTTTTTTTTTCTTCTTTTTTTTTTACAGGCTCTCCCAACCCCTCCTCCAAAGCTTGGGAAGAGCATTCCGGGTGGGGCTGGCAGAGCCCTCATACCTCATAAGGGCATGACACAAGCTCTGACTGCACGCATCCGGGGAGTGAAGGCTTTGTCATAACACAGCTCTCTGCAAAATAAAATAAACACACAAGGAAAAGGTGGGGAGAGATAAGGACGGGAAGGGAGGAAAGCCAGGTAGGAGGGTAAAAAAATTTAAAAAAAAAGTTAAGTTTTGCAAGACAAAGAAAGGAAGTTTTGGAAAATGGTTCTACAGGAATCCAAGCGACAAGCCCTCCCCTGAGTTGATTACTATTGAGTGAGGCTCAACTCCATTAGCCCAAATAACATCCAGGTGCTGCTGTAGCTATGGTGGCTTTTTTTTTTTTCCCTCCCCCTCCTCCTTTTTTAAGCGGGGTGTAAACGACCTGCTCCTTTTCATGCTCCGACACGGGAGGCCGGGAAACAGGCCAGACGAGCGTCATGTCTCCTTGGGCTATTCCACTCTTTCTCTCACCTGAGTCCCATCAGGACTCCCGCTGCTCCTCGAGACATGTTCTGTTTATCTGCCACCCCGAACATCACCTAAAAACACTGCTGCTCTCTGATCTATGTGTGTGTTGAGTGTGGGTGTCTTCTCTCCCCGTGTGAGACCTCCCTCAATTAACCAGTACAGCTCCCTTCCCACAACTGAGTCAGTGGATAGGGGGGTCTTCAGCTCATACTAAACATGTTTTTCTTTTCCATGAGGTTAATGAGAAATAGCAGAGAGCGAGAGGAAGGGAGAGAGGGGGCTAGGGGGGAAGCAGAGGGATTCCAAACCAGCCGAACAGGATTTATTTTCTGGAAGTGGAGACAGATATACATGCGTGGAACCGCATTACAGCCATGTTACCTCTCATTACCTCCAGATAAACAGCAGCACGCCACAGCTGGCTGCTGTGTCTCAGTAATGACCACTCTCATACAAATTAGTGTCTTTGGCCAAGCCTATTCTCTATGGCCTTTAGGTTTGGACTCTGCATTTGGGGGTCGATTTAACAATTAGGAGCCAAGTTTGAGCACTAGTCATTACTTTACATCTGACTTCATTCAGGCGGTGGCGTCTACTTTATTATTTGTTTACTCATCTGTGAAGTGGTGAAGCTCTAAACTGTAAACATAGTGAGATAATCAGAAATGTGATCAGGGGTTTGTGTCTCTTTAAAGAACTATTTTTATACGTGGTGTATGGTTTTTAATTATTTCGTATTTTACACTGTTTTTCATTGTTCTTTGCTGCTGTGATGGGATTGGCAGGATTGATAAAGTGTAGAAGAAGAGGAACCTCTTCCCCCGTTTTAAGTCTTCTGCAGCCTTTGACTGATTTTCTTCTTGGATTGTCCTTTATTTAGCATCTCCGCCCATCTCCCCATGAATTCTTCCCTGCTTCCCTTTTCCTGCTGGAGAGACGTATCCTCCATGGTACGATTGAGGTGATTTCATCTTATCAACGGCTCTTCTTCGATATGATTTCTCATTATTTTTTTTCTCCAGTTGCTTTGTTTGTGCCTTTATTCTAGGAGAAAAGCACCTTGGCAGCATGATGGGGGACAACACCATGTTGTCCTCAGGGAGATGAGCAGTGTTAGTTTTTCTTACCACTCAGAATCTGCAGATAATAGAAAACGTTTTGTTCTAATTTCACCAGAAAAACTTCCTCCATGATTCTTGTCTCCCCTTACATGGCTTGTAACAAACTGCTTATGGGATTTATGACTATCATAAAGGCAAGTTTTATGCAGTGTGCAATAGGTTCTTACACCTGATATCTGCAGCTTCTCTAGAGTTACCATAGGCTTCTTTGCTGTGTCTTTGATTAATACTGTTCCTCACCAGCCTTATGTCTTTGTAGGTTTCACTTGTGCCATACTCTTCTATTTCAGATGATGGATAGAAAAGTGCTCTGTGAGGAGTTGATAGTTTGAGATCTAGCTTTAAATTTCTTCAGTTTTCTCCCTTTATCCGCCGTGTTCTTTGGTCTTCTACACATAGTATTTTTTATTACATTTTCTTATATTTTTATTTGTAAAGAAGTAAAACAAACCGTTCATCATTTTCCTTCCACTTCACAGTTATGCACTACTGCCTCGTCATGTCAAGTTCCAGTAAATGACATAGTGATTGATGCTATGACTTCTCAAAATTTAAAAGAGTTAATGGTGCATGAGTACTTTTGCAAGGTACTGCAGGACGCTAAGATTTCTGTCCACTACGGACTTTACACACATTCAAGATGCATCTGGCTGCAGTCTGATGCTAAAAGTTTGCCTCCATAAGTCTGACCTGTGACGTTTTCTAGTACAAAATGAAATGACTTTAGTCAACACATGACCTCGCTTCCAGAGGCACCAATAGCCCAAACCCACTGGAAATACCAGTGTGGCTGCTACATATTTTCTGCCTCCCTCATCGCCGACCACACTCGCCACTCCAACTCACCATCAAATAGTAAGCTCAGAACCATGCCTGTATGCTTCACTGAGTTAAATGCTATGTTGTTTTTATTTATTTTTGCGTATGATTTTTAGCAGCTCTAATGGCGCTCTTTGTGACCTTATAAATCGCCGTGTGATTTTTGGAAAAAGTGCTGCTTTTTGAATGAAGTCTGCTTTAGCCATCAAGACTTCAAGTTGGTGAAACTGAGTTTGTTTGACTGTCAGTGGGAACTGTTAATATAATATAGCAATAGATGAACAGCTGCATGATTCACCTCATAATTATCAGCTTTCACAGTGTTTCTAAATACTCCACCAACCACTAATACTTAGTGTAGGTAGTAACTGCATACTCTTCAAAGAGCATTGTGTGTGTAATTTATGCACAGGCTGAGGGAGGTAAATCACTTTTTTCCATCAGGGTAAGCCTCATATTTCCATTATTTACATCTATGCAAGTTCACACAGGCAGGTTAATCCTTACATGTAGTATTTACTCTGCTGCCTGACGCTTCGTGTCCTTTTGCACAGCTATCGCTCTCGACTGTACTTCACCTCTGCTTAGCCTGTTATCTAAAGTACTTTGTGTTGTGGTAGAAGCTCTATTTCTTCTTCTGTCAGCTCCCTCTGATGATATCTGTGAAACATTCACTCAGCGCGGATCCAGCGGTTACATTGATGGCAAACCATGCAGAAAATCCACTCGTCTCCGGGGTGACCATTAGAGTTGGTACGCTGACAAGATATATGATTCGATGCTGTCGGAGATGAGGAGTCCCTGTCAAAAGATACTGAGGATTTCAACCTTTGCTTGTCACGACAAGCAAGTGAAGCCATTGTTCTGATTCCTGATCTTTGTGATGATTCAGTTCATGTCATCCATATAACAGATGTCCTCACTGAGGTGTATGATTCTTGTGATCTTGACTGCGTTGGATGTTAAATGAGTGTAATCTTGAATATTTCATCATTTTTTATACTTCCATTAGCTTGTGATCGTTATATTTATATCCAAAGTCAATAAAATAATAATAAATTATAAAAATATTTTCCTAAAAAAGCATGAAAAAGAAACCAAGCATAAGGCATCACGCACAGTCTCCTTATAATTTGCTTAAAAAATAAAAACAGAAGAAAAACATAGCAGAAGTGAATGGAAGTACCTAAAAGTCTCACTTGATTGTGTTCAGACAGATTAGTCTGTGCAAACTAAACTAATAACAAACACGTTGTGCATACACATTCATTTGGCTCAAACACTGAGAAAAAAAAGTTGCAGAAAACAATGAGGAGCAGTGCTTAGAGAGAGCTGTTAGAAATTAATTAAATTACACAATTCATGAAAGTCAGTAGACATGTTATACTGGCAGAGGGCACAAAGGAATAAAAAGGCAGTACATTTTCTTACAAGTGTTGTTACCTATCTATTGATTATAGCTTTGTGTTGACCCTTCAGTTGAAGCCAGTCTTCTGTTCAAGACTCATGTCTCCCACAGAAACAATTGTATCATAACTCTATAGCTGAAATACTGCAAGAGGAGAAAAGGTTTGTGGGGGCTTGTTGTGGGGGTGATGAAAAATCCATCTTCTTCAACTGTTTACGTTAAATAATCTTTTCTTTTTTATCAACAAAACAATCTGATTTACAACAACCTGTCATCATGTTGTGGTGTTTTTGATCTGACATTTGCAGACTCTTTTTGACAAAGTCCTGCTTCCACTGGGTCAGAAAAGTGCGATTTAAAAATCACTTCCATGTTTTGAAACTTTTTTAAAAAGGTCAGTAAAGAATTATACATGTTCATTCTTAACAGATTTCTATGTTTCTTTAAAAAATCATTTTAGATTTGTTGAAGAAGAATTTGAAGTTGGAGAACTTTATCACTGCTGGAAAAAGAGTCCATTTAGATTAGTCAGCAATATGTGCCTGAACACTGCAGGGTGTGTGCAAGTGCGTGCATACCATGTGTGTTTGTTAATAGTTTTGTTTGTACATGTACTGACTTAAAAGGTCCAAGTTTGTGTAAGGCCTTAATCTTCTCATGAATGCCTAAAGGAAAAAGAAGCTTCAGCTCGCTCTAAATATAATTAATTTATAGCTGCCTTGACAGATGCTCATTCAAAAATCCTGCTTATAGAGGCCAAATCGAATTAGTCGGAAAAAAGCACAGACCAAGCAGATAAATACTCACTTGAAAAGCCAGATAGGATCCACTTTGAATAAGGAAAAATAAAACATGACACAATAAAGATGGTATGAAACTTAAAAAGCAGAGGAATGTTGACAGTCATGAGCATCCATGGGTTGAAAGGTTATGTAAAGTTGCCCTATGCTGCACAGTGCATATACTAACCAAGTGTTTAAATCTGTGTATTCTAAAAGTATTGTTTCATTAATATCTCAGTTTAGACTTCTCCTTGATGCAGACGAAAACATCAAAATGCATTGAAAGGTCAAAGAAATAATACTTCATTTTAGCTTTTTCCAAAAACAAAGGTCAAAGTTGACAAAGGCGAAAGATGACGAGCAAACGTCATTTTTTTTTTCCCCTGTGAAATTTCTTGTGCAACAGCAGCCGGAGGCCTTAAAGATGCACTTTCATAGCACATTGACTCAGCAGCCCTGAGAATGCCGAATGTGCGTAACGTTTGTGAAACTTTTTGTGAGCAACCATGTGAATTGATGAGGGTATGTATTGTGCATAAATTTTCTCACGCATCAGCTGTAATTATGTTGATTTAAATAATTCTCAATGGCAGCATAGTTTGCTCCATTCTGCCTTCGACACACAAATCATTGACCCATTCTCAGGCCTGTTCATGTCTGCACCGTAGCGGTAAACTTGTCTTCTCTGTTAACCCCACTATTAAGTTGTATTATGTTTGTTTCGCTCAGTGAAACACGCAGTTGCCTGGGTGATGGATAGCCTCTACTGTTAAAGTCGAATGTGATTGCTCAATGGTTTCTTCACCCTCATTGGGTCAGTGCATTGAGTTGGATTCAAATGTTTTTGTGGGTTTCATGAGCAAGCAGCAAATATTCGCTGTGTATTGAAAAGGGTCATTTTCTGGCCCAGTTGTAGAGACTACAACATGAGCAGAATGGTAATGTTAAAACAACTGTCACATGTGAAGTTTAGTTGTTGGAACCACTTAAAAAAAAACACTAGTCCATTTTTTTTTATCTCCACAGTTTAATTATTTAAAATGATGAAAAAATTTTAAAAAAGGGTTTTAATTCATTCCAAGCAAAGACAAAAGATTTAATGTGGATATTTTGAACTGTTTGTAGCATCTGATGTTAGCAATTAATACAGGTTAGCATATCAACTGCAAACAACAATTTCTTTGTGGGTTTCCAAGGAATGCAATACTTTAACTTAATTTTGAGTTGTCCAAATATAATACCAATATTTCCAAATTCAGCAGGCTCCCTAACAGAGATTTGAAGACCAAAATAATTAAAATAGAGCAACGTTGCTACAGTACATTCAGCCTTCCTTCCACCTGCTGAACTTGTCTTTGTGTCAGGATGATCCATCAGTAAAAGGACAAAATGTGCCAGTGGTGGTGAATTGACTTCCTGTGGCAGGTTGGTTTATTTATTAACTCAACATTTTTAAGACAAAATGACCGAAACTGCAAAAATCCGAAATAATAAAGGCTCTCATCATAAATGACCAGGATCCCCTGAGGTCAGGTTGTCTGTTGTAACAGCCTGAATAATGTGGCAGTGTGCCTCTGTGGAAAACATGTTTTCTTTTTAAAAACATCTTACGTGTTTTGTGTTTCCTGTAACATCAGTTTTAAACACCTCACTCCAGTTGAATATAGATTACTTTGAGTGTTCTTCCTGCAGTAATTATTTCACAGAACAGCACAGCCTGGTAGTTCACATGTTTGGCAGCCTGAGATGCACATAAAAAAATAAATAAATCCATTCCTCTTGTTTTCCCAATTCAATAACACTTTTCAAAACAGTTCTATTCAGCTCGAGACTCAACATCAAGACTCTTGATAAGACATCCATAGCTGAAGTTCAGGAATTTGCTCAGTCACAGCACAAGATGTGTTCACTGTGTGTTAAGGTTGCCACTCGATAGGCAGAATTGAAAGCACATTTGATGTGCATTGCTGCTTAGTGTGTGTTCACTGATTGAAAGAAAATTGCATTTTCGAGTTTCCAGCAGAGCCGGAAACTCATTTAAGAAAGTTCAAGCTGAAACTCATTTGATTCAGATAGTACTGACAACTTAGCCATTTTTTCTTTATTCTTTTTTTTTCTTCTTCTTTTTTGCTGTATTTTATGAGTGTGGTGACCCCTATAGTGACTGCTTTTCCAAAATGAAACAAATCCAACAACTTATTTAGTACTTCTGGAGACTTTTCAAGACTTGATTTAAGCACATATTGTTCTTTCATTTCTCAGTTCTGCCATGAGCTCTTCACCAATCCTAAAGCACTCACAGGCAGCCCAGTCCTCATGGAGCATGATCAGCTACACTGAAGAATTACATATACTTTTCACAAGAAAGTACATAAAATCTACATTTACATATATATGGTGACAGCTTAACAAAACTAAAACTTAGTGTTTCTGTCAGCTCTATTTTAGACTGAAAAAGCTCAATTTTTGTTAGTCTAAAATAGAGCTGACAAAACTGAGAAAAAGCTAATATTGATATCAGAAATCTTCATATTTGTTCTAAATGTATTTTAGGGTCTTTTGTATTTACTTTTCTGTTTACTTTCAAACATTATTCCTATCTCATAATCATCTATTCCAACTACATGCAAATGATGAATTTCGCAGTAGATTGCCATTTAATGAGTTCCAGTGACTTCCAGACCAGCCAATAGCTTTATGTTCTTACAGAAGAGTTGGCTTCTCTAGATTCCAACAAGTTTTTAGTGCATCTCTTGAACTTTCCTACTGTACTTTGTTGGTACCATGTTAATTGGGAGCATATGTACCGTAATACTTTATATTTTTGGCTGCTATCTACTCTTTCACAATAGAAACAAGATATCATAGAGGACACAAAAAATACCACATGTATTTTGCCATTACATTGAAAGAACACATTACTCTGGCTTCTGGGAGAGAATACATCATTAGCTGCACGCTGTCCAGGAACCAACAGGACATCCTTACCGTGGGATGACTAAATAAATCAGCTCTCTTGGAGTTCCTCAACTAAGTAGGTTTTACTTGTCCGCTTTGATCTCTGCAGAGCACCTGCATTCGATGGCTCAGGGAAAATCCCTTAAAAGTCCAGGGCATGTTTATGTGGCTGCCACACAGGCCAGCTTTCTCATCACTTTATTATCAAGTCTTTTAACTTTGTCTGTAAAAGCAAAGATTGACTTTCCCAAGCAGTACCAAAGCATGAGCATAAGGAAATACCTAAAGACATAATAATCATTAAACGATTAAAGCAGGAAAGCAGGCATTGAGTCATCTCATGTGTATTCAACAACTCTCCGGAGGCACCTGTGTTCCATCAGGGTGCCATTAGTGTCTAAAAAGATTTGGGGAGCCTGGAAGCATCCTGTTTTTTCCTGGCTGTGTGTGTGCTGTGTGTGCTGTGTAACTGTGCTGGAGGTAGAGGGTGAAGGTTGCTGTCCGTTTGCACTGTATATGCATGAAAGATGAGGAAGATTAGGCTGCACAGCTAAGTTGTTTTGTTTTAATCAGTTTCGCCTGTAATCACACAAGTCAGAGTTGGCAGGCGACACAATTGGAGATGGGCCTGATGCGGGTAAACTGACTTCCTGTTTTTTTTTTTTTTTTTTTTGCTCTCGCTCTTGAGCTGACTCATAGCCAGGGAGCGGCCGTGCATGTGAGTGTGAAGACGGAGGGGAAGTGAGCTCACTGGTGGGCCGAACTTGTCCACTTGGTGCCAAATCACTGCCCGCTAATTAACCGCAGAGTCGCCCCTTCCCAACAGCACCCACCAGGGAGTTTGCTCTCTTCAAACCACCGAGCTAAAGGACTCACTCAGCATGGCTGCACGTTTTTTTTTGCATCCACTGGGAAAACGTGCACAAGATCCCCACTAGCATTTGACAATACTCATTTTCTTTGAGCATCAACATCAATCAGGGCTTCAGAGGTCCAGGGACGCTTGTTGCCGGCGTTGCTATGACGACGCATACATTGTGTTGTGTAATGTGTTCCAGATGGATAGGTAAAGCCAAACATACTACATTTCACCAGCATCTGGGGGAATAATCTTCTACCACCTCCAAAATGCTTTCCTTGGATGCAGCAAGAAGGTGATGATCACGATTTACAACAAGCCGCTTTGATTTCTGGAAATCTAGACCACCACCTTGCCTTGGCTGGCTGTGACTTCTACACTGGCGAGAATGCAGCATGTGGCTTGAAGCAAATGCGAATAAACTGAGAATAAGCCAAGCCCACCCACACCTGACAATCCAGGGTAACATCCAGTTTGAAGAAAAAAAAAAAAAAAAAAAACATGTTGCAGACAAATGGGGATTTCTGCACTATTCAGATCAAATTTTTAGAAATATTTGTATCCCAAAACTAGTAAACACTATATGGTGGTCTGGCTGAAGAGGGAAAGCAAAAACACTGCTGCACACACAGTTTCCATAAGACAAGATCCAATAAAGTCCCAGGAATGATTTATGTGGTC